>NC_073313.1:320066941-320425066 GCF_027595985.1 Sorex araneus
GAACCTATAACTACATACATATAATACATTCCTTGAATCATTATTGAAATCCCTTTTCAGTTTTCATTATTAAAAGATGAAAATTCAGTTTTCATTACTGAAAACTGAAAATAGCTTTTAGTGTTCAAAAGCTGTTGTTTGGTTAAAAACAGTCCTTAATTGTCTTTAATGCTGTTAGCTATCTTAATATTCTTTGGTAATTTTGACCTTCCTAAATAAAATTCACCAAATAGCTCACATCAACATTAATTCTACAATAACAATACCATGTAAAGCAGTTGAGATCCTAAGATAATTTTGAGGTATTTTATTATATCCTATAAAACAAGCATAGGATGCTAGAGAAAGTAATAGATTACAATCAGCAAGAAGAATTTAAGGTAAATATAATACTTACCTTAAATATTAGATATAATATTTAGTGGTATATATGTTACATAATAATAGATCATATATTTTATATTGAACTGGAGCGATAGCATAGTGGGTAGGGTGTTTGCCTTACACACAGCTGACCCGGTTTTGATTCCTTCGTCCCTCTCGGAGAGCCCAGCAAGTTACCAAGAGTATCCCACCAGCACAGCAGAGCCTAGCAAGCTACCCGTGGCATATTTGATATGCCAAAAACAGTAACAACAAGTCTCACAATGGAGAAGTTACTGGTGCCCATTCGAGCAAATAGATGAACAATAAGTGGGATGACAGTGCTATAGTGCAGTGCTATATTTTATATTGTATTATCAATATAACTATTTAATATACTTACTAAAATAATATAATATATTATAATAGATGATATTTCTTTATGAATATCATTTTGAATTTAAAAGTATTGAAATTATAAAAGGTTATTTCACAGGAATGTTAAAAGCTTTCCTTTTCCTCAGTACATGATGAACTATCTAGAATTATCTATAGTGTCAAAAGCAATACTTAAAAAACTTTATCTTCGAAAAAAAAGATAACTTCAAACCTGTTCTGTAGCTAACATGGAACTGGAACCCTGATATGATCATTATTCATACTTGTAGAATGCACATCTGACACTTCGGTTCTTGTAGAGTTTTCAAAAATCTTAGGAATTATCTGATAGGCAGGTAATTAAACTGGAACTTTAAAAACAATCATACATGACAATACCTTTCCATCATTATCTACTTTTTCTGTCAGTGAGGTGACTCATGACGGGCATTTACAGAGCTCCAGAAAGGGGACTGACATCCAGGGAAACTAATTGTGAGAATTAAAGATTGGAATGTTTACTCCTTCCCTCAGACTTCTGGGGAGAATATAAAACAAGAAACTGGAGTCAATATGCAAATACCAATAAATGAAAGAAGTATAGCCAGTTATGGACAGGGCTTTTAAAACATCCAGGTTGGTGAACACTGTATTCTGTGAGGAGGCTGTTATACTCATCGAAGTTACAGAAGTTTTGCAGCTCTCTCCCTATACCTTACCTGAGCTATCATCTTCATTGGCAATTTCTTTACAGACATAAACCAGGAATAGCAATTGAACTGTTTTACTGATTTGTGGAGCTATTCTAGAAAATTATTTCTGGAAGGAAGAGGAGTGTGGAAACCCCTGATTTGTAGTCAAGCTGTGCAGAGTGTGGTGAAATTGGGAATTCAATACCTGTGACTGGTGTCTGAAAGAGTGGTCAGTCTTGTGAAACCGAGCCCTAAAACCCACAGGCTTGGTGTTAACACAGAGTAGTTAGTGTCAGAATTGAACTGGATTTTATTATTCTCTAGGTGCTATCTAAAGAATCAGAGAACTAGTCAGTCATGTTAGAGAACACCATAGAATACTCCTTTAGGAATGCCCTGCCGAAGAGGCAGGGTGGGGTGGTGGGGGATGGGGTGGGGGTGGTGAGAGGGATACTGGGATCATTGGTGGAGGTAAATGGGCATTAGTGTTGGGATGGGTAAATGATCACCGTATGAGTGAAATGCAAACACAAATGTTCATAAGTTCCTAACTGTACATCACAATGATTCTCTAATAAAAAATTTTTAAAAAACACACCCCTTTAAATGGCTCTGAATAGATATATGTAAAGAGGTTCCTAAAGCACCGTTATAGCCAGCATGAGTTAAGCCAAACTAGTCTAGGCCACAATCATTTTTCAGTCTCTGTTTTTCTCTGCAGAGTAACCAGAACGATAATTTTAAATTAAAACGTCTTGAAAAATCTCCATGATACTGAAAACAGAAAGATTTAAAAGATAAAAGATAAGATAGGGTTCTTTTTTTTTTGCTTTTTGGGTCACACCCAGCGATGATCAGGGATCACTTCTGACTCTGCACTCAGGAATTACCCCTGGCCATGCTCAGGGGACCATATGGGATGCTGGGAATCGAACCCGGGTTGTGCTATCATTCCAGCCCATGAAAGATAAGATAGTCTATACTTCTTTAAGCTCCATTTCTTTAGCCCCTTTTATCTTTCCTCTTTAGTCACATAGGATTCATTTTTTCTCTACACATTTCTTTTTTAAGGACTTCATATTTTTCACTCTGAGCTTGAGAATAATTCTTCAATTTGATTTGCAACCCATGTTCACAGGGACACTGCTCATTGGAGAGCCCTTTCCTAATCACTGCTGTGACAAAGAGTGCCCCTTTCCTAATGTTTCCTATTCTTTTTATGTCCTTCATAAAAATTATATAAAGTTCAAGATAGACCCTTCACTGCCTCCAACTAGGAACACAAGCTCAGTGCCTATGGGACTTAGTTTTGTTGCATACTGTATTTCTAACTCTGCCAGCCACTACTGTGTATCTGAGTGAGTTTGAGTGATAGATATTATTTGGCAATAATATTAGGTGATATCTCCTGCCCCATGCCAGGCTGTCTTCACCAGGGCACCTTGGAGGTGGGTAGGTTGAGTTTCTCTCCCCATCCGAAGAGGAGCCACAGCAGTGAAAAATTCCAGAATCCAGCCACAGTCATGCTCAAGACCACTCTCCACGAGCTTGGATAAACCTCACCCATGAAGGAACCCACAGAGGAACCCAGGTATTGGGGACCCATGGCTAAGATCTCTAAGCCTGCTCTGATTGAGACTGGGCTTCCTCAACCCAGGTCCCTCGTTTTCCAGTAGCTTGCAGCCACACCCACAAACCACCCCCAGTGCCATATAATCTCATCAACGGCCAGGATCCAGAGACTACAAAGCAAAGCTCCTGGCAGAGCCTGTCAAGCTACCAGCGGCGTATTCAATATGTTCAAAACAGTAACAATAATGGGCCTCATTCCCCTGACCATGAATGTGACAGGAATGAATAAGACGTTACTGGCACCCGCTCGAGCAAATTGATGAATGACAGTGATACAGTGATACAGTGATTAGGTGGTAATGGAAGTAGCTTCATCAGCTCCAATTTATATATGTTGGCCTACCAGAAATTACAGATACAATGACAACATATTACATGACCTAAGACGGTGCTTCTCAGAGAGTTGTGTGGGGAGCAGATATATTTCCCAAATTAGATAAAAGCAAAATTCTAAGATCTACCTGAGTAGAAAAGTCAGAACCTCTGAAAACAAAACCTTGAAAAACTACATTTAACAAACTTTCTTAGAGATTTCAAGCAATCTCCAGGAAAGAATGCCTGAGAACATGGGTTACAAATAAAATCCTTTTCAAGATCTTCGTTTCAATCAATTTTCATTTCTGTTTTACCCACACTCAGAACACACCTTTTGTAAGTTCCTACAAAACCAGCTTCTTGATTTCTCTTAAAGATATTCTACTACACAATCTTCTACTTTGTTCTTTTGATCATTTTAGAAGTTATCCTTTGAAAATTTCTCCAGTCCTGTAAGTACCTATTAAAACTCTATTCATCCTTGGAAAGCCAGATCAAATGTCCCTTCCTCCATAAAGTCTGCCTGGGAAAAATAGGAATCAATGGTTTCATAATACTTTAATCATCAGTATTGTATATATCTATATATTATTATACATGCTTTTGTTATTTATAAAATAAAAATTTCAATTTTCAATATTTTTGTAGTAGAACTTGAGAAAGCATGTTATTATATCTTCACTGAAAATGTGGGGGCAATATTTTAGTTTTCATGAACAAGGAATAGAAATCATGCTAAAATATAATGTTAATTATATTGTATATTATGTTAAATAATATACAATATAATTTGTTATAAGATAACAAGTTGGCTTAGATGACAGATACCTATGAAGCTCTCCCTGTGCAAACTAAAACCTCTTCTTTTTCATATTGTTTCTTCCCCTTAAGTGAGAAACAAGTAAAAACATTCAGTCTGTGAAAAATCTGTTAACACAATAAACTGGAAAGCTTAATAATTATTATCACTTTTTCCTGAAGATATTAAAACATTGCTAAAATTTTCCCTAAATTTTTTAGTTATCTGTTTCTAATGATAAAATACTACCAACAAAATTAATTAAAACTGGATAGGACTTGGAGAGATATCTATGTATGTATGTATATATGTATGTATGTATATGTATGTAAGTATGTATGTATGTATATATCTATCTATCCTCTCTATGTGTACATATATATGAAAGCTTGTAAGTATATGTGTATATATGTATCCATATAGCATATCAAGAGAGATATAAATGGATTGGATGCTAGAGGCTCAGGTTCAAATTCTCACAGCACATGGTATCCTGAACTCCGCTAGGAGTGATTCCTGAGCATGAGTTTCCTCTGAACACTGCCAAATATGGTCCCCCCACCACAAAAACAAAAACAAAAACAAAATAAACTTCTAGAATGGAAGAGGTCTAGTACTTTTTCTTGTTTTATGTTACCAGTACTTTACTTCTAATTATATATAACACCAAATGATCCCATGCATAATTTTCATGTTGACTTTCTTTCCAAGAAGATTCACTAACTTAATGATAATTTATAGTTTGTCAGTCTAACAGCCTGTGAAGATGTAAGACTTAATAATGCCTCATTAGATGACAACATGTCTAGGTTTCCTACTAATTTCCCTTTATTAATTTCTAAGGTAGGGTTTTACTTTCTTTCATGTTCTCCTCATGAACACTGACTGTCTTAAGTCTACTGGAGCATTTATTAAAAATACAACAGACTGGGTGGCTAAAATAATAAACTTTTGTTTTCTCTCAATACGATATGGCAATGATCCGAGATCTATGCATGGTTTTCTATGGTGAGTACTCTCTGCCTGGCTTGTAGTTCTCTTCTTATTGCTTTCTTATGTGCATAAGAAGAGAGAGAGATGGTGAGAACCTGTGCTTTTTTTTTTCTTTTTAGAAGTAAAAAAAACAACATTGATTGTATCTTAGGTAACATGGTTACCTTATAATTAACATTAATGCTTTAGATGTACAAAGTAACTGCACCTTCATCATCACCAAAGAGCCCAAGAAACCACCACTCTTATATCATTTCTTACTGCTTCATCGTTCCATTTCCACAATACAGCAAGACAGTTTAATTTCACCTTTATAATCAAGAACCAAGAAACTTTTATTGATACTGCCTATTTATTGATTTTCTTCTCAATGACAAAGAGGCAAATGAGGGAAACTAATTGATATCTGTCCTCCCTCCAGTGTTTCATTTAGCAGGATATCCTCAGTTCTATCAAAGTTGCAGAAGTTGCAGTGAACTTCATGCCTTCAGATTTTTCCTGGATTCACATCACATTTTGTGGGGGTTATGCTTAATCTTCTTTATCTATTCATCCATTGTTTAGCAATTGGTTGCTTCCATACATTAGAAATCATACTAATTGTTGCAATGAACATAGGTGTTCATGATCTTTTTTAATTAATGTTTTAGTGTACTTGGATAGATATCTAGAAATAATATTGATGAGTCATATGAAAGCCCTATTCTTAGTTTTTTTAAAGCATCATCCATACTACTTTCCATAGAGATTGAACCAAGAAACTTTCCTACCAACAATAAATGAGGATTCGTTTTCCATCACATACTAATAAAATTTATTGTTTACAATCTTTTGCTATACACATTATCACTGGTATGAGATGATACCTCATTGTCATTTGTATTTGTATTTACCTTATAATAAGCAATGGTGAACACTTGTTCATGTGTCTACTGGCTATTTTTATGTCTTCTTTAAAGAAGTGTCTGTTTAGCACCTCTCACCATTTTTTTTTAATTGACTGGGACTAATTTGTTTTCTTGTTAAACTTTGTGAATGCTTAATGTACCGTAAATATCATTCCTTTATCTTATGTATGGGATGCAAATATTTTCTCCCATTCTCTAGTGTCCTTTTATTTTATATGAATTTCTTTAGAGCTTAAAAAATCTTTTTAAATTTAATGTAGTGCCACTTGTTTCTTTTTGTTTTTATTATCTTTGTCAATGGAATCAAACAAATTACTAAAGACACCTCCAACGTTCATATTCTGGTGAGTCTGCCTATGGTTTTTGAGTGTATTTTATGGATTTGGGTCTAATTTAAAGGTACTTAACCCATTAAAATTTTATACTTAATTGAATCACTATGAAATATGCAGTTACAAAGTTTTTCATAATTGGGTTTCAGTCATACAATGTTCCAACACCTCTCCCTTTACTAGTGTATATTTCCACCACCAATGTCCCTAGTTTTCCTCTTCCCAATGTCCCTAGTTCCCCCGATCCCCCAGTCTGCCTTTGTGGCAGTTTCTCTCTCTCTCCCCCACTCTCCCTCTGCCTCTCTCTTCTCTTTCTCTCTCTTTCCATTTGGGCATTATGGTTTGCAATACATGTACTGAAAGGTTATCATTTATATCCTTTTGTCAGCTTTCAGCATTCAGTTCTTGTCCAGATTAATCATTTCCAATTACATTGTCATAGTGGTTTTTCCTCTGTCCTAACTGACTCCCCACCCACTTTTGGCAAGTTTGCAACTATGGAACAGTCCTCCTGTTCTTTGTTTGGGTCTACTGTTCTTGGGTATTTGTCTCACACTTCTCTTTTTTTTTTTTATCATCCCACAAATAAGTACAATCATTCTATGTCTGTCCCTCTCCCTCTGACTACTTAACTGACTTTGAATTGACTTTTGTATATAGTATAGGATACAGATTTAGTTTATTTTTATTTTTTTCTTTTTGATGTGACTATCCCAGCATCTTTGTTTATGTTGCTTTCTTTGGTCCACCTTATGCATTCAATTCTTATTGTCATCATCTATCTGAGGGTTTATTTCTGGGTTCCCAATTCTGTTCTGTTGGTGAAAGTTTATATTCCAGTGACACATAGCCTAGATTACTACAGGTTTAAAGTACAATTTGAAGACAAAAAATGTAATCAATACCCCCCTTTTTTACTAGATCTATCTGGGTGCTTTTATGCTTTGTTCCAAATTTTAGTAGCATTTGTCCCAGTTCTTTGTCACCAGAATTTTGATATAAGCTGCATAACACTTTGGGTAGGATTACGATTTTTACACTATTATTTATTTGGAACCTATTTTGAATGATGTTTCTTTAAAAAATTCTTTATCTTCTAGCTTATTTATTACATATAAAGATGCACTGGCTTTCTGTGTATTACTTTTGTAGCTTGATACTTTGCTATATGGTTTATTGTTTCTAAAAGGTTTTGATGAAATCTTTGTAGTTTTCTATGTATTTTATAATTTAATCTCCAAGCAATGAAATATTCATGTATTCTTGAATATTGAATACCTTTTGTTTCCTTTTCTTGACTGATGGCTATGTGAAGGGTTTCCAAACTTATATGGCACAATAGTGTAGAAAATTAATATCTGTGTCTCATTCCTAATGTCAGAGATAAGGAATTCAGTTTTTTCACCATTGAGCATGATGTTCATTGTGGGTTAATTGTATATGTCATTACTGTCTAGAGATACAACATTTTTATTTTTTTAATCATGAAAAGATGTCTTTATCTGCATAAATTTATATGACCATGTGATTTTTTTTTATCTTACCTTCTTGATATTATGTGTCATAAAAACCTCTCTTGCCTTCTGAACAGTAATCTGACTGTGCCCAAGTTGAAGACTGCCACACTCTTTTTTAAAACATTTTTTAATTTGAATTGCCATGGATACAGTTACAAGCATTCATGTTTGAATTAAAATCACACAATAATCAAACACCCATCCCTGTACCAGTGCACATCTCCCACCACCAATCTCCTTAGTATACCCCCTTTCCCACCGTCCCCCTGCCTCCATGGCAGGCAATTTCCCCCATATTCTCTCTACTTTTGGGCATTATGGTTTGCAATACAGATACTGAGAGGTTATCATGTTTGGCCCTTTATGTACTTTCACAACAAATCTATCATCCCGATCGATCTCTCCAACCATCATTTTCTTAGTGATCCCTTCTCTATTCCAGATGCCTTTTCCCCCAACTCATGAGGCAGGCTTACAACTATGGAGCAATCCTCCTGGTCCTTGTGTCTACTCTTATTTGGTGTCAGTCTCAAGCTATGTTATTTTATACTCCACAAATGAGTGCAGTCCTTCTATATTTGTCCCTCCCTTTCTGACTCATTTCACTTACCATGATACTCTCCATGTCTATCCACTTATAAGAAAATTTCATGACTTCATCTCTCCTAATAGCTGCATAGTACTCCACTGTGTAGATGTATCAAAGTTTCTTTAACCAATTGCCTGTTCTTGGATACTCGGATTGTTTCCAGAGTTTGACTATTGTGAACAGTGCTGCAATGAACATATAGGTAAAGATGTCATTTCTACTGTGCTTTTTTGTGCCCTTGGGATATATTCCCAAAAGTTATATAGCAGGGTCATATAGAAGCTTAATTGCCCGTTTTTGAAGGAATGTACATATTGTTTTCTAGGAAGGCTGGAACAGTCAGCATTTTCACCAACAGTGAAAAAATGTCTGTTTCTCCCCATATCCACTCCAGGACTGGTTCCTTCTGTTCTTTTAAATTTGTGCCAGTCTCTGTGGTGTAAGATTATATCTTATTGTTGTTTTGATTTTTATCTCCCTGATGATTAGCTATGTGGAGCAGTTTTTCATGTGCCTTCTGGACATTTGTATTTCTTTTTTGAGGAAGCTTCTATTCATTTCTTCTCCCCAGTTTTTGATGAGGTTGGACTACTAGTGTCTTGTATATCATGGATATTAATCCCTTATCAAATGGATATTGGGTAAATATTATTTCCCATTCTGTGGGCTCTCTCTGTATTTCTTTCACTGTTTCTTTTAAGGTACAGAAGCTTCTTAGTTCGATATAGTCCCATTTGTTTATGTTTGTTTCCACTTTCTTGGTCAGTGGTGTTTCATCCTTAAAGATGCTTTTTACTTCAAAGTAAAAAGAAAGTAAAGTGAAATTTATCAGCTACACAGGTGGGGTGGGGGCTTGTGGGGAGGTATACTGTGATTCTTGGTAGTGGAATATGTGCACTGGTAGAAGGGATGGGTGTTTGAGCACTGTATAACTGATCCTTAAGCCTAAAGCTTTGTAACTTTCCACATGGTGATTCAATAAAAAAAAGATACTTTTTACTTCAATATCATGGAGGGTTCTGCCTACATTTTCCTCCATTCAGGTCTGATATTAAGATCTTTTATCCACTTTGATATGACTTTTGTGCCTGGCATTAGACAGAGGTCAGAGTTCATTTGTTTGCAGGTTGCTATACAGTTTTTCCCAGTAACAATTGTTGAAGAGGCTTCCCTTGTTTCACTTCACATTTCTTGCTCCTTTGTCAGAGATTAAGTGATCATATATTTGAAGGTCTGTGACAAAATATTCAATTCTGTTCTGTTGATCTGTTGGTCTGTTTTTAGCCCAATACCATGCTGTTTTAATTACTACTGCTTTGTAGTACAATTTGAAGTTGAGAAAGGTGATGCCACCCATCTTTCCACCAAGAATTGCTTTACCTATTCATGGGGGGTTATTGTTCCATATGGATTTCAGGAGTGTTTTTTCTATTTATTTGTAAAATGTCATGGGTATCCTGATAGGGACCGCATTAAATTTGTATAGTGCTTTGGGCAGTATTGCCAGTTTGATAATGTTATTCCTCCCTATGCATGAGCAGGGGATGTGTCTCCATTTCCTAGTGTTCTCTTTTATTTCTTGAAGTAGTGTTTTGTAATTTTCCTTGTATATGTCCTTAACCTCTTTGGTTAAGCTGATTCCGAGGTACTTGATTTTCTGAGGTAAGATTGTGAATGGGATTGCTTTTTTAATGCCTCTTTCTTCAATTTTGTTATTTGTGTATAAGAAAGCCATAGACCTTTGGGTGTTTATTTTGTAGCCTACCACTTTACTATACAGACCAATTGTTTTTAGGAGCTTTTCTGTAGAGTCTTTAGGGTTTTCTAAGTATAGTATCATAACATCTGCAAATAGTGATAGCTTAATCTCTTCCTTTCCTATCTGTATGCCCTTGATATCTTTTTCTTGCCTAACTGCTATAGCCAATACTTCTAGTACTATATTGAACAGGAGTGACTGCCACATTTTTAATGTTTGCAGTCTTCTCTCTCTCTATCTCTCTCTCTCTCTCTCTCTCTCTCATCCTGAGCCATTGTTTGGTATGGTTCCTATAAAATTTTTTTTGATAAATATATTGAAAGCAAACCAATAGAGAAGATAGCAGTTTCTCTAATGAAGAGGATGGAAGAGGTAAAAAGTAGCAGCATTAATCAAAAATTTGTGCAAAATTCTAACATAGTCTTCAGATTCCAGGATTTCTTGTCTCCTAAGAGGAAAAAAAGTTTACTTATTTGTGGAGTGATTGCAAATATCTCTACTGAGAACAGAGTTATGAATAATCTAAAGTATCACTGTAACACTGTCATCCCATTGATCATTTATTTGCTCGAGCGTGTGCTAGAGATGTCTCCATTCAGCCTAGTCCTGAGATTTTAGCACCCTCTCTTTACTCATTCTTCCCAACGGTGCCACATTGGAGGCTCTTCGAGGATAAGGGGAATGAGACCCATCATTGTTACTATATTTGGCACATTGAACATGCCACAGAGAGCTTGCCAGACTCTGCTGTGTGGGCAGGATGCTATCGGTACCTTGCCAGGTTCCCCGAGAGAAAGAACTAAGCTATAAGAGCTCCCAAGGCTGCAAATGCATCTCTCCCTCTGGGAGCATTGTTTCATAGTCTCTGGATCTTAGCCATTGATGGGATTACACGGCACTAGGGCAGTTTGTGGGTGTGGCTGCCAAGCTACTGGGAAAATGGGGGATCTGGGAGGAGGAGGCCTAGTCCCCATTGGAGCAGACTTGGAGATCTCAGCCCTGGGTCCCACACACCTGTGTTCCTCTACCGATTCCTTCATGTGTGGGGCTTATCCGAGTGTCTGGAGAGTGGTCTTGAGCATGGCTGTAGCTGGGTTCCAGAAGTCTTTGGCTGCCGGGGCTCTGCTTGGGGTGGGGAGAGAAACTCAACCCGCCCCCCTCTGAGGGGCCCTGGTGAAGACAGCCTCTACCTCACTATTTCTAGGAGCTTTGTTTTATAGCTATAAAACAAAGTCTAAATTATATCATCATATTTAACTAACATTGCTAATGTAGACCTTTATCTCCAATGACACCATGCCTATTTATTATTTTATACTGCATTTAAAGGTGTGATTTTATTCTTAATGTTTATCATTCATATTGCTTTGAATATTGCTTTGATTTCTGAAATGTTTCATTCTGTCCAGGTCGCTCTTAGAGAGCTAAAAGAATCGCTTTTACTACCTCTAAATAAAATTTGTTAGAATATAAATTATTTATGCATTTTGTGTGCTATTGTTGTCTAAAAGGCAAATTTAAGCAGAAAGAAGATTTTTACTTAAGATATGTTCTCAAACATAACTGTGAAAAGTATGTCCAAGCTTTATTTTGAGGGTAGACAGGAATCCTACCATACTCAGTCCAGATGAGCACTAATTAGCAACTGTTCCATGTTATTTATTTGTTATTATTTAAATAATAGCAATTAATTACAAACAGCAAATTGATAGCCAGTTTTAAGAGTAACCAGTGTGGAAGAGCTAGAATACACATATGCAAAGCTGTTATCAAAGCTGGCTAGCTTTTATGAGAGTATGCTACATACTCTCATCCCATTCTGCTCTATTTATTCCAACTTCGTGATAGATTTTTCCTTCTTCTATCAGGTATCTTCTGCTATCTCTTACCTTTCAATGCATCAGAAATAGCTTTGGAAAAATATATTTTATATGAATTTAAACAAAATATTCATGATCAGGAACAGTTATGTCTAACTTTCTTTTCATTAAAAATAAGGTTTTTTTTGTAGTTGGGAAAATGTTTCAGTACTTTATTCATATAAAGTAGATATTTAGAAGAAAATCAGTATTCTTTATAATATAGCTTGAGATGAAAATATACTCCCCACGCCACCTTATTTTCAGTGAAACCCTACCAGAGAGCTTCATTCTACAAAATCACTCAACACACAGGATTCAGATAGAAATGAAAGAACAGAGAAAGCCTAATACAAATGGAAAATATAATCCCAAGATCTGGTCTGCTATTTGTCTGGATCAGTGAAGCATTTGTTGTTTTGCTGAAATACTAATACCAGAAGGAAAAGTTAAGAAACCTTCTTAAGTCACTAAAACTTTTTGGAGGCCTAAAGACATTTTTGATCTTATCTTTGAGAGTACACTATACACTACAGACTGCTTATAAAAATCCTTCACAATACATAGAAAACTTCAGTTATATAAAACTACCTTAGCAGCATATCAGTGCGTACTATGTGTCAAAAACTGACAATGTTTCATTTTTCAATGTGGTGATCTTCGTTGCATATAGGAATATATAAAGGAAATTGACAGAGATGTGCTTTTTGGGCTGGAGTGATAGCACAGTGGGTAGCCAACCCAAGTTCGATTCCTCCATCCCTCTCAGAGAGCCTGGCAAGCTACAGAGAATATCCTGCTCGCATGCCAGAATTTTGCAAACTACCCGTGATGTATGCCAAAAACAGTAAAAACAAGTCTCACAATGGAGACATTACTGGTACTGGAACATCCCGCTGGAATAAATTGATGAACAAAGGGAAGACAGTGCTACAGTGCTGCATGCTTTATTTTAATTGTGGGGGGTTATTCTTAAGTTCATGGGCGAATAAAACTATATCTAGGAAGAGAAAACATTCACAAAAACTTTTTTTATACTCTTGAAATATACGACAGTTATTGACGAATTTTGTTTAAAGTTCAAGGTAATTAAGTATTGTGAGCAAATCGATGAAATCGATGATCATCAGCTTAAACGATTGCAATTTTACCAATTTTTCACTTTCCTCTGGACCTATTAGGCACCTTCAGTCACAAATAATTTTTCTCTATCACAAATTTACTATGAATAACTGAATAAAAATACAGAGGGTGACACATAAAAGCTAAAAGCTCTTAAATTTCTGAAACATGCAAACACAAAATCATGAACACATACTACAAACAGTCCTATCTAAATAAATGGGAATGCTTTCACGAACAAATAGACACATATAAAAATGTTTACTTTAGCACATGTAACTTGGTCCTAGAGGGCCCTGAGCACCACCAGAGTGGCGCTGCTGTCCTTCACAGTGCAGGCCCTGAACAACATTGCGTTCTTTCAGCCATAGTATTGAACGGCCCTATTGGCTGAGCATTATCTGAAATAATGCCCCCCGCCCCCTTCCTGTCCTCGGTCCCTGAGCCCGGCTTGGAGTCATAACTCCTCCTCCAAATAATTTATATTTATATTTTCTTTTGTTTTGTTTTGGGTTTGGGGCCAAACCTGTAGATGCTCAGAGGTTATTTGATGCTAAGGAGTCACTCCCTTGATGCTTTTGGGACAATATATATGTAGAAGAGTGTGAACTGATATTGGTCACATTCAAAAGAACCATCTTAACTCCTGCATATGTCTTCAGCTCAAAAGAATTTAAAACTAAATTTATAACATGTGTTCAACATTAATTGAGCCCTATAACTTTCTAGATGTTTACTGGAGAAAAAAATGACAAGAAGCAAATATAATTTGAAAGTTGGATAACAAACTATGTGGAATCTTATGACTAAATAGAATAATTTAACTTTCTCAGGCTGGGAATGAGGACCAGAGGGGAAAAATAATCATCTGAGAGACTTTTAAAGAATGGTGAATAGAGCTTCTCTAATAAGAAAAGAGAGTGAATGTGAATAAAGCTTCTCCAATAAGAAAAGAGAAAATTATTGGCATAGAGAGTAGCCTATACAAAAACTAAATTCAGAGTAATTTAAGAAAAAAGATATATTGTGATGTGAATACATTAGTTATAGAAGGTAAAATGGAAATATGGTTGGTGCTAGATTGGATAAACCCTTGTATATCATAATAAGAAATTTACTCTTAATTTTTTGGGTTATAAGGAATTGTTGGGACTTTGCAAATAATGATTTAAGATTTTAATTTAAATGACATGGATTAGACCATATTGATACCACAGCAAGAAAGACCAGGTCATTATAATTATCTGATAGAAGCACCAGAACTAAAGAAAATCAGAAAAATGCTACAGAGCTAGTACAAACAAAATTGTTTGACACTAACCTGGGAATAAACATGTAAGTTAACAAAACAGAACTTAAGACTTCAGTAATAAGTCCTTAAATTTAGAGTTAATTATATATATTTTACAATAATGGCAGGAAAATTTAAATAAATATAAGGAATCCTCTAGAGTTAATAAAAACTTTCTGAAATTGTGGGGATAGTTGAACAACTCAGGATCATTTCTTAGAATCATTGCATTGAAATTATTGCTTCTCAATAATAATTGTTAATTATTTTAATAACTATAACTTATATTCCTCAATAAAGGGCTTTAAAATAAACTGGTAAACTTTGAATATAAAAGTATGTCTTTTAGATGAAAAAGACAAATACTTGAATAAACCTATAAAAGATAGCTATGCATTGTACAGTTTTGATAGCTAAATTTCTATAGATAAATATGTGTCTCATTTCAAAGACTGAAAAATTGACAAAGATTCTGTGCATTTCTTTTACTGCAACCACTTCCACTGAAATTTAGTCAGTACTAGCATAATCTGTGAGAGAAGAGAAGCAAAAAATCATATCTTTCAAGTTGGGATGCAAAAGTCAAGAATAAGAAGCAAGCATTCTAGATTTATTTCATATCAGCATACATTTGAATTATTTCATTCATTTTTGGACTATTCCAAATAGTTTTAAGTGGTCCCATGGTCATGAACAGTGGTACTTGGCCAACTGAGTTTAATGCTAGCACTTGATAATTATGCAACATTCCTTAAGCTCAGTGGTGCTGGTCGTTACAAGGATCACACTGGAGGTTTCCAGGGCTATGCTTGATTGTGCTCATGAGAAATAAAGTGCTGAGATTTGAACTCAGGGCCTTGTGCATATTAAGCATGGGCAGCTGGTAGCTCTTGTTCCTGAGATATCTATCTAACCCCATTTGGATGCTTTTAATACTTACATAGTTTCCTTTTCATTTTAGCAAAGTAAAATAGTTTTACTTAAATAAATTTACTTAGAGAAATCTGAGGAAAAAATATATATGAGATAATACAGGTTTCTCCAAGGAGAAGACTTGAGAACACATCCCAAGTTGAGAAATGAGCCAATGTCTATGTTAGAAAATAAGTCCCACCCACATGACTTTATTTTTTTAATGTCTCTACTTTTTAAAATCTTTTAAAAAATAACTAATTAATGTTTTTTACAAAGCTGTTCATGACTGAATTTCAGTCATACAGTATTCCAACACCCATGTCTCCACCAGGGTACACTGCCCAGCCCCAGTGTCCACAGGTTCCTGTCCTCCCATCACTCCCCAATCCCCACTCTCTGCCTGCCTCAATGGCAGATACTTTTATTCTCTCTCTCTCTCATTTAGGCACTGTCATTTGCAATATTGATATTGAAAGGTTATCCAGAATATACCTTCCCTACTTTTAATCCTCATCTCTTGTCCAGGGTGATAATTCCCAGCTATTATTGTCATAGTAGTCTCTTCTCTATTTTACCTACCCTCAGCCCCACGCACACTTGTGGTTAGTTCCAACCATTGACCAGTCTTCCAAGCCCCTGTTTATTTACCATGGCCATGGATATTATTCTTCTACTTTATATATATATATATACATGTATATATTTATATACCACAAACAAATGAAGTTATTCTTTATCTGTCCCTCTCCTTCTGACTAATTTCACTTAGAATGATACACTCCATGTCCATCCATCAATAGAAAAATTTCATGACTTCCTTTTTCCTGACAGCTACATAGTATTGCATTGTGTAGATGTGCCAGGGTTTCTTTATCTATTCATCTGTTCTCAGGCACTCAGGTTGTTTACAGATTATGGCTATAGTGAATAGTGCTGCAATGAACATAGGAGTGTAAATGGTGTTTCTGCTGTGTGTTTTGGGCCTTCATGGTATATTCTATATTTCCAGAATTGCTGAGTCTAATGGCAATACACCCCAAAGAATTATAAAGATTCAATGTGATCCCTGTAAAGAAACCCATGACATTCTTCAAAGAAATTGATCAAACACTCCTGAAATTCATATGGAACAGCAAGTCCCCATAAATAGCTAAAGCAATTTTTGGAGGGAAATATGGGTGGCATCAGATTCCCCAACCTCAAACTCTACTACAAAGCAGTAATAATTAAAACAGCATGGTATTAGAACAAAGACAGATTTGCAGATCAATGGGATAAGGTTGAATATCCTTACACATACCCTCATATATATTATCATTAAATATTTGATGGGCTGGAGTGATAGCAAAGTGGGTAGGGTGTTTGCTTTGCATGCGACTGAACCAGGTTCAATTCCTCCACCCCTCTTGGAGAGCCCAGCAAGCTTCCGAGAGTATCCTGCCCACATAACAGCCTGGCAAGCTACCTGTGGTGTATTGATATGCCAAAAACAGTAATAACAAGTCTCACAATGGAGATGCTGCTGGTGTATGCTCAAGCAAATCTATGAACAATGGGATGACAGTGCGACAGTGCTACAGTGCTAATCTTTGATAAGGGAGCAAGAAATAAAAAGTGGAGCAAGAAAAGCCTCTTTAATAAATGATTCTGGCCACTTAATACCTCTACTTCAAACCATAACACCCAAAAGGAGAGAGAGAGAGAGCAAAAGGGAATGCCCTGCCACAGAAGTAGGGTGGGGTGGGGGGAGGATGGAGTGGTGATGACGGGAGGGATGCTGGGACCATTGGGGTGGAAAATAGGCACTGGTGGAGGGATGGGCACTCAACCACTGTATGACTAAAATGCAAGCATGAAATGCAAGCATAAAGGTAGTTGTAAGTCTGTAAGTACCTCATGGTGATTCACTAACAAAAATTTTTTTAAACATTGAAAAAATAAATTAATGGTGCTGGCAAAACTGGAAAGCTACATGCAACAAAATGGGCTCAGACCTCTGCTTAACACCATGCACAAAAGTTAGATCAAAATGGATTAAAGACGTAAACATCAGACCAGAATCCACATTGAAGAAAATGTCGACAGAACCCTCCATGACATTGAAGCTAAAAGTGTCTTCAAAGATGAAATGCCACTAACCAAGCAAGTGGAAACAGAGATAAACAAATGGAACTATCTTAAAATAAGAAGCTTCTGCACCTCCAAAGAAACAATGACCAGGATACAAAGACAGTGTGCAGAACGGGAAAGAATATTAATGCAATACCTTTTTGATAAAGGGTTAATAACAAGGATATAAAAAGCACTGGTTGAACTCTCCAAGAAGAAAGCATCCAGTCCTATCAAAAAATGGGGTGATGAAATGAACAGAAACTTTCTCAAAGAAGAAATTCGAATGGCCAAAAGACATATGAGAAAATGTTCTTCATCACTAATAATCAGGAAAATGCAGATCAAAACAACAATGAGATATCATATTACACCACAGAGATCAGTACACATTCAAAAGAACAAAAGCAACCTGTGTTGGCATGGATGTGGGGAGAAAGGGATTCTCCTTCACTGTTGGTAGGAATGCTCACTGGTCCAGCCTTTTTGGTAAACAATATGGGCGTTTCTCAAAAAAACTAGAAATTGAGCTCTCACATGCTTTTAACATGTTGCTTTATACTAGGGCTTCTTCCACTGTCCTGGCCTGGATTTCTCTGCATGCAGAAAAATTAATATGGGTATTATCAGAGAAATATCCTTGGATTTTTGGTGGTTCTTTCATATATATTTTTGGGGTGTGGAAGAAGCATTTAGATATGCTCTGGATTTATACTCAGGGAACACTACTGGTGGTGGCAGGGATTAGAAATACAGATGGCCACTTTTATGGCAAGTGCCTTACCTTCTGTACTATCTGTTATGCCCTTCCTTTCATATTCTTATCAAACTTCTTCAAACTCTCTTCATGTTTCTTTCTGGTAGGCTTGAATCCTCTCAAGATGATGCTTAAGTTACTGTATTTTCATGGTGGTTCACTTTCTCCATCTCCAAATATTTGCAAATCAAATGACGTCTTCCTCATGCCTTTGGGCTACTTCAGAGCTAGGCAATTTGTTAGTTTTATTATTTCCTGGCAACCTCATTTCCAATCTCCTTCCACCTCTATCTATCTGTCTGAAACACTCCCCTTATGTAAGACTACTTTAATCTGAATTACTTCTTTCTTTCTTTTCTTTCATAACCTTGATAAATTTGAGGAGTTGAAAAGTCATCTTTTACATGCCTTTTAGTTTGTGTGTCTTTTCTATTTTCTTATCACTGAGCTGATTTTTCAAAATTGCACAGAAGCAATATTTGTCCTTCTCAGTGTATCATACTGGGTCTTGGTGGCACCTGATGTCAATTTACTTATCACTAGTGGTATCTTCTACAGCTTTTCACCACAAAGTTGCACTTTCCCATTGTAAGTATGCCAGACATAATGTGAAACTATGCAAATGTCTTCTATCTGCCCTAATTTTAACATCCATTGATAATTTTTGTTTGATATCATTCTTTTGTGGTGTTTTTAACTTTGTATTCTTTCTTTCCCTCACTGGTGTTTTGTTATTTACTATAATATCATTAGATTAATTTGTTTCTCTGTGTGTTTCTTGTCAGATTCCTTGCATTTGTATTAACTTTAATGATTTGTTTTGGGTATGTGAAACAATAATTTGTTTCTAAAAGAGTAGAACCAAAAGACATACATAGACAAGTGATTCTCAGAGAATTTAGACCCCTTCTGCCCTATTTCAATTGTTCCTACTCTGTAAATTCTGTATCATTAGTTTTCAGTTTATATCTTCTGCATTTCTTCTTTCTCAAATAAAAAAACAGGCATATTTCCTTTTTTGTAGTTATTACATAACCCCTCAATGGTTCAAGTTCTCATCATGGTGAGGGGGTGGGAATGGTGCCAACTGGTGAAGAGCGAACCAACAGGTGCTGCCCAGAGATGCAGACAGGTGCAGGGCTGAACTCGTTGCATCGAATGTGTCGATCTAGCTAGCACTTTCTGTATGTGAGCAGCAGGTCCATGCACAAGGTGTATGGCGCGTTTATCAGAGTGCAGATCGTTACAACATACCTGCACAGCAAAGCCTGGCAAGCTACCCGTGGCGTATTCAATATGCCAAAAACAATAACAAAAATAGTCCTTATTCCACTGCCCCTGGAAGAGCCCTCGATATGGCAGCATTGAGGACGAGCAAGGAGAGGCTCTTAAAATCTCTGGGCCGAAGTAGTCTGCCAAAATGAAGAAAGACTAAAATGACTGTCTGCACTTTTAATGCACGTACGCTGGCATCGGAAGCATCCATCGAGGATTTAATGGTGCAAGCACAGAAGATCTGATGGTGTCGGGGTCCTCGTCGACATGAACTTGGCCATGAGCATTGATCCATTTTAAAGCCTAACAGCCCGAATCGGATGCTTATATTTGAATAGATGTGGCTCACTGCCAGCAGTTTCTATCTTCCTTGTCTACGCACCAACATCCAACGGCAATGAAGAAATTGAAAAGTTCTACATGGAGCTGGAGAAGTTCTATAAAGAGGACCACACCTTCTACAAGGACATTATTGATGATTTTAATGCCAAGATAGGAACT
This sequence comes from Sorex araneus, assembly GCF_027595985.1. Lineage (NCBI taxonomy): Eukaryota > Metazoa > Chordata > Mammalia > Eulipotyphla > Soricidae > Sorex > Sorex araneus. The sequence goes on from NC_073313.1 coordinate 320,087,048, forward strand.
TGAAGGTTGCCCGAAGAACTCCACATTGGGAATCACAGGCTAGAATGGAATGAACAGGGTGAGAGACTGTCTGAGTTCATCATGTTGACGAAGACCATTTATGGTAACTCACAGTTCCAGAAGGCCAAATCTAAATGTTGGACATGGGAGTCTCCCAGTGGACAGTTCCACAATGAAATTGACCACATAATATTCAATTGATGGTTTTGCCTGACCAAAATTGCTATTGTCCAAAATTCCAAACAGGATCAGACCACCATCTCCTTTGTGTGAAATTCTACTTCATGTACCAGGGAGAAAGGGCTGCAAAGTTTAAGAAGAGAACTCTCAGAACGACCAACAACTGGTAGCTCTTTAGCACTATTGTGGCAATATGGGAAGATGCCATCGTTGACAACATCAATGAGAAATATGATTGAACTGGTTTAGCACCTCCAAGACTGTGGGAGGAATGCCAAGAGAGAGAAAGCCACAAAAAGACGCTTGTTTTCGGAAACTCTCGAGCTCATTTGCCAACGTGGTTTGGTGAGAGTCTCAGGCAATTGCAAGCTAATGTCCAAGCTTGCAAATTTGTGCAGAGAAGCAATAAAGGAAGACCTCAAAGAGAGAAGAGCAGCAGTATTGGCTGATGTGGCAGAAGCCAGGAAAAGTATTTGCAATGCCCACCTGTCCTTTGCCAACTATAAGACCAAGATGACTGCTCTCTGATATCCTGATGGATCTATCACATCTTCCAGAAAGGCAATGGAAAATGTTATCTATGACTTCTACTTGGATTTCTTTGAGAGCCATGTCCACCTGTCCACATACCAAATTCCACAGGATGGATAAGTCATTCCCAGCATTTTCCCTTCCGAAATCCGACACTCTATTTTGTTGGTAAAGAAGCATACAACACCCGGTCCAGACAAGGTCAGACAGACCTTGAGCACCTAAGAATCTGCTGCCAGTACTCGTCAATACACTGGCTTGGCTCTTCACATGTTACCTGTATGAATGTAAGATTCTGTCCCAACAGAAAACCAGCAGGACCATTCTATTGTACAAGAAAGGAGATATCCATGACATTGGCAACTATCACCTGATCTGCCTATTGTGTGTTGTCTACAAGTTATTCACTCGAGTTACCATGAATAGGATTGGAAGAACATTAGATGAAGGACAACCATGTGAACAAGCTGGGTTCCGAAAAGGATTCAGCATGATTGACCATATCCGTATGGTGTCCAAGCTCATTGAGGTTTTGCAAGATTTCAAGATGCCACTCTGTCTAATTTTCATCCATTTAAAGAAGGTCTTTGATTCTATTCAAACTGAAGTGGTCATTGAAGCCCTGGTCAAGCAGGGTGTTCATATTCAATTGAACATCAGGATCCTCCGTGAGCTGTATTACGCATTCACCACCAGGATCTCACCATTCTACAAGGAAGTGATCATGGACATAAGGAGAGGGATTCAGCAGGGTGATACCAAAACTCCTCAGTGCCACCCTCAAGAACATCATGCAAGAACTGGAATGGGAAGGAATAATGGGAGTGAAGATAGACAGTTGGCAACTATACCAACTATACCTTTGTTTCACTGATGACATCGTTCTAATAACACCAAACATTAACCAAGCAGCATCAATGGTGGCCTACTTCAACTGTGAGTGTGGAAAGGTTGCTCAGCAGCTGAATCTCATGAAGACAATGTTCATGAGAAATGGACTAGTTCCTAACATTCCATTTGCTCTCAATGGAACGAACATCTCCGAGTGCAGCAATCACGTGTACCTAGGTCGAGAACTCAACATGACAAATGACCTGGCACCTGAGCTGCACAGGAGAAAGAGAGTGGTGTGGAACGCTTTCAAGAGCGTCAAAGAAGTTGTTTAGAGGATGAAGAATATCTGGCTCCGGGCACATCTTTTCGACTACACCATTATTCCTGCATTAACATATACCTAAGAGACCTTGACTCTATGAAAATAGGATAAGAACACTATTTGGGTCTCCCAAAGAGGAATCAAAAGAGCTATGCTTGGAATATCATGTTTCACTCAAGTGAGAAAAGAAATCTGGAGTTCTGACCTCCGTCAATGAATGAGAATCAGGGACGCTGTCTTATTTGTCAAGGTGTCGAAAATCAGATGGGCCGGACACGTAATGCAATTTGGAGATGACTGCTGGACTAGAGCTGTTATGTACTGGATTCCATGGGACATCAAAAGAGCATCTGGCTGCCCACCTACGAGATGGTCAAACTCCTTCATTAAGAACCTAAATAAATTGTTTGAAGCTCTTCGCAGTCCTGGAGCAAGCAGATGCCATTGGGCTACACTAGCACGAGACAGGTTAGAATAGAGAAGTTACTGGCACCCGCTTGAGCAAATCAATGAGCAATGTGATGACAAGTAATCCTCTGCATCTCTTCTTTCTCAAATAAAAAAAGTCATATTTCCTTTTCAATAGTTATTACATAACACACTTGTATAGTTTTTAAGTTAATAACATATTCTATAAGTTATTTTTTTCTTTTACAAAATTTGATGATATATCCTTAAGTATGGCATAATATAAACTTTACAGATCTTTATAGGTACATTAAAATCTTTGTGTCTATAAACTAAAGTTCACTTAATCATTTTCTTTTGTATAATCTTTTCAGGTTGCTTACAGTTGTTTGCAACTAGAATAATGCTGAATAGCCCTTTGTATGTGAATCATTACTTTAATGACATTTTAAAAGTCAATTTATCTAAGTGGTATTTTTCTGTAATTAGGTAATGATTTATAATTGGTTAGATATTGCTACATTCCTAGTCAACTGAGTTATGCTTATTTGCATACTTGCCTGCAATATGTAAAAGTGCTGCCTGCTTCATAGTCTTGGCAACAGAATTTTTTTTTAATTTATTTATTTTTAATTAGAGAATCACCGTGAGGGTACAGTTACAGATTTATACACTTTTGTGCTTATACTTCCCTCATACAAAGTTTGGGAACCCATCCCTTCACCAGTGCCCATTCTCCACCACCCGTAAACCCAGTGTCCCTCCCACCCTCCCCAATCCCATCTCCCCCCCACCCCACCCTGCCACTGTGGCAAGGCATTCCCTTCTGTTTTCTCTCTCTAATTAGCTGTTGTGGTTTGCAATAAAGGTGTTGAGTGGCCGCTGTGCTCAGTCTCTAGCCCTCATTCAGCCCGCAACTCCCTTCCCCCACATGGCCTTCGACTACAATGTAGTTGGTGATCGCTTCTCTGAGTTGACCTTTCCCCGGAACGTGAGGCCAGCCTCGAAGCCATGGAGTCAACCTCCTGGTACTTATTTCTACAGTTCTTGGGTGTTAGTCTCCCACTCTGTTATTCTATATACCATAGATGAGTGCAATCTTTCTATGTCTGTCTCTCTCTTTCTGACTCATTTCACTCAGCATGAAACTTTTCATGCCCATCCACTTGACTACAAAATTCTTGACCTCCTTTTTTCTAACAGCTGCATAGTATTCCATTGTATAGATGTACCAAAGTTTCCTCAACCAGTCATCCGTTCTGGGGCATTCGGGTTTTTTCCAGATTCTGGCTATTGTAAACAGTGCTGCGATGAACATACATGTGCAGATGTTGTTTCGATTGTACTTTTTTATTGGCAACAGAATTTAATCAAACTTTAATTTCTAATAATTGGGAAAAATGATAAATGATATCTCCATAACTTTCAATTTTTCTAATTGTATACAAAACTGGGACTTTGCTCATGCGTGAGCGAAATCCCATGAAACACAGGTAATGCACAGCTTTGTGATCTTGGACTCTGGACTCAACGGGACCCGGGAGCAGAGATCCTCTGCCTTCTTCCCCCAATCTCTGGCGACCCAGGGGTCACACTTATAAGCCACCTCCTGCTGGCACCAGATAATCTCCTCATTGGCCACCCTCCAGTACTCAAGGCTGCTTCTCCTGGAAGGGAGCATAAAATGAGGCTCCCATAACCATGCGACTGGACTCCGCACCAGGGGTGCCCGAGAGGGCGGTGGGTGAGAGCCTTACCCACTCCAAGGGACCCAGCCCCAGCAGCAGACCTCCAGTACCCAACTGCTGCTATGCTCCAGGTTGCTTCCACATGCTTGGGCAGAGCCTCACAGATGAGTGAACATATTTGTGGCCGCACGACACATCATCTCATATATATATATATAAATATGTGTGTATGTATATATATGTGCCTCTTGGAGATCCCAGCAAGCTATGGAGAGTATCCTGCCCACATGGCAGAGCCTGGCAAGCTCCCCATAGCATTGTCGATATACCAAATACAGTAACAATAACAGGTCTCATTTCCCTGATTCTAAAAAGAGCCTCCAATCATTGTGAAAAATGGGTAAGGAGAGGCTGCTAAAATCTCAGGGCTGGGACGAATGGAGACATTACTGTTGCCGGCTCGAGTAAATCTATGAACAATGGGAGTGATACAGTGATACAGTGATCCAAAACTGGATGCCTTTTATGGTTTTGTTTGTCTTGTTTTATTTTTGTTATAGCTTTAAAATAATTTTTCTAGATATATATTGTATCTCATATGATATATATGAGATGCAATAAAACTCAAACATTTAATCTATATGGCTATATGCATCACCTTGTGAAGCCAATCTTACAATCACTATAAACCTATATGTATGTATATATATATATATGCAATTTGAACTTTTACTTCTGATCCTTTAGGTTTCTTTGCTTTGTTTTGTGTTTAGTAGTAAAAATACTTAAGATAATACATACTCTCTTAATACAATTTTAAGTGCATATTATATTGTTATACATGCAGGTATCTAGGACTAATTTGTCTTCACTAACTGCAATTTTATACTGTTTAAATAATACTTGCATATTTCTCCCATCTGTTGCCCTAGATAACCAATGTTTTAGTCTCTGATTCTTACCTATAAGTTAAACTACTTCAGATAAGACTAGTGAAATTTGTTAGCATTTTTTTCCTATGGTTATAGTATTATTTCAAAAATTATTTTCTTCAGTCTCCAGGTATAGTGTTATAACTCAAACAAAGGATTTGAATAGGCATTTCTACCAGAAAGCCATACAATTGGTCAATTGGTACTTTAAAAGATGTTTAACATTATCAATCAACAGAGAAATGTAGATTAAAAACAAAACAAGACATTAAATATCTCATACTGCTTAGAAAAGCTTTATCAAAAAAAAAGAAAGATCAGCTATTAGTAAAGTTGCAGAGAAACCAAAGTTCTTCAAGTGCAGAGCTTATTTAATTATTTAATTATTACTTTTGGGTTTGGGGGCCACAAATAGCTATGATCAGGGCATACTCCTGTCTCTTTACTAAGGGACCACTTGAAGCGCTCAAGGAAACATGTGGTGCCAGGGATCAAACCTGGGATGGCTGCATGCAAAGTAAGAACCCTACTCACTGTACTATCACTCTGGCTCCATTAAGGACTTTTAAAAATTGATTGAGATTCTGTGGTTTACAATATTATTAATAATGATTTCTAATGCACATAATTCCAATACCACACCCATAACTGGAGCATTTTTAAAATTATGAACTATCTTTTTCTTCTTAACTTCTACTAGTTTAAAAAAAATATTTCCATACTAATTTCAGAGATGTTACACTTGAAATGTTAATTCATTAACGTGATATCTCTTAAAATTATTTTTCCAAATATGTCTATATTTTTGTTTTTGCTTATAGTTCTATGCATTCATATATTTCGTTGCATATTCTATTTATTTTATCTTAATATTTGATTTTATCAATAATTGGACCATTAGTATCTTGTTGAGTAGAAATCAGAGTACTGTACTTAGCAGTTTAATCAAAATAGGGAGGTAGAAAAGACTAGTGCCCAGATTTTTAAAAATAATGGTAGGCAAACAATAGCAGGAAGAGTAAATATCAGTTACAAAAAAATTCCAGTCTCAGCCAGGCCTGGTGTTTTTTTTTTTTCCTTTCTTATATCCATTTAAGTTCCTGTGCCAATTCCATTGCCACAAGTAAGATTTTTAAAACTAATCTTCCTTTGTTCCAAAGTATTTATGAAACTCTGCAGAGACACATCAGTCCCTCAGCAATACTTCAATGAGGGAATAAAACCACTGAAGAGTTTATGTTGAAGCTTTTATTACTTGATGTGGCACAAAAACAAACAACTAAGGAAACCACCATCTTTCCTTCTTTCTCACTACCCATGAACTGAAAATATTTCAATTCTGAATCACCTTGGTCCTATTTTCATGTCCCTTGCACACTTTTATCATCTCAAAATTGCCTCCAGAAGAGAAAATAGCACAGCATCAATTTGATATCTGAAACTTGAAAGAGATACTAGACTTGTAATGCCTACTGCACTCTGAAAACGGAAATACAGGGCATGTATGGATACTGCTCATATTTCCTACTGCACTCTGAAAACTGAAATACAGAGCATGTATGGATGCTGATATTTCAGTATTTGACATATGGGCATTTATTTTCTCCCTTTATCATTAGATAATGAAGCCATAAGCAAAAATCAGTGAATAATAAACATGCAATAAAGCAAGGCAGCTAAGATATTGACCAGAAAATTCAAAAGTTATAATCAATTTGTCATTGTATTTAGTGGGGCAGATACACATTGATTTATAGCTTGAGAGTTGTAACATTTCATGAAAAGGGAAATTAGGCTACAGTACATTATTTTTTAGTATAAATTTTGTATAAAAATAGTTTTATTTACGTGATTTTTTTTGTCCTTTGGAAGGTACCTCCCAAGTGGTGCCCACGAGGTCTGAGGAGTTCTAGCAATTCTTGTCAATGGGGCTAATGGGTTAATGTTTAGGTTCGAGGACATGCAGCTGCTAGAAATGATGAAACAGGTTGTCTGAATACAAAGCAAATGCCTTCAGTCTTGTCCTCTCTCTGACCAATACACTACTTTTTTCTTTTGCTATAACTTGAATGTGAATATCCTTCATGAAATTCTAATACTTTTGATCTAATAAAATTTTATATCACTTGTCACTATTGACTTTTTTTTAATCAATTATTTTTATCAAAAAAATCAGACAGTAAAGAGCAAATCTAAGACCATAATTTCTCTCATTCCAAAGTATAATGTTTAATTTAAAAGCTTATAGTATATTTTTCTGGCTATATTAAACTTTATTTCAGTGTAGAGATATATGAGTGACTGTGTCATCCAATATATTAATATACAGCGCATCCTATTTTAAGGGAGAGTGACGTATAGACAATATAGCCCATATGCATTAGTAGCTATCAATGTTCAAATTATGTTCATATTCAATTGTATAACAGTTGCTCTATGCCACTTACCACTTCTCTTGACTTCAACATGGTTTTAGTTTTAGGAAAGAGTTTCATATTCAGTGCTAATGTCATCTTAAAAGAAAACTTAAATATTTCTGAGTTTTTTTTATATAGGGAGAAGCTGGGAATACAGCTTAAATTAGGCACAAAAAGAAACAAAAATTGTGAAAAATTAATTTCCCTAAAGTCAACTCTTCACTAATTGTAGCTAGAGCCAGAGAAGTCATATTGATCTCAGATATGATTGTCCCATAGAGTTTCTAGAACTTATAAGCTTTTTTTCCCCTCTCTGGCTCATTCTTCTTATTCTTTTATTTTAGATTCTTAGGATCTTCTGCCCTCAAAATAATCTGTATGTAAATTCTTACTGCACGCCGTGCCTTTCAGAAAACTCAAACTAAGACATAATTGGTGTTATAGTTTGCACAATAAGAAATATAAAATGAGACAAGAGATTAAGCTCTTTAATTAGCAAAGTTATAACTTTGTGAGTCAATACGATATAAATTTTTTTCTTTCTTGTAACAGCCCTAGAATACGTTGAACCATTTAACAGCAAACATTGTTACTACATTAGTTTTGGAAATGAGGTTTTAAATTTGATAGCAAATGCATAAGCAACAAAAGCAAAAGTAAAAAAGAGGGACTGCATTAAATATATATAAAGAAAAGCATTCCTACCCATAGGAATTAATCATTGTTATTTTCTCACTGTACCCAGAATTGATAATAACTATTATAAACTTGTTTTACCTTTTATATTTCCAATAAAAAATAGATTTATTTAGGTAATATATAATCTCTATGTCATGTTCCTTTTAGAAGAGTAAAAAAACATGTTAAATAACTCATATAAGTCACTTTATTTTATTTTTATATTTTATTTTATGTTAGAATTTTTTATTTTATTCACTTATTTCTTTTTATTGAATAACAGTGAGATACAGAGTTACAAAGCTGTTCATGGTCAGGTTTCAGTCATACAGTGTTCCAGCATCCATCCCTCCACCAGTGTACATTTCCTATCAGCAAAGTCCCGAGTTTCCCTTCCGCCACTCTCTCCAGAGACTGTCTCTAGGGTAGACTCACTCTCTCCCTCTGTCTCTCTGCCTCTGTCTCTCTCTCTGTCTCTCTCTCTCTGTCTCTCTCTGTCTCTCTCTGTCTCTCTCTCTCTGTCTCTCCTTTCTCTCTCTCTCTCTCTCTCTCTCTCTCTCTCTCTCTCTCTCTCTTCTCTTGGGATTTATGGTTTGTCAAACAGATACTGAGAGGTTATCATGTTTGTGTCTTTACCGACTTTCAGCACACGGTTCATATCCAGATTAATCATTCCCACCTATCTTTGTCATGATGGTCCCTTCTCTATCCCAACTTCTCCCCCAGAACTTGAGACAGGCTTCCAACTGTGGACCAATCCTTCTGGTTCTTGTTTCTACTGTCCTTGGATATTAATCTCATATTATTGTTTTTAAAATAATAATTAAAGCGTCTCTTGCCCGCATGCCTGGCTGTCTTCCCCGGGGCCCCTCGGAGGGGTGGGCTCCAGCTTTCCTCCTGGCCCCGAGCAGAGCTCTCGGTGGCCGAAGACCACCGAAACCTAGCTACAGCCATGCTCGAGGCCCCTCTCCACACGTTCGGACAGGCCTCACGCATGAAGGTACCGGCAGAGGAACCTAGGTGTGTGTAATCCCATCAACGGCCAACATTCAGAGACTTAAAAGCAAGCTCCCAGAAGCCTACTTGTAGCCTACTTCTCCCTCTGGGAGAAACTGGCAACCTTCTGAGAGTTTTCTGCCCACATGGGACAGCCTTGCAAGCTTCCCATGGTGTATTCATATGCTAAATCCAGTAACAAGCTGGATTTCATTCCCCTGACTCTGAAAGAGCCTCTAGTGTGACATCTTTGGGAGGGCCGTGTTGAGAAAGAAAGACTTCTAAGATCTCAGGGAAAGGACGAATGGAGAGGTTACTGAGCCCGCTCAAGAAATCGGTGATTAATCGGATTTTGTGAATCACGTGATTCGTGATTATTATTTTTTTATAGCCCACAAATGAGTCCAGACATTCTATATCTATCCCTCCCATTCTGACTAATTTCACTTAGCATAATATTCTCCATGTCCCTCCGTTTATAAGCAAATTTTATGGCTTAATTTTTTTTCTCACAGCTGATTAGTATTCTATTTATTGTGTAGATGTACCATAGTTTCTTTAACCAATCATCTGTTCTTGGGCACTTGGGTTGTTTTCAGATTCTGGCTATTGTGAATAGTTCTGAAAACACTTTAAGCATAAAACAATAGAAAAAATCTTTAGATATAAAGCATTCACCAAGAGAATATAGCCATTAACATTGTAATTTTTGACAATTATTCAACATGTGACAAATTTGGCATGAAATAGAAGACATATCTAGATCTTGTTTATCACTAGATATTATTTGTATAAGTATAATATCTAGTTGGAAAAGTTTAAAAATGAAACATTTTATGTAATCAAAAGATGTTTCAGACAACTACTGTCTTGTCTATTTATACCTACATAGTTATTCTATGTCATTTGCATGATAAATAAAGAGAGGTTTGCTTCTGATAAGGTAGATTGCCAGCACCCACATGCTGCTCTCCACCCACCAGGAGTGATCCTGATGTGTAGAGCCAGGAATAACCTCAGAGGATCAAGAACAATAGCAAAAGAGAATAAAGAATGCTGAGGAAAGCATTATAAAATATATTTAATTGGTCCATTTTTTTTGTAAAGAAGCTACACTCTTATATAGCCATTATGTATTAATTTTTAGGTCCCCAAAAGTTAGTGACCCAGAAAAAATGCTTACTGTTCTCCAAAGAAACACATGTAATGGCAGGTTGACTTGTAAATAATAAAAAATAAAAATGTATAGTGTCTTAGCCTCTTCTCCCCACAATTGTAAAATGTAAAAAATTAAAAAAACCCAAAAGTTATTTTTTTAAATTCTGTAGTAAACTTTTTTCAATCCAGATTATACTTAGGCATTGTTTTTGTATTGATTACTTACCGTTAAAAATTATTTTTCTTCAGTACTGCCAAAGAGACTAAAACAAGAAATATTTCTAGGTTGCTGAAAAGGAATATATTGACCAAATCAGGTTGGCCCTGGGTCCTTGCCTCATGCTTCTGCTATCTGGGCCATTTCAAATTTTGCCCAAGAAGAGTTGGGAAAATTGTATCTTTGTCAGTCTTCCCAAGGGTTGAAATCCAATAAGCTGTCTAAAGAACATAGGAAGCTAAAATTAACTCATGCCACTGCCTTGTTATTACTTTTCACCAAATTATTTACAGAATTAGAGCTCTATACTGTACCAAAGAACAGTATTTATTCAACCAAAATTTGCGAAGAACACACAGTGTGTAAGCCTTGAGGTGGATGTTGATTATTCAACTTAGTGAAAATGAAAGGGCTTGGGTCCACGACTAACTGAATATCATGCACGTTGCCAAGCTACTTCTTAATAGGCAGGCAGAGAGCTCTTGGAATGTCAAAGCTAATGCACTCATAAACCTTTTCTCTGCCCTTAGGTAAATCCATTCAAAGTTAATGATCTGGTCCAGTGTTTTCTACTTAGACTGTGCTCTGAGAAACTCAGGTGGAATTGTCTTGAAGACCCCTTATTAACGTGACATATAAAATTGGCTTCCTTCTGTTTTAAAACACACACACACTCCTGCATCTGTATCTATGCAGTTACAAGATGAAAAATTTTTAAATTAATTTTTATTTATAAAAAATAACATTCAACCTCCCTGGTTCATCTTCTCTTGCACTTTCTCAAATATACTCCTAAGGGTAGTATTAGTCATTTTCCCCCTATTCCTCAACCAAATTTCTACAGAACAATTTCTGAAAACTCTATTTAAGTTTTCAGTCAAAAACATGTGTTGAGTGTCAAAATTCTTCTTGTAAAAGCTCTTATACACTTAAACTCAGTAAACTGAATTTCTTCCTTTAGCTTCATTTTTTTCAGGGGGAAATTATTTTATATTCCAAACTGAATCTAATTTTTAACATTTAAGTCTTTTTAAATAATTACTTATTTTTAATTGAATCACCATAAGATACAGTTACAAAGCTTTCATGTTTCAGTTTCAGTCATATAATGATCAAACACTCATCCCTCCACCAGTGTACATTTTCTACTACCAATGTACCCAGTATCCCTCTCATCCATCCAACAACCCCCTCCCCCCACCTCTATGGCAGACAATTTCCCTCTTTCTCTCTCTACTTTTGGGCATTATGGTTTGCAATACAGGTATGATACTGAGAGGCCATCATGTTTGATCCTTTTTCTACTTTCTGCTCACATCTCCCATCCTGAGCCATCCCTCCATTCATTATTGACTTAGTGATCCCTTTTCTATCCAGGCTGCCTTCTTCCCCAGCTCATGAGGCAGGCTTCTAACCATGGGACAATTTTCCTATTCCTTTTCTCTACTATCCTTGGGTGTTAGTCTTATATTATGTTATTTTATATTCCACAAAAATAACATAATACAAGGCTAACATTTAACTACTTTCTAGAATGTAGTCTATTTTCTGGTCAAATTCAACATAGTATTTTATCAGATTCATAGTGAGGAAACTCAGTTTCTTGTGTGAATTTTTGCATAAATGTGGTGTAAGACTTCCAGAAATTCTAAAACTCTGTGATCTCAGCTTTCCTACCAACTAAGAACAAGAATGCTGAGTTTTCACTCAAGATTCTGATTGGCTGTGATACTAGAGAAGCTATAACCTTATCTGTAGGCAGCAGATTTCAAAACTGAAAATTGAGCTATATTGTAATTAACACCAAAGTTTCCAGGTTAAATGTAAGACTTTAGCACTAAAATGAGATTTCAAAGTTATTGCTGCTTGATGGAAGGGAAAAGTTTACTTTAATTCACAGTTGGCAATATATAACTTACTGTCCCTTGTTCTCTAAAAGCAATTTGAAAAAGATGCAAAGACTCTGGAAATTGAAGATAGTACTTGGTACATTAGATACTCAAATATTTGTACTATGCATGATGAACCTTAAAATGAGACAGAGAAAAGAGCAATGACAAAATTTAGAAAAAGCTAATAAGTTAATATGACAGATATATCTATTTACTGATGTATCTAAGTTACTTAAATATATCAGTGGATAGGTGCATTCTAATAAATAGATCACTGTATCACTGTATCACTGTCATCCTGTTATTCATTGATTTGCTCAAGCGGGCACCAGTAATGTTTCCATTCGTCCCTGTCTCGTGCTAGTGTACCCCAATGGCATCTGCTTGCTCCAGGAACATGAAAAGCCTCAAACCATTTATTCAGGGTCTTGGTAAAGAAATCTGACCATGTTGTAGGTGGGTGGCCATGTGGTCTTTTGACATGCTGTGGAATCTAGTCGGTAATAGCTCTAGTCCATTGGTCATCTCTGAATCTCCTTATGTGTCCGACCCATCTGATTTTCGATGCTTGGCAAACGAGACAGCATCCCTGATTCTTGATTGTCGGTGGAGGTTGGAACTTTGGATTCCCTCTCTCACTTGGATGGAATGTGATACTCCAAGCATAGCTCTTTCGATTCCTCTTTGGGAGACTCAAATAGTGTTCTCGTCCTGTTTTCATAGGGCCCCGGTCTCTGAGGTATATGTTAGTGCAGGGAGAATCGTGAAGTCGAAAAGATGTGCCCAGAGATGGAGATTTTTTGCCCTTTTAACAACTTCTTCGACGTTCTTGAAGGGGATCCACACTGCTCCCTTCCTCCTGTGCAGTTCTGGCACCAAGTCATTCCTCATGTTGAGTTCTCGACCCAGGTATACATAGCTGTTGCATTCAGAGATGTTCGTTCCATTTAGAGTAAATGGAATGTCAGAGACTAGTTCATTTTTCATGAACATTGTTTTGTTGAGATTCAGCTGCAGTCTGACCTTTCCACACTTGTGGTAGAAGTTGACCAGCATTGGTGCCGCTTGGTTAATGTTTGGTGTTATTAGAACGATGTCATCAGTGAAGAGAGGTGGTATAGTTGCCGACCATCTACCTTCACTCCCATTCCTTCCCATTCTAGTCATTGCATGACGTTCTCAAAGGTGGCACTGAAGAGCTTTTGTGAAATGGTGTCGCCCTGTCGAACCCCTCTCTTTATGTTGATGAATACTTCTTTGTAGAATGGTGAGATCCTGGTGGTGAATCCGTAATACAGCTTGTGGAGGATCTTGATGTACTGAGTTTGAATGCCCTGTTTGGCTAGGGCTTTGATGACTGCTTCAGTCTCAATAGAATCAAAGACCTTCTTTAAATCAATGAATGTTAGAGCGGCATCTTGAACTCTCTTGAGACCTCAGTGAGCTTGGTCACCGTGTGGATATGGTCGATTGTGCTGAATCCTTTTCAGAACCCGGCTTGCTCACATGGTTGTCCTTTGTCTAGTGTTCTGTCAATTCTATTTAGGATGACTCGAGTGAAAAACTTATAGATGACGGACAAAAGGAAGATCGGGCAATAGTTGCCTATGTCATGGATGTCTCCCTTCTTGTACAACAGGATGGTCTTGCTGGTTTTCCATTGGGATGGAATTTTACATTCACACAGGTAGCTGTGAATAGCTGAGCCAGTGTATTGACAAGAACTGACAGCAGATTCAAATCAGGTGTTCCAGTCTGATCTTGTCTGGACTGGGTGCTGTACGCATTTTTACCAATGAAATGGTGTTTCAGATTTCAGAAGGGAGAATGCTGGAAATGACATATCCATCCTGCGGAATTTGGTATGTGGGCCAGTTGACAAGGCTATCAAAGACATCTGAGTAGAAGTGGTGGATAACCTTTTCCATTGTCCTTCTGGAAGATGTGATAGATCCATCAGGATGTTGGAGGACAGTCATCTTGGTCTTATAGTTGGTGAAGGACAGGCAGATGTTACGAATACTTTTACCGGCTTCTGCCGCATTGGTCAACACTGCTGCTATTCTCTCTTTGAGGTCTTCCTTTATCGCTTCTCTGTACAGCTTTGTGAGCTCAGACATTAACTTGTGATTAATAAATGGGTAAGAAAAGAAATTTACGTGCAACAACTTTTTTGTTTTGTTTTGGACACATCCTGCTGTCCTCAGGGTTTACTCTTTGCTTTGTGCTCAGGGGACCATATGTCATGCCAGGAATCAAACATAGGCTGGCCTCATGCAAAGCAAGAACCCTACTTTCTGTATTGTCTCTGTCTCAAAGAGTGTATTTTCTTTTTTTTTTTTTTTGTAAAATCATAGAATGACATTTAGCTTTCTAAATATCAGGAGCAAAAATGTTTTCCAGATTATTTATAGTCTTCTATTTTTTTTTTTTAAACTTATGTCCTGTAAAAACAAAAACAGGACAACCATATACAACTTGGTGGTTACAGAGTTGCCACAAGGCTGGGACAGAATCTTAGGAGGCAAATTTTTGTAAGAGAAAGGTCTGCTACAATTTGAAAAATATTATATTAAGGACAGTACAAAATGCTGTGTAAACTTGAAAATTGAAACAAGATCTTTCATTGGAATCCAGGTTTGACCAGAAGGTGTCTTGAACAATAGCACTCCTATTACACCGCCTAAAATGTTTTTATGTGAATTTTAAAAACATCATTATAGGGAGTCTGGGCAAAAGTTGAGGCATTTTTGGAATCTCTGAATTGTCATCATTGTGCCATGATTTACTAGGTATCTTAGTCTCAGATCAGTATATCTGGTGCTAGATAGCATGAGGATAGTTCCTGTGAATGCTCATGGATATTCATCATATAAAGCACATGAGTTTAATGTCCTGTTTGAGTAATCCTGGTGGCTCCACAGGTCCATTCAGAGTATAACTATTCACTTGCTACTATCAAAACACAAATATCAGCATGACAACATGAAGGGGGAAAAGTGTAAGACTAGAAGTACTATGTAATTGAGAAGCTAATAAACTAGCTGATAAATCTATTTGAAATCAAATTGCCATCAACACTTGTATGACCTTACAAAAATAGAAGGTGCACTTGAAAAACCAAACTTTTAACTAACCGTACAGAACATTAGTACTGTTTTAGGGGAGATGGGAAAAGAAGACCAACATTAATTGACCAAAAGCACAATACTGTGTAAGACATTTATCAGAATTAATAGTGTTTTAATAACTCATAATAGGGATTTTATGAAAGCTATTCTTTAATGAATAGACAAAAGAAAAAACTCAACTACTTGTAGAAGTGAATTTAGATACATTTTCCAATTCATTGAAGAGATGCTACTGGCTTTTTGAAGTTTATAATTTGCAAATTATTTAGGACTAGAAGATGTTCTATTCTTAGGAGACACATGGAAGCATCACCTTGGTACTAACACTATGCAAATTTGATTTCATGTAGGTATGTCACATTAATTGCCTTAGCCATGGGCAATTGGAGTTTTGTACAAAATGATTATTGATTTGCTTGCTTACATGATTATATGTTTTCATATTGTAATTTGAGAGTTTATTGAGTAAAGTTGTCTATGTAATAAGCCTTTGTCCTTTAAGAAAACAGAAAAAGTAGGATTTGTTCTGGGACTCAGGACAAAGGACTTAGAATTCATTTCTGTGGCCCCCTGATGTAGTTACAACAGACTCCAAAAAAAGTGGTTTTTGCCTCTTAGTAAATGACTAACCTGGCACAGTTCTTGTTATTCTGGTGTCCTGGAAATTTCAGGTTTCTATCTACTCTTTGTATTTATTGTATATATGCAGAGCACACTGTTCTTCGGCTAGAGAAACAGTGGAAAATAAGAACAATGGCATCAGGAAATAAATCAGAAGTAATCAATAAACAATTTGGAAATAGCTTCAGGTTACTCAAGACTGTCATTTAATCAAGTGATAAATCATTTATTAGACTTTGAACTCCTGGTTGAGATTCATAATATCAGAATTCTAGTTTATCTTTCAATTGTGCAATAGAAAATAAAATTTTACTCTGAGCCAAATCAATGAGTCATCCTACTAGTATATTTTATTTAGTTACATAACTAGTATATTTTAGCTACATAAAAAATAATATTTTTAGGAACTAAGTATTGCCACAATCATTAAACTTGATGACACATCTATTCATTTTATACATGTATATTGAGTACATTATTTGCCTTTAGCTGAAATTTAAAAATTCTACCACTTATTTATTCTCCTCACTAAAGCCTTTGAAGGTTAATGCAGTTAATGACTTCCTTATATTCTCTTTTCACCATGTGAATAAGCCACTGTTGCTGCACTTTGAGTCAGTCAGTGTTTGCAGGTTGCTCACCAGCTGTGAAGATTCCTGTTGTTGACTCCGGCAGATGTCTGAAATCCCCTGTCTCAATTAGCACCAGCTCAAATTTAAATCCTCATCCCTCAATGCAATTCCCAAGAGATATGAGACAGGATCCAAATCAGCCAAAATCGCTAGTTACCACTAAGACTTCTCTTCTAAATTGTCCACCCACTCCCTACTCCCTTACGCCGAATAGCACAGAGTTTAGAGAGTCTTGAGACTTTAACTAGCCCTCTCTGTAGCTCTGCCTCTCCCTAAATCCCAATCACAACCTCCCTTTAACCTCACTTTGGCTCAGGTTAGCCATGTTTAAAACCCTTTCTGGGAAAAGATGTGACCAGACTTTACTTAACAGTGCCACAGGAAGAGACTCAGAACAATAAGAGAAAGTAGCATTTACTCATCTCACAAATGCCCAGTCAGCCCTCTGTGATACTGGTCCCTACCCTGTGTTCTCTCTGGAACTTTTTTTGCTGATGCATTTCTAAGTGATTGAGGCTACTGGCTCTGTTAAATTGACCTTTCTTTAATTACCAAATTTTGCATGCTTGGTGATCTGAATCCGTGAATATTGGCCTTACCATATGATAGCTGTGTATTTTGAAAATTATTATTTCTCTTTTTTTGTTCTTTTTTTTGCATTGTTTTGGGGATCTCAATGGCTATGCTCAGGGTTTTTTTTATTTTTTAATTTTTATTAGTGAAACACTATGAGGTGCAGTTGTAGACTTACAAACTTTTGTGCCTGCATTTCAGTTGTACAATGATCGAGTACCCATCCCTCCACCAGTGCCCATTCTCCACCACCAATGATCCCAGTATCCCTCCCACCACCCCCACCTCATCCACCCTCCTACCCTGCCTCTGTGGCAGGGCATTCCCTTTTGCTCTCTCTCACCTTTTGAGTGTTGTGGATTTCAATAGAGGTATTGAGTGGCCATCGTGTTTGGTCTATAGTCTACTTTCAGCCTGCATCTCCCATCCTGAGTGGATTCTCCAGACTCCCTTTACTTGGTGTTCCCTTGGCTATTTGGGCTGCCTTTTCCCTCAGTATGTGCGGTCAGCTTCCCAGCCATGGAACAAACCTCCTGGTACTTATCTCAACTACTCTTGGGTGTTAGTCTCCCATTCTGTTGCTTTATATTCCACAGATGAGTGCAATCTTTCTATGTCTGTCCCTCTATTTCTGATTCATTTCATTTAGCATGATACTTTCCATGTTGATCCATTTGTATGATTATCTTTTCTAACTTCTGCATAGTATTCAATTGTGTAGATGTACCAAAGTTTTTTTAACCAGACATCTTGATTGAGGCAGGTAGATGGGGAAAGGCCCTGGACAATGAAACTTAGATTAACAAAGTCTCTGGGAAGGAGAATTTTAAGACTGATCCACCTTGTGGATTCAGTAAACAAAAAGAAATGATCAAAAGCTTCCTTTTCAGCAGATCTGACTTTGGGGCAGGGGTAAACTCCAAACAACAATAGTGAGTTTTTTGTTGAAATATTGAATGTAATCAAAGTAAAGAGAAAGTAAAATGAAATTTATCAGCTACACAGGTGGGGTGGGGGCGAGGTATACTGTGGTTCTTGGTGGTCAAATATGTGCACTGGTGAAGGGATAGGTGTTTGAGCATTGTATAACTGAGACTTAAGCCTGAAAGTTTTGTAACTTTCCACATGGTGATTCAATTAAAAAAAAATTAAAAGAAAAAAAAGACTGGATAAGACCATTGGTAGACCCTGAGGATAATGGACCCCTTTCCAGGAAGTTCCTCACACTGATTAATTCAACCCAAAGAAGATAATCACACCCAATGTCCCTGATAACCTCCTTAGCAACAGACTTTTACCTGGAAAGAAGCTTCACTTGGGGGCAGATTAAAGAAACCCTATAAAGGGCACCTTGAACAAAGAAAGGGCGCGAGTATGCTGCCTGAGCCCATGTGCTGCTTGTGCCCACGTGGCCGAGCACATGTGGTGCCCAAGCACATATGTCGCCCCACCCGCATCTCCCCTCTTGAGATGTGTACTTTCATGCTTTCGTGTCTAGTGTTTGGGTGTGTGTAGAACTCTCTCCACCCTAGGAGAAGCCCACATTCTCTCTTGAGCACATTACTTTTACTCCTCTCTCTCCCACTTATCTATCCTTTCCTCCTTCCTTCAAAAACCTCCAAATTAAATCTGTTTACTTCATTGCTTGTCTACTCATGAAATTGTTTTCTGCGAGCCAGACAAGAACCCAGTAACCCTGGGTTTTGGGTGGTTGAGGTGGTTGGGGAGAAAGTGACCATCTTTCTCCTCACTTCACATAAGTCACCCGTGGGGCCCACAGACATCAATCTGTTCTTGGGCACTCAGGTTTTTTCCAGATTCTGGCTATTGTAAACAGTGCTGCAATGAACATAGAAGTTTGGATGTCATTTAGACTGTACATATTTGCCTCTTGGTATTGCTGGGTCAAATGGGAGCTCAATTTCTAATTTTTTGAGAAGCGTCCATACTGTTTTCCAAAAGGGCTGAACCAGTTGGCATTCCCACCAGCAGTGAAGGAGGGTCCCTTTCTCCCTACATCCATGCCAACACCAGTTGCTTTTGTTCTTTTGAATGTGTGCCAGTCTCTGTGGTGTGAGGTGATATCTCATTGTTGTTTTGATCTGCATCTCCCTGATTAGTGATAAAGAGCATTTTTTCCATGTGCCATTCGTATTTTACCTTGAGAAAGTTTCTGTTCATTTAATCATCCCATTTTCTGATGGGGTTCATATGCCCAGGTTTTAATTCTGACTCTGTGCCCAGGGATCACTCCTGGTGGGGCTCAGAGATTTAATATTTATTTAATATGTGGTGCTAAGGGGTAAGCCCAGGATCAGATACATGCAAAGCAAGCAACTTACATAAGGTACTATCTCTCAGATCTCTGTTTCTTTCTGCTTTGATACCTTTTTCTATCACTTGTAAATGGAGACAATAAGTAGAATATTCCAAATATTTACCAAAAACCCCCAGATTCTGTTCATTCTTGGTAAATCTAGACAACCAGTTCTCAAGAACTATAACATCAAGAACTACAACATGAAATTTTGACATAATATGCACCTATTATTTGGTTTTACTAGAATCCAACATGTGAAGAAAAATAAAATATAGAGATTGAAGAGATAGTGCAGTAGGTAAGGCACTTGCCTTGTATGTGGCTAGCCTTGATTCACTCTCTATGCCTCCTTGCTGAGTCCTTAGGTGCAGAGACAGAAGTAAGCCCAAGCACTGCCAGAGGTGGCCTCAAATCACTCTAAACAACCAAAAGAAACAATGAAAGAAAAAAAGGAAAAATGAAAGAAGGAAGGAAGGAAGGAAGGAAGGAAGGAAGGAAGGAAGGAAGGGAGGGAGGAAGGAAGGAAGGAAGGAAGGAAGGAAGGAAGGAAGGAAGGAAGGAAGGAAGGAAGGAAGGAAGGAAGGAAGGGAGGGAGGGAGGGAAGGAGGGAGAGAGGGAGGGAGGGAGGAAGGAAGGGAGGGAGGGAGGCAAAGAAGGAAGAAAGGAAGAAAGAAAGAAAGGAAGAAAGAAAGAAAGGAAGAAAGAAAGAAAGAAAGAAAGAAAGAAAGAAAGAAAGAAAGAAAGAAAGAAAGAAAGAAAGAAAGAAAGAAAGAAAGAAAGAAAGAAGGAAGGAAGGAAGGAAGGAAGGAAGGAAGGAAAGAAAGAAAGAAAGAAAGAAAGAAAGAAGAAAGAAAGAAAGAAAGAAAGAAAGAAAGAAAGAAAGAAAGAAAGAAAGAAAGAAAGAAAGAAAGAAAGAAAGAAAAGAAAGAAAGAAAGAAAGAAGGAAAAGTAAAGAAAATATGTCCAGGAAGAAAAGTAATAACTCCCAAAGAGCATAAATACATTGTTTTGAAGATACTTTTGGGTGAAAGCTTTATTTTGTAAGTGAACATCTTTGGCTCATTTAAATGACTATCTCAGAGAGAGTAAGATTTGGAACACAGTTCACAATGGTAAATACAATTGTTGACTGCTTTTGGCTTTGTACAATTAAAGTGGAAAAATAGTTTGTTTCTGCAGCTGTCAGAATTGTCTGAAGTGTGGGCATATGAGACTTTTGCATAATGCTATGTACATACAACCCAGATGCTCCATCCTACTCTCAAGCTGCCCAACCCTCTAGCCTCAAGTTTAAGGAACACAGAAGCCAACAGTCAAGACTTGCTCAATTGGAATGAAGACCATATATGTTATTTATTCCTATTATTTGTTTATCTATGCTTTCCAGATAAAATTGCAACCTCTCCTGGGAAGGGATTCAGTTCTCCTGACCCACAGGTTGTTTATTTAGTTTTGTGGCAAACCAGGTTATTGACTTTTCTTACTCCTTCCATCCCTTTATTAGAGGCCTGGCCAATTTGTTGCTAGTTAGTGCCTTCCAAAGTGGATAAGTGGAAAATAAAATCAAGCCAGAATCAATTTCATTTTTCTATTTTTTTACCATCCTAATAAAGGTCAGACATTGATAAGATAGAAATTATCACCTAAATGAACTTGCCTAATGCCTCTGGGAATAATTTCCTATCTTAGTTCAGTAGCTCTGTAATATATCCATAGATTGGATATAAAACTTCAACTATAGAATTTATAGGAGGCTAGGAACTTCAATGATTACTCAAATCTTTGTGGTAAACAAATACCCTTAGTTTTTTATAGGCCATTCCTGTAATGATGTATTGTCTACTCAGAAATAACTATTAGTGAGGAGTAAGTACATGTCACAACTTTTTTATGTAAAAAGAAAAAGATGATAACATGTATAAAATGTCTTTCTATTGTGTTCATTCTCCAACATCTCCTCAGAAAATAGGTCAGCATGGGGAAAATAACTTAAAATTATGAGGATAATTCTTAAAACTTGTAAAAAGAAATTGGTATACTAATGTCCATTTTGCTTCTTGAAGGATTAATGTGTTTTTTTAAGGCATACATAGGGAAGGTGGTAAGGAGTTAATAAAACCAGTTAGGAATACATTTGTGAAGAAGTTAAATCAGACAAACCTATGAAGTTTATCTTATTTTTCTCCTGGGATCACTTCCATTCCAAATATCTCTACAATTTGAGCATAGAATTTAATACCACCTTCTGCTTTTCTTCCTCTATCAAATATAACTAATAATAAGATCCTCCTTACTTACAGAGAAAAAAACTGAAGTATCAGATATTAACTTTTGTTGGTAGAAATTATTTTGTAATACCAGTAACTACTCATTGGAATCTAAATCTAGAGAACTGCTAAGATTGTATTTTTTCAAATGTTAATGCTGCAGAGTATCTTGACAGGTACTTAATTTCTTTTGCTAAAATAGTCCCTCATACACATCTCCATAACAGTAACACTAACATTTAAGTACCAGTTTTAGCTTATTATGACTATCCTCTTATGCTGCACCTGCACATGAGAAACACTTAGCACAGCTGGGAGACCTTCTGCCATGGCCTAGAAATTGCACCATTACCACCCCCCCTCAATGGAGGTCAAAAACCAGTCAACAAGGTAGAGCAAAGAATAATAGTCCTTAAGGAGGAGGCAATTCTCTTGTTCACAAGGGTCCAAAACTTCAGTTTCAGCTTACTTGAAATTTAGCATGGCTTAATAAAACAGTAAAACAAACATACAAAAACAAGGACATAAACAATACCTATATGAGACTCATATTCACATTTTTATTTACCTGCTTGTATCAAAATGGATAAGTATCGATTAGAGAGAAAGTATATTTTAAGCCAAAGTAACAGATTGCAATATTTCTCAGGTCTGCATTGGGTCAGAAGGAATACATTAATAAAGAACTGGAGCAATAGGAATTAGATAACAGAGTTGAAAAAAATCTAATTCATTTGGGGCTGTGAAGAAGAAGAGTGAAAAATTATTATATAAAGTAGACAAGGAAGAGGGTGTATCCTTTATGTTCAGAATTTGATGGTCACCCTAGTGACACTGAAAACTATGGAAGAATCAAGCAAGGAAATAATAAGCCTACACCTAACACTAAGAAGACTTACTCTTGACTGCAAAAGCGAGATTTTTAAACAATGGCAAATTAGGAGGCAACAGAAACATACATAACTCCTGAAATTACCTTCTTTCCTTTCCTTCTATTCCAGAGAGAAATATTTGGGTAGCAAAGTAATCCAGAAAAGTTACACCAAAAGAGCCACTCAATACTGGTAGAAGAAATAATGTGTTTAAGTTTTTAAAGCATCTGAAATATCTGGAGGTTTCTTCATCAGTATTATAGTTAGGATTAACAGCAAATCAGAGACAGGAATCAATGATCAGAACTTTAAGAGGTTTAAGGCACTTGAGGAATGGCACAGAAGAGTGAATGAAAGGAATAACTGGAGGAGAAAAGACAAGGATCAGAAGTGAAGTTTTCTCGAGTTTTCATCTGAAGTCAACTTTGTGTGAACTGTCACTGTATCACTGTCATCACTGTCATCCCGTTGCTCATTGATTTGCTCGAGTGGGCATCAGTAACATCTCCATTGTGAGACCTGTTGTTACTGGTTTTGGCGTATCGAATATAAGTAGCTTGCCAGGCTCTGCCATGCAGGCGAGATACTCTCGGTAGCTTGCTGGGCTCTCCGAGAGGGGCAGAGGAATGAAACCCGGGTCGGCCGCATGCAAGGCAAACGCCCTACCCACTGGGCTATCGCTCCAGCCCTTTGTGTGAACTACAAATTATAATTACATAAGAAAAGTTTGAAGACGTGCTGTGGTTCTGAGTACCTATGGTTCATCTGTGTTTACCATGTTTATTCAGCTTGGCTAAAATTAAACACTTAATTCCCTTTTATAGGAAACGAACTTCCAAGCAGTACTTAGGACCCCAAGAGAGAGGTTTCTGTCCCCGGGCATCACTAGGGCCACACAAGCAATGCTTTGGGTATTTCAGAGTTATAACTAGTAGTGGTAGGGGTGGCAGGTAGGGTAGAGCATGCAGTGACTGGGGTTGAAGAAAGGTCATGTGCATATGAAGCATGCACCCCCACCCCACCCCCGCTATCTCTCAAACATTCTAAATATTCTAAAAAAGAAAAAAAAAGCCTCTTTATTTGTGCTCTTTTAATTTTGTTTACCTACATGAGAAGTTTCACATAAATTTGGGGGAAATTATATAAATCAAGTTAAAATATTAGTAGAGGAATTGTGGATATATATATATTTAAATTTTTTAAAGTTAAATAGAGTAAAATGATAAAATATATGATTTACTAAATACATAAAGTATAAGATAAGATGTCAGAAGCTTTTCTGATTTATGCTATGGGATAGAGGTTAGTACTATTCAATGTAAAAAAGCAAAATTAATGTCAGTCAAATTTAGGAAGAAGATGATAATTTTTTTCTTTGATTATACTAAAAAGAAGTTCTGTTAGACAATAAAAAGATCCAAGGAATAATTTGATGTGATTGTACTGAGATATGAAGATACAGATGAAAGTACAAATTTAGGAACAATAATTTACATATTCACACACAGTGACTGTCAAATTAGACTGTCACTATCACTGTTATCCCATTGCTCATCTATTTGCTTGAGCGGGCACCAGTAACGTCTCCATTGTAAGACTTGTAACATATACATATATAAATGCACATACATAAATATATATATAGGAAGCTGATGTTGACATAAAATTAGGGATTACAGAGTCATTCAAATGTATATTTACTGAGGGAGGTTAAGTACAACAGGAAGAGGGGAGGGCCGAGCACTGTGAAATACTGCAGTTTTTTTCAATTTTTTCAATTTCAATGCAGCCCAAAATAAGAAATAAGATCAGGATTATTAAATTTATAAGTAAGAGTCCCATTGGTCTTAGAAAGAGATTTCAATAAATTTGTTGGTAAAGGGTCATATTGTATGAGGTTGAAGTGTGAAAAAAGTAAGAAGACAAATCCCAAGAACTATTTTTTCAGGCACCTTGGAGGTTCTTGCATGCTCAATATATAGAGAAATATACCCCAAATGACTCACAAGTACTTATGGTAGTATTATATATTATTTCAATTTAAGAAATTATATATCATCATCATCATCATCATCCGGTTGATCATCAAAATTCTTGAGCGGTCTCAGTAATATCTCCGTTCGTCCTAGCCCTGAGATTTTGGAAGTCTCTCTTTACTCATCCTTTCCAATGGTGCTGCATTGGAAGCTCTTTCAGGGTCAGGGAAATGAGACCCATCATTGTTACTGGTTTTGGCATATGCATATGCCACAGGGAGTTGAGAAGCTCTACCATGTGGGCAGGAAACTCTCGGTAGCTTGACAAGTTAATGTATATAAGTTAATATATATAATTTCTGTATATATTAGAAATTATATACATATCATAAAATTAATTTCACCACAAATATATAAAAAAGTTTCAAAAATGATATATTTTTTGATAATTTTTTAAATTGGATCACAGTGAGAAATAAAATTACAAAGGTGTTCATGATTGGATTTTCAGTCATATAATGTTCCAACACTCATTCCTACACTATTGTACATTTCCCACCACCAATGTTCCTAGTTTCCTTCTTGTCTCACCCCACCCACTGCCGGCATCTATGATAGGCACTTGCCTCCTCGCTCTCTCTCTCTCTCTCTCTCTCTCTCTCTCTCTCTCTCTCTCTCTCTCCCCCCCCCTCTCTCACTTTCCTTATGGGAATTATGGTTGATAATACAAATACTGAAAGGTTATCATGTATATCCCTTTACCTACTTTCAACACTTAGTTCTTGTCCAAAGTGATCATTTCTGTTATTGTCATATTGGTTAATTTTCTATCCTAACTGCCTTTTCCCCTCCACATAATTGTGGCAAGCTTCAAACCACTGACCAGTCCTTCTGTCCTCCTTTTTTACTGGTTTTGAATGTTAGTCTCATATTATATATATTTTTGTTTATATCCCATAAATGAGTGCAGTTGTTCTACATATGTCCTTCTCCTTCTGACTCATTTCACTCAGCATGATACTCTGCATGTCCTTCCATTTATAAGCATATTTCATGACTTTATTTTCCTATCAGCTGCATAGTATTCCATTGTGTAGATGTACCATAGTTTCTTTCTTTCTTTTTCTTTCTTTCTTTCTTTCTTTCTTTCTTTCTTTCTTTCTTTCTTTCTTTCTTTCTTTCTTTCTTTCTTTCTTTCTTTCTTTCTTTCTTTCTTTCTTTCTTTCTTTCTTTCTTTCTTTCTTTCTTTCTTTCTTTCTTTCTTTCTTTCTTTCCTTCCTTTCTTTCTTTCTTTCTTTCTTTTTTTTGGTTTTTGGGTCACAACTGGTGATACACAGAGGTTACTCCTGGCTCTGCACTCAAGAATTACTCCTGGTGGTGCTTGGGGGACCATATGGGATGCTGGAAATCGAACCCAAGTTGGGCCCGTGTAAGGCAAATGCCCTACCCACTGTGCTGTCACTCCAGCCCCAGTTTCTTTATCCAGTCTGTTATCAGGCACTCTGGATTGGTTGTTTCCAGATTCTGGCTATTGTCAATCATGCTGCAATGGACATAGAAGTACAGATGGCATTTCTATTGTGTGTTTTTGGGCCCCCACAGTATATTCCCAGAAGTTGTAATGCTGGGTCAAATGAGAGCTCAATTCCTAGTTTTAGAGGAATGTTTATACTGCTTTCCAAAAAGGCTATACCAGTTGGTATTCCCATCAACAATGAATGAGAGTCCCTTTCTCCCTGCACCGTTCAATCTGCACCAGGATTGGTTGCTCTTGTTCTTTTGTATGTGTGCCATACTCTGTGGTGTGAGATGATATGTCATTGTTGTTTGGATTTTCATCTTTCTGATGATAAATGATATAGAGCAATTTCTCATGTGCTGTTTGGCCATTTGAATTTCTTCTTTGAGAAAGATAATTTTAATTAATTAAAATCATTGATAAATGCTTTTCAATATGATGACATTCCTAAAATTCCTATAAGGTTATTTATGGTAGAGAGGAGAAGAAAATACTTTATGCATAGTTAAAGGTGGGGACAAATGTGTCTAAAATATAAAAATCCTCAAAGTATCTGAATCAATCTGAAATCTGGATTCATTATCCAAATCCTAGATCATGTCTAAGTTTTTAAGGTATTGTTACTCCATTTTGTAGACTCTCTAATCTTGCTGTTCTTAGACACTTTGAAAAGAAATAAGGGTATCTTGGCTTCTTCACTAATTCTTAAAATGATGTATGCCTCATGGTGAGAAAATGACTTGAAAAAAATTAAGATGATACAAAGATAGAAAATTGGATTCTATTTTAAATGGCTCCTCTGGTTATCTGAAAAATTATGGAACATTAGTTTATCCTGTCATGAATTAAATCCTTACTGTACTTTTGACTGTACCTGCTGTTCTAATAGTCTACTTATAAAATACTCAGAAAGATATTAACATTCAACCATTCTAGATAAGAATCACTTGTAATTCTGTTTTCCTGTATCATTGTTTTTCTCCCCATCACCAACTTGCAATTTTATCTATTTAAGGTCAAGCATCTCAGTTATGAATGAAAGACTCATTCAACTACCCAGATGCTTTATTGACACTGATAATATCAGCAAGCATCTGGACTACCGGCTGAAACCAATCCTTATTTTTGTGGTTGCTATGCAAACATAGTCAATATCTATTAAGAAACAAAGCAGTGTTATTTTTTCTTAATTTCTCCGTAAAATGTGTGTGACCCCTTACACTAAGAAAATAGTAATGATACAGCATAAAATAAAGGTAAAATATTTTTTGTTTTATTGTGATTTCTCTCTTGTTGCCTTATTATATTGTCCTCCCATACCTGAAAATGATAATGACTAACTTGAGCAGAAATAAAGACTTTTTATCCAGAATATTTCACAACGCACACAATCTGTGACTTTTCAGTGGTAGCATTTTCCCATCAATAACCAAAGAATAGAATCAGTTCATTTCTGTTCTCAGTGACTCACTAAAGTCATATGTCCTCTTGTTCTTAATGTTGGGACCTGCAGATTTAGTTTCCGGTTCTCAGGAGTACTTCCATGATGAAATAGTAAGACTGTTGTTAAAATTCAAGAGATTGACGTTGTTTATTCAGTTTATATGTGTTATCATAAGAGACTAGTTGGCAAGCTAAAGAATCTTGGTAGGAGTAATTGACCTGAACATTAGGAAGGAATAAGAGTCCTATTACACACAGCAGGAGGGGAGTTTGCCTTGCACATGGCCAACCTGGGTTTGATTTCTCTGCCCTTCTCAGAAAGCCCGGCAAGCTACCGAGAGTATCCCACCCGCATGGCAGAGCCTGGTAAACTACCCATGGCATATTCAATATGCCAAAAACAGTAACAAGTCTCATAATGGAGACGGTACTGGTGCCCGCTTGAGCAAATCGATGAACAATGGGAAAACAGTGATACAGTGCTTCATTACACAGTGATGGCAATGAAGAATATATTGACGCTCAGACTATCCTTTTCAATATCTCTTTGTACTCTTTGATATTATTTTGATTATAATTGCATAATACATAAAATTAGGACTGGAGTAAAAATACAGAAGGTAGGGCATTTGCTTTGCATGTGGCCAACCCGGGTTTGATTCCTCTGTCCTTTTCAGAATGCCTGGCAAGCTACTGTGAGTATTCTGCCTGCACGGCAGAGCCTGGCAAGCTACCCGTGGCACATTTGATTTGCCAAAAACAGTAACAAATCTCACAATGGAGACATTACTGATGCCCATTAGAGCAAATCGATGAACAATGAAATGACAGTGCTATGACAGTGCTACAGTGCATATCAATACAGTGCAATCAATACACAAAATTGATTATAAAAATGAAAACATCACAAACATGTACTATGAGTAACATACAGGCTAGAGACTCAAACCCCTCAGATATTAGAATCTGAGTAATTGCACTCAGACCCATCTAGAGTAGTGGATTACAACTTTGTAATGCCTGCATATTGGTGAAAATGGAAGAAATATTTCATGAATTACTTAGGCAGAAATATAGCCTATTATTTCTAATAATATGTTGTGTACTATTTTAAAATGCATTATAAATAGAGTATTCTATACTAATCCAACTTAAAATAGTCATTAACTAAGGAGTAAACAAAACTTGTAAATGAGGTTTTGAGAAGACATAATTTTATTCAAATAGTATTTAGTGTTAAATCTTCTTTTTGATTCTTTATAAAAATGCTTGATAAACTGTAATGATACTGTTATTTCTGAGGGACAAAGGATTTCATTGGTATCCATTTGGTTTTCTTGTTTGCTTTTTATAAATGACAAGGCTGAAAATAATTTCACACACAATTAGTTTAAAATACAACCATCAGTTCAGTAGTCTGTAACTGAGACATAAAAATACCTTTTATATTTGCACTGTAGCACTGTCATCCCGTTGTTCACCAATTTGTTCAAGCAGGTACCTGCAACATCTTCATTGTGAGACTTTTTGTTGCTGTTTTTGGCATATAGAATACACAGGTAGCTTGCCAGGCTCTACCGTGCAAGCAGGATACTCTCAGTAGCGTACTGGGCTAGAGGGATGGAGGAATCAAACCCAGGTCCACTATGTGCAAGGCAAACGTCCTACCCTCTGTGCTATTGCTCCAGTTCACTTTTTATAGTAGTATACAAAATTGAATCAATGGTTTTATTTTATGTATGAATACCAAAGTAGGAGCCAGAGAGATGGTACACCTGTAAGATGTTTGCCTTGCCAGTGGCCAACCTAGGTTTGATACCTGGCACAAATTATTGTTCTTTGAGAACTGTCAGGGAGGGATCCCTAAGTATAGAGCCAGGAGTTCGTCCTGAACACAGCAGGATGTGGTAAAAAAAAATCAAAGTAACATCAAAACTCAATAATATTTCTTTTTAAAATGAAGATTAAATACTTATGAGTGAAATATGTATGGAAGAATAATTTTTCCGGAAACTGCAATTATGAGGATTCTCATTTTCAGGGTAATAATAAAGTTTTTGAAGTTGAAGACCTCAGGAACCCAGCCACAGCCATGCTCAAGGCCACTCTCCACATGTTCAGATGACCCCCACGCATGAAGGAGTGGCAGAGGAACCCAGGTGTGCAGGACCCAGGGCCGAGATCTCCAAGGCTGCTCGGATCGGGACAGGGCCTCTTCCACCCAGATACCCCATTTTCTAGCAGCTAGGCAGTCACACCCAGAAACTGCCCCCAGAGCCGTATAATTCCATCAACGGCCAATATCAGGAGACTATAAAATCAAGCTCCTGGAAGTGCACGGCTGCAATGTGGTCTCGTGACATCTAATAGCCTAGTTCTCCCTCTTGGAGTACTTGACAAGCTACCGAGAGTCTATTCCCCGGTCAGGAGGGTCAGGAGGGTCAGGAGATTCTGGCAAGCTCCCCGTGGCGTATTCATATTCCAAACACAGTAACAGATGTATACATACCTCTCGGAGAGCCTGGCAAGCTACTGAGAGTATCCCGCCCGCACGGTAGAGCCTGGCAAACTACCCGTGGCGTATTTGATATGCCCAAAACAGTAGCGATAGATCTCATTCCCCTGACCCTGAAAAAGCCTTCAATCATTGGGAAAGACGAGTAAGGAGAGGCTGGTAAAATCTCAGGGCTGAGTGTAATAGTTACGTTACTGCCCGCTCGAGTAAATAGACAAATAACGGGATGACAGTGATACAGTGAATAAAGTTTTAAACTAATATTCTTAAATATTGACTTACTATGTTGACTATGCTGCTGATTCCAGCATTGATTAAAAATTAATACAGAAGTGGAAAACTTCTTTATTTTCCTATTTATGCTTTGATATCAAAGAACCAGATTTACTTAGTTACTAAAATACTAAAATACAGAAATCAAACCCATGCGGCTGCTAGTGCGACCTCTCGACCTCATATCTCTTCATTCTCAGCAATGGAAAACAAATTATCAAATGCTTTCTTTTCAGCAGGTCGACTTTAGGGGGGAGAAACTCCAAATCAATAATAGTGAGTTTTTTGTTGAAATATTGAATGTAATTAAAGTAAAGTGAAAGTAAAGTAAAATTTACCAGTTACACATGCGGGGTGGGGGGCTGGGGAGGTGAGGGGGAAGGGGGAAGTATACTGTGATTCTTGGTGGTGGAATATGTGCACTGGTGAAGGAATGGGTGTTTGAGCATTGTTTAACTGAGACTTAAACCTGAAAGCTTTGTAACTTTCCATGTGGTGATTCAATAAAAGAATAACTTAAAAAAATAAATAAATAAAAATAAATAAAAAAACAACAAAGAACCAGATTTTATTTGAATGGCTCTATCTGATTTCTTAATTTAAGAATATGTATGCAACACTCACCAAAGGGAACATTAAGATCATTGAGAATCTTATGGACATCTATAAAATCTGCACACATGAAAAGTTACCCATTTATTCCTCTCACACAAATGCTTTACTGGGCCACAATTTTAGCCTAACAGAAACTGCTTTACTCTTCTCAGTTTTACAAGCCATAGAAGAGTCTTTACTTTGAAATCTACCTCACTTTTGCAATGAGAAGGAGATGTTTGTGTGACTCCATATACTTGTGCTTGGAATAACCTGAAGTTCATAGCTCTACTATAAATTTTATTTATGATGACACATTCATCACAGTGTTTAGTTCAGTAAAATTAAAATTGCAGTTAAGAGCTCCCAATGAATAATATAGCAAATGGACAAATTTCTGAATGAGCAGTACAATTTATTTTTACAGCATGCCTGAGTGAAGTGTATATATATATACATATATATACATATACGTATGTATATATACATATACATATATGCACTGGGTGTATATATATGGTATATACACCATATATACACATGCTAACAAATTTGTCCTAGTATAGATTCTATACTTGAAAATACTCATCAAGAGCAACAAATAATTCAGAATGATTGGTCAGATAGATAAGGCAACATAGAAGTTCTTTCATAAGGTCTATCTTCACTATATCCTGCAAAGGTAAGTAGAATAGCAGGTTAACTCATATCAATGCATTTACTAATATTGAATTTAAAATATTTTATTTTTTCTCCTATACAACTTGATCTACAATATTGGTTGCTATGTTAATAATTCTTATAATGGTGTTATCCCAGAGTAGGATAGCCTCTAGTTTTTGGGACATGCAAATCAAAACAACATGAGATATCATCTCAGACCACAGAGACTGGCACACATCAAAAAGAACAAGAACAACCAGTGCTGGTGCAGATGTGGAGAAAAAGGGACTCTCTTTTATTATTGGTGGGAATGAGGACTGGTCCACCTTTTCTGGAAAATATTCCTCAAAGATCTAGAAATTGAGCTTCAAATTGACAGCAATTACACTTCTGGATAATTGCTCTCAGGGGCCCAAAAAACATACAGCAAAAATGCCATTTGCAATTCTATGTTCGTCGCAGCTCTGTTCAAAATAACCAGACTCTGGAAACAATCCAAGTGCCCTAGAATAGATGATTTGTTAAATAAAGTATTGTGCATCTACATAATGAAATACTATGCAGCTGTTAGGAAAATTAAGCTATGAAATTCGCTTATAACAGGATGTACATGAGAGTATCACGCTAAGTGAAATGAGTCAGAAGGAGAGGGCAGATATAGAATGATTGAACTCATTGGTAGGAAACAAAAAATAATTTGAGGCTAAAACCCAAGGAGAGTAGAAGCAAGGGCCAGGAAGACTGGTCCACAATTGGAAGCCTGCCTCAAGTGCTCAGGGAGAAGGCAGATGGGAGAAAGAAGGGAGCATTATGACAAAGGTAGTTGGAAATGATCTTTATAATAAGAACTATGTGTGGAAAATAGGTAAAGGAACAAACATGATAATCTGCCAATTACAAACCCTAAAAGGAGAGAGAGAGAGAGAGAAAGAGAGAGAGAGAACAACTGGGGACATTGGTGGTGGGAAAGGTGTACTGGTGGAGGGATGGGTGTTAGAAAACTGTGTGATCGAAACCTGATCATGAACAGCTTTGTAACTGTGTATCTTATGGTGCAAGATGATCCAATTTAAAAACAAAATAGGAAGAGTTTATTGGGTCATTCAGTGGAATTTCAAAACATACTACGTATAAGGACAAAGATGACAGTACACTGTTAGGGACCAGAGTGAGATTCAGCTTTATCATTATGCTTAACAAACTTTACTATGATTTTCTTTTTCTCTTGGTTTTGGTTGCACATTCTGGATTATATACACATTAATCTGAATGAAGATAATATATCCTTATTACTTCTAAAGCAAACATAGTCCTTATTACTTCTAAACTTGAAGCACACATATTTTCATTTTTTTTGTAATCCTTCTTTTATTCTTATTGTTAAATTTTATAGAAATTTAAAACATTTTGCTGTTTGATTTTTTTGGCCTCCATTTCATATTTTTAAATTTTGTAGCACAAGGACATGAGAGATAACTTATTTTTTGAACTACCACGACACAGTTTTATTAAAAATTATGCATGGGCATGAAAAAATTAAGTGTGTTTGGGGACATCAGGTGTGTGGGATGTGACTAAGACATGTTGTTGACAGGCAAGCTGACACAATTTGTATCAGCACTAGGCAGTCCATGTGTTGGGCAGCAATACCTTTTAACAAACTCATAGGAAAGTTATATGGACTGATAGTAATACAAGAATCAGCCCTTGAAAACTACCAGGACTTCTGAATTATTTTATATTGGTGATCCCTTTTATAAATTTTATTTTTTAAATTAAAAAAAATTGAAACATCCTGAGATATAACATTGCAAAATTGTTCATGGTTGCATTCTAGTCATACAATGTTCCAACACCCATCCCTCCACCAGTGTAATTTCCCAGCACCAGTGTCCTCAGTTTCATTCCTACCCCTTCAAGCCATCCCCCACCCCAGCCTGCCTCTATGGCAGGCACTTCTCTTCTCTATTTCTCTGTGTCTGTCTGTCTGTCTGCATGTCTCTCATTTTGGGCATCATGGTTTGAGATCCGGAAGCTGCTTTCAACACTCAGATCTTGTCCAGAGTGATCATTTCCATCTAATATTGTCATAATGGACCCTCCTCTATCTTAACTACTCTCCATCCCCTACACCATTTACCAAGCATTGACCAGTCTTTCTGGCCTGTTTTCCCTGGCTTTGGATATTAGTTTCATACTTTTAAAAATATTCCTATTTGTGTCCTTTTCGCCTGAGAAATTTTCATTCAACTCTGTGTGAGTAGGTATATAAAATGGTATACAAATCAAATATTTGATGATAATAAAAGATAAGTAAATGCATTTTTAAAACAACTTTTAAGGATACTTTTGCAACCTCTATGTTCAGTTATGTGATCCTATACTGGGTTGTAACTCACAATTTTAAGAACTAGAATCTAGACTGAATAACATGCTAGTAAAGGAATGTGACATTAAAACAAGTTAGTAGAAGAGAAAACTGCTAAACTATAGCTTTGAGACTATCATGAAGAAATAGAACAACAGCTTGCATCCCGAACATTTCTTTTGTAATTTTTCTAGAAAAGGTCCATGAAGACTACATGGAACCTTTTTGCCCTAGGTCATGTTTTATGAAATTCCACCCTTCCAAATTTCATTCGTATTGACCTATAAAGTCACAAGGCTTTCTTGCTTCTATATGAAACCATTACAACCCAGATCTTCCTGTCAGATCAGCAAGACAGACCTTCATTGTGACTACACTGTAGTCAGTTTCTCCTTTCATTTTTTCACAGGTGTCTTTCCAAGAGTAGTTCTTATAAACTTCATGTGCCAAAATATGACAACTGAATATTTATCCTGGGATTCCATCTTGCAACATAGAGTAATCATTTAGAAAAATAGCAAGTTTTTAAAGGCATCATAATATATGATATCATACCTCCTTGGTATTTGGCTGAGAGTACTTTAAAGCCACATTAGTGTCGAATATTTAGGAAAGAGATGTTTTTAGGTGAATATCTTTTTAATAAGATGCAAAAAAAATCAGGCAAATCCTATCTAGATTTTAAAATAATAAACAATTCATGGCAAGAAAAAATGAAGATCATCTATGAATGACAGTGGAGCTCAAATAATAATTTTGTTCATGCTGAGCAGGGCTATTTTAATCAATAACCTCGAGAATTCATCTGGATCCCTCAAATTTGGGAGAAGCTGGAGATACTTAATAGTATAAGTAAGAGGGGTTATATAAGTAACAGTTCATTTGTGAAGCAGGTGGGTAGATAGCTTAGTAAGCAAGGAACACCATTAGCAGATATATTTTCTTTGAATTCTTACTATATGTTTTTTCAAAACAACTTGCATTCTGGGGATTTGTAAAATTTATCTTCTGTTCATTTAAATGATTTTTATATTCAGATTAAAAAAACTGGAATAGTGTTCTATGTCAAGATGATCTTTCTTGCATGTGCTTGTCATCACATTTTAATTTGACTTGTGGTACTAAAAATCATGTTAAGAATGACATTTTAGTTTACTTTAAGAAAACCAGGACAGAGAAACAACACAGAGGTTAAAACACATGCCTAGAATATGATGTGGACCCTGAATTGCTCCCTTACATCACATAATATCCCAAATATTATTTGATTAATTGAAGGGACATACACATGTATATATGTGGCCCTGGAGGCCCACTTGCACCACGGGGTTGTTCCAGGTATTAGCCAGTACCATAGGACCTAAATGGGAAAACATTCTCTAACTATAGCATTGAACTGCTAACTTGGGTAGCCAAGATTGCTAGGGGTACTGGAGAGATATTCCAGTAGGTCGGATGCCTGCCTTGCACCAGCCTGACTGGGTTTGATCCCTGATACCATACGTGGTACCTAGAGCCCCAATAAAAGTGATTTCTTGGTACAGAGCCATATGTAAGTTCTAAGCATCACCAGATGTTATCCCCAAAAAGGAAAAGAAAAAAGGCCGAAGGCACTTCTTGGGAGGCTAGTCTCCTCCTCAAATAAATAAGAAATACATTTCTAATTTTTATTTCATGTTGGGGTAAATCTGTCTGAAGAGATGCCTGTGAAATTGAAATATAGCGAGGAAAAAAGAATGGCTGGTCTAAAATATTTTTCCGCTGTCCATCTCTGAGACATTGGATAAAACATTTTATCTCTATTAAACCTTGGTGTCTTCATCTATGAACCAGATAAATGGGATGGGAGGATTATTAAATTCAGTCCCTTAAGCATATGTGAGTGGGTACTATAAAATAACTTAAAAGTGCTGTTGGAAAAGTTTACTAACTTATGTATGTCTTATTAATAATGATTTTCCTTTGGAGAAACATTTATTGTAAAGAAAATTGACTAAAATAATAAACATTGAATAACATTCACTGTATCACTGTTATCCCTTTGCTCATCAATTTGCTTGAGTGGGTACTAGTAACGTCTCCATTGTGAAACTTGTTGTTACTGTTTTTGGCATATCGAATACACCACAGTAGCTTGCCAGGCTCTGCCTTGAAGGCGAGATACTCTCAGTAGCTTGCTGGGATCTCTGAGGGGGTGGAGGAATCAAACCCGGGTCAGCTGTGTGCAAGGCAAATGCCCTACCCACTGTGCTATTTAAGGTAAAGAATAAAAACTCAAAGGCACAAGTCTGGTAAAGCGTAAATAGGAGTTTCTACTGATTTTCTTTAAATACCCAGTTTGTTTGTTACATGCCATGTTTGTGATAGAAATTAAAGGCACCAGTTTTGTCTCACATGCCTGGTATTAGAAGTCAAGTATCTCTACTACTCTCTCTTCAAAAAAATATGCCCCACAGATTCATAATCCTTATATTTTTCTGACCTTTCTTTTTCAGCCTAGATTTGTATTGAAGCATACAGTTTTGAAGTTCAGTGACAAAGGTATAGACAAAGAGCAGAATCCCCAAAAGAAGAAAATGATTTTAGCATTAGAGAATCCAAAATCTGCTCCCCTCAGACAACTCAGAATAACTGATTCAGGCAGTCAGTCTAGTTTCGAGTAAAAATAAGCCCAACATCCATAAGACACTTTTCTTCCTCATACCATAGCCCCACTGTCTAAAAATGGACTAAATATGAACTATCTCCATTTTTATGCATTCATGTTAGTTCTATGAGGCCATGTTTTTCTCTTCAGAAGATTTTGTGAGATATTCAAAGCCATATTAACTGGATTTGTTTTTGTCTAATGTCCCTAGTTTCTATCTTCCATGTCTGTTTCTATCTTCCATGCTCAGCTCCACATTAACTATCAATAATCCTTCTTCAGTCTAACAGATGCTTCTACTCGAATCTTCCTTTTAAATCAGTTCACATGAAATAATCAGTATATATATGTTTGTACATCTGTGAATTTAAAGGCATATGGATATTTTAGTTTTTGATCAAAGGGCTGAAGTTAGCACCCCATAAGATAGAAAAGAATGTTTGCAGATGTCTCATTTTAAGTGTGTTGAGATTCCTAAAATTATATTAAAAGAGCATTGCCATCTAAACCTGTAAATCCTTGTGAGATGTTTTGGTTTTGTTTCATTTAATTATAAGAATTCTGATGGTTTTTACATCAAAATATTTTTAAAGCATAAAAGTTTTATAGATAGGAGCCAATCTATTATTTACTACTTTTAAGACAATAATGAGTAAAGACTTATGTAGATATCTTTAAAGGTTGTAGATCACATAGAAGATTTCAGATCTTTAATTTTTCTCATCTTTATGTCATAGCCAAAATTGTTACTATCTTAAGTAGGAAAATTGTATGACTTTTTGAGCCAGCTCTCACAAGCATATTGCCTCTCTGACTAAGTTTTTGGACAGAGTCTACAGAACATACCAAGACTCAGATATTGTCTAGCAACTTTGATGATTAACAATGTTCAATTTAAATAAAGTTTTGGTAGCAATTTGATCAACTTGGTATTGTATCAAATAAGTCCTTGATATAATGATTGCTAAGGCTGTAATTGTATCATTTAGTTATGAAGCATTTAAGACTACAAAATGTGTTCTTACTCCAATAAAAGGTGATAATGTAGGTTAGCTTTCTAAAGTACAGATGTCTTTAAAATAATAGAAAAATTTAATTGAAATTTAAATTATTCATTATTTAATGTCTTTAGATATGCTTTCATCAGTGACACTTAAATTGTGTTTTATGTGGTAGATATTCCATAGTGGAAAAAGTTACCATGGTCAAATATGTATGAGATATTTATCTGGATATTTACTTTCATTATTATGATATGAATTAGCAGGAAATAGAGTCAATTAGGATATTTAAATATTTTAGTTTTTGTATCACAGCCATTTATACTCAAGGGTTACTCCTGTCTCTGTGCTCAGGGATTACTTCTTGAAATGTACAGGCAAGCACTTTATCCTCTGTACAATCACCCTCACTCCAAATATTAATTTTTAAGACTTCAATATTAGCTAATTACTGTTTCTCACTAAGCTTTCTCATATAATCTTGGAACATCTTGAGATATTAGTTTTCAGGAACTTGTTTTTTTTTTTTAAGCAGAATGGGATAACAGAAAAAGAAAGATTTTTATTTCTTCCGATCATTACATGCACTTCATTTTGCCAAAATTATTTTATTTCTCTCTCCTTTCTCTCTCTCTCTCTCTCTCTCTCTCTCTCTCTCTCTCTCTTTATCTCTCTGTTTTTTTGCCCAGAGATGTTCAGGGATCACTATATCACTATTGTATTAGCATGGTTCTGTGGACCATTGTCATAGCAGGCATGGAACCCAAATCATCCACAAGACAAGAAACTTACCCTTTGTTCTCTCCACGGCCCTCCAAATTATTTTAATTTTCAAGTTCGAAACATTACTCTTCATATCCAAGTCTCTTGTAATTAATAAAAAAATGTTTATTTTAAATTCAAGTTAGTGTCATCTATGCCAAACAAGACAGCTAGAAATACAGACGGGCTCCTTATTTTAGGATTGATAATCTCAGAGTAATAAACATTTCTAACCTCTGACCCCTTTTAGGCAGAAATAAAAGAACAGGGCCATCATACCAGCTTTTAATAAACTAACTGCAAGTAATTCATGAAAAAAATTGAAACTACTTAGAAGTTGAAACTACTTTAGGACCTGATATTAGTAACAGAATTTTCTTAATAAGATCTTGCATAAAACTTCCTCCTGTTTGCTCATAAAACCATGAATACACACAAATTTATTTGAGAAAAAGGTGGGGGAAAGGATATAATTAAATTCAGTGATGGTTATTAAGTTCTTAGTAACCCAGAACTAATCCAATGGCTGGATCAATTTTCTCTAGTTTTATTGCAACCATTATTCAAACATTATTAAAATGCATATTCTTTTTACAAGTAAAATAAAACAGTGCATATTTTTAGATCATTTACCTATATGATGACTCATATTGGAAGCTTTTCCATATTGTTAAATTAGCTGCTTCATTTTAAAATAAAAATAAAATCTGTGCCATATATTTGCTTTGTTTTACTTTGGTGTTTTTTCTTTTGGGCTACATCCAGCTGGGCTCAGAGATTACACTTGACTCCTCTCCCCTCACCTGTAGATGTGCCCCTTTGCTCTGAAATCAACCATAATTCTTTACTCCACAGGAAGTGAAAACCCTGGAAATGGTTATTGGTTTCTTTAGAGAACTTTCTTAGTAAAACTGTCAGTTTGGGATTATTTTTTAAACTAAAGCTTTGGAGGGGGAGCTTGTTTTGTTTGCTTTGGGGACACATCAGACAGTACTCAGGACTTAATCATTGCTCTGTACTAGGAATCACTACTGGAAGCACAATATGGGGTACTGGGGGTGGAAATGGGTTGATCTTGTGCAAGGCAAATGCGATACCTGCATACCTGCTGTACTATCATTCAGGCCCCTAATTCAGGTTTTATGAGTTCATTGTATTGATAACATAGGAATTCGCTTAGTTTTCTGCATTTTGGCCATCATGGTCCACCATACTTGCTCTTTGTTTTTCTGTTTTGTTTGAGTCTACATCTGGTAGTGCTAAGGTCATTCTTCTGGCTCTATGCTCAAGGATCACTCTTGATGGTGTTCAAGGGACTATATGTGTTGCTGGGGCTTAAATCAGAGGAGTGCATGCAAAACAATTAGACCTACCTGCTGTACTATCTCTGACATTTATACTTACTTTTTACGTTTTACCCTTTTAAGATATACGGTCACACCTAAAAGTGCTGTGGAACTGAGGACCACTCACAGTGATATTTGACCTAGCAGTGTGGGCATGACAGATTAATTTTCAGCTGCTGCTACAGGTTTTGTCACACGTTGGTGATTGGTAGTCTCTAGGGCATACCTGTTGGCGCTGAAGAGGCTGATGTGACAAGGATAGAACTCAGGGCCTGCACAAGCTGCTCTGACATTTGGGGTCAGCTTTGTCACTTTTTAATATAGCAAAATATAATACTAGTTTAACAAATATTAAAGCCTCTTTAACAGAGCTCTCTTCTATTTACCAATAATTTGTTATATTTTGGCTTTAATTTGATAAAATAACATGCAGTCAGGTTTTTGGGTTCTATTTCTATTGTTTTTGTCAGAATTTACTTTGAGTCTTATATTATGAAACATTTAAAAATAGTTTTTAACAATTTCTAAAGCATATAAAAATTTTCATCTGAATTAATATTCTGGGTGTGGTATTTGTGGAGAATAATAGCTCAATTTTCACTTTATTTTTGTCAACTATTCATTCTTTCTATAAGCAATTGAGTAAATTCTTGTAATTTTTGGGTTTTTTTAATATAAAATTTTATTTGGTTTAGGTTTCCAAATAGAATAAGAGAATATTAATGATAGCAACTTATAATTAGTTTCTCTTTTACATGCAACTGTTTATTTTTCTATTTAATTTCCATTTTGTTTGCTTATCTACTTTATTTGCTTTTTTGAAAAAGAACCAATTTTCAGAAGTGTCAATAGAAATTGTTTTGTTATTTATATATTTATATTGTCATTTTGTTCTTATTCTTTCTATTTTATTTAATTCTTCTAAATATTTTCAAAAATTTAACTTGAATAATTGATTTTTTGCTAATTTCTCTTGTCAGTTTGATCATGACTATTGTGCTGTACATAACTGTCGCTGTATACCATATGTTCTGAAGACTATTACTTTCATCTTCATTAGTTTATGAACATTAGGAAATCAAGATTATCATTACCTTGATCCAAAATTTGTTTTATATGAGGATTCTGTCTGTATTGTTATCAAAATTATGTCTTATAGATTATTGATTTTATATTTAAGATGTTGGACTGTATTAAACTATTACTATATTTCAAATGACAATTCAATTTCATCATTTGCATCACTTGTATCACTTGTCATCCTATTGATCACCGATTTTCTCCAGCAGGTGCCAGTAACATATCCATTTGTCCCTGTTGCGTG
This sequence comes from Sorex araneus, assembly GCF_027595985.1. Lineage (NCBI taxonomy): Eukaryota > Metazoa > Chordata > Mammalia > Eulipotyphla > Soricidae > Sorex > Sorex araneus. The sequence continues at coordinate 320,128,148 of NC_073313.1, forward strand.
GTAGTGTTGCTCAGTGGCATCTGCTTGCTCCAGGAACACGAAGAGCCTCAAATCGTTTGTTCAGGGTTTTGACAAAGAAGTCTGACCATCTCGTAGGTGGGCGGCCACATGGTCTTTTGACATCCCGTGGAATCCAGTCTGTAACCACCGTGGTCCAGTGGTCATCTTTCATCATCATCATCATCATCATCATCATCATCATCATCACGTTGATCATCAAATTTCTCGAGCAGTCTCAGAAACGTCTCCATTCATCCTAGCCCTGAGATTTTAGAAGTCTCTCTTTATTCGTCCTTTCCAATGGTGCAACATTGGAAGCTCTTTCAGGGTCATTGTTACTGGTTTTGGCATATGAATATACCATGGGGAATTTGCGAGGCTCTCCTATGGGGGCAGGAAATTCTCGGTAGCTTACCAGGTTCTCCCAGAAGGAGAACAAGGCTATAAAATGTTGCACGACTGCAAAAAGGCTGCGCGTTTCCAAGAGCTTGGTTTTATAGTCTCTGGATGTTGGCCCTTGGTGGGATTACAGGGCACCTGGGCAGTCCCTGGGTGTGACCACCTAGCTATGTGAAAATGGGAAGTCTGGGTGGAAGAGGCCTAGTCACGATCCAAGCACACTTGGAGGTCTCAGCCCCGGTTCCCACACACCTAGGTTTCTCTGCCAGTTCCTTCTTGCATAAGGCTCATTGAACATATGGAGAGGGGTCTTGAGCATGGCTGTGTCTAGGCTCCAGAGGTCTTCTCCTGTGGGGGCTCTGCTCAGGGCAGGGAGGGAAATTGAGGCTCACTCTTTCTGAGGGGCCTTGGGGAAGACAGCCAGGCACGGGGGCAAGAGACTCGCTGTCGTCTCTAAATCGCATTATGTGTCCGGCCCATCTGATTTTTGATGCCTTGACAAACCAGATAGTGTCCCTGATTCTTGATCACTGATGGAGGTGGGAACTCCAAATTCCTTCTCTCATTTGAGTGAAACATGATACTCCAAGCATAGCTCTTTTGATTCCTCTTTGGGAGACCCGAATAGCGTTCTCATTCTGTTTTCTTAGGGCCCCGGTCTCTGAGGCGTGTGTTAGTGCAGGAAGAATGATGGAGTCGAAAAGATGTGCCCAGAGCCAGAGGTTCTTCGTCCCCTTAACCACTTCTTCAACAGTCTTGAAGGCATTCCATGCTGCTTTCTTCCTCCTGTGCAGCTCAGGTGCCTGGTCATTTGTCATGTTGAGTTCTTGACCGAGGTACACATAACTGCTGCATTCGGAGATGTTCATTCTGTTGAGGGCAAATGGAGCATCAGGAACTAGTTCGTTTCTCATGGACATTGTCTTCATGAGGTTCAGCTGCAGTTTGACCTTTCCACACTCATAACATTTGTGCCGCTTGGCTGATATTTGGTGTTATGAGAATGATGTCATTATCAAAGTGGAGGTGGTGTAGTTGCAGACTGTCTATCTTCACTCCCGTTCCTTCCCATTCCAGCCATCACATGATATTCTCGAGGGTGGCACTGAAGAGTTTTGGTGAAATGGTGAAATGGCCCTTCCGAACCCCTCTCTTTACGTTGATGATCACTTCTTTGTAGAATGGTGAGATTCTGGTGGTGAATCTGTAATACAGCTCACGAAGGATCCTGATATATTGAATTTGAATACCCTGTTTGGCTAGGGCTTCGATGCCTTCTTTAAATTGATGAACCTTAGACAGAGTGGCATCTTGAACTCTCTCGAAACCTCAATGAACTTGGTCACTATTTGGATATGGTCAATTGTGCTGAATCCTTTTCAGAACCCAGGTTGCTTGCATGGTTGTCCTTCATCTAGTGTTCTGCCAATCCTATTCAGGATGACTCGAGTGAATAACTTGTAGACAACGGACAATAGGCAGATTGGGCAATAGTTGTTGATGTCATGGATGTCTCCCTTCTTCTACAGCAGGACGGTCCACCCGGTTTTCAGTGGGACGGAATCTTGCATTCAGACAGATAGCTTGTGAAGAGCCCAGCCAGTGTATCCACAAGTACTGGCAGCAGATTCTTCAGGTGTTTCGGTCTGACCTTGTTTGGACTGGGTGCTGAATACTTCTTTACCAACAAAATAGTGTGTTGGATTTTGGAATGGAGGACCTTGGGAATGATATATCCATCCTGCGGAATTTGGTATGTGGGCAGGTGGATCTGGCTATTAAAGAGATCCAAGTAGAAGTTGTGGATAACCTTTTCCATTGCCCTTCTGGAAGATGTGATAGATTCATCAGGACACTGGAGGGCAGTCATCTTGGTCTTATAGTTGGCAAAGGGCAGGCGGGTGTTGCAAATACTTTTCCCGGCTTCTGCTGCATCGGCCAACACTGCTGCTCTTCTCTCTGAGATCTTCCTTTATTGCTTCTCTGCACAGCTTTGCGTGCTCAGATGTTAGTTTGTGATATTATGAAAATGTAAAATTTCTCTTCTAGAAAATGAAAATAATTTTTTTCATTGATAGCCTGTGTCAAGCCTATTTGCAACTGAATGTCCATAAAAAGCTTTCTGTAGGCACCACTATACTTAACATTTATTTCTCCATAGTATGTGCTAGGATATAAAATTTACATGTATTTCTTGCTGCTTATATTTTGCTTATGTTTGTGTATATACAACTATAATGTAAGCCCATCATAGTTAAAATTTACACTTTCTACTTAAATATATTTTTCAAATATCTTAAAAACTGGTAGTTCATGAGTATTGCATGAATTATAGGAATTAAAGACTTGAAATTTTTTAAATATGTATTTCAAATAGTATATACTCAATGTATATTTGTGTGTATGTATATATAAATAGTGTAGTAAACAAACTTCAATTTTAGAAATTAGAGAAAAGTTTCCTGTGAAAGCATAGAGCTCAATTATTAAAATACAGAAAGTCTATCATTACAAAATCTTTTCATCCCATGTAATAACTTGGTGAAAAACAGTTTTTCAGTGTACACTTTTTTTCCAATCAAATGAATAGAATTGGCTCTACAGTTTCCATCTCTTAGAACAAAAGTATAATTTTTGTGCTTATATAACACAAAAATTTATATAATTAAATATATGTAATTGAAAAATATATAAGTGAAAGGTATATAAGGTTATGTTCATTAAGAGAATGTAAATTCACTGAGTTTTTCTTAAGTCTTATACCGAATAAAATATGCATTTATTAGTTTACAATTATTAGTTTACAATTATTATTAATGCCATTGTGTATGTATTCTCAAGCTAAATTTCCCTAGCTGTTAAAGATACATACTTATCTTTTTGATGTGAAAAATGCAAGGCAGGGTAAAATTAATTAATTTATAATCACTGTCGAAGTTCATAGATAGATGAATGATGCTAGTCAGAAACATCTTGTATTGGAAGGTTTTTAATTATTTTATTTTTTTAATTAAAAATTATTTTTATCTTATAAAGTAGCTCAAATATTTGATTACATTTGATATTCAAGCACCAATCCCATCACCACACATCTTTTCACCACCATATTTAGGGTGTTACCATCCCAGACCCCAATCCCTGGTCCAAAGCAGAACTGAAATAGTTTGATATTTCCCTCTAAAGTTGGAACATTCTAGTTTTAAATTAAAAGTACTTGAAGTGTGAGTACTCCAACATCTTAGAAGTAGGTACCCACAGAAAGCTGGATCAAAGATACTTTTTTTTTTTCATTTGGTCACATCTGGTGATGCTCCGGGGCTATTCATGGCTTGGTTCTTGAGATGTGAGGGATCAAACCTGGCAAAGCTTAGTTATCTCTAAGAGGTAGCTCAGTATAGTAGTTCCAGTTCATTGAGCTACTTCTCCCTTCCCCAGAGACACTTTTTGATGGTTACTTTTATTTATTTATGTGTTTATTTATTGAATTACCATGTGGAAAGTCACAAAGCTTTCAGGCTTAAGACTCAGTTATACAATGCTCAAACATCCATCCCTTTACCAGTGCACATATTCCACCACCAAGAATCACAGTATACCTCCCCCCAACCCCCCACCCACCAGCCACCCACCCTGCCTGTGTAGCTGATAATTTTCACTTTCCTTTCTCTTTACTTTGATTACATTCAGTATTTCAACAAAAAACTCACTATTATTGATTGGAGCTACCCTCCAAAGTAGGACCTGCTGAAAAGGAAGCATTTGAAAACTTGTTTTTCATTGCTGAGAATGAAGAGATATAAGGTCATACGGCTGCAATAGCGGCCACGCAGTTTTGGATTTCTATATTTTAGTATTTTACTAACTAAGTCCAGAGAAATCTCTGCCAGAAGTTGCATCATTGCAAGCTCGTACCTCTCTGCTACTTTATATTCTACATATGAGTGCAATCTTTCTATGTCTGTCTCTCTTTCTGATTCACTCAACATGATACTTTCCATGTTGAACCACTTATATGCAAATTTCATGACTTGTCTTCATCTTTTCTAACAGCTACATAGTATTCCATTGTGTAGATGTACTAAAATTTCTTTAACCAGTCATCTGGTTTTGGGTACTCCGTTTTTTTCCAGATTGTGGCTATTGTAAACAGTGCAGCAATGGACATAGAAATGCAGATATCATTTCTACTATACCTTTTTGCCTCTCCGGGATATATTCCTAGGAGTGGTATTGCTGGGTCAAGTGGAAGCTCAATTTCTAATTTTTTGATAATTGTCAGTATTGTTTTCCAATAGGGCTGAACCAGTCGGCATTCCCACCAGCAGTGAAGGAGAATCCCTTTCTCCCCACATCCATTCCAACACTGGTTGCTTTTGTTTTTGGGGATGTAGGCCAGTCTCTATGGTGTGAGATGATATCTCATTGTTATTTTGATCTGCCTCTCCCTGATGATTAGTGATGTCGAGCATTTTCTCATGTGCCTCTGAGCCATTTGGATTTCTTCTTTGGGAAAGTTTCTGTTCATTTCATCATCCCATTTTTTGATCTGGTTGGCAGTTTTCTTCTTGTGGAGTTCAACCATTGCATCGTATATCCTTGATATCAACCCCTTATCAGATGGGTACTGGGTAAATATCCTTTCCCATTCTGTAGACTGTCTTTGTATTTTGGTCACTGTTTCTTTTGAGGTGCAGAAGCTTCTTAGTTTAAGATAATCACATTTATTTATCTCTGTTTTCACTTGCTTGGGCAGTGGCATGTCATTTTTGAAGATAGCATTGGATTCAATGTCATGGAGGGTTTTGCCGGCCTTGTCTTCAATGTACCTTAGGGATTCTGGTCTGATGTTGAGGTCTTTAATCCATTTTGATCTGACTTTTGTACATGGTGATAGGTGGAGGGCTAAGCCCATTTTTTTTTTTTGCATGTAGCCATCCAGTTTTGCCAGCACAATTTGTTAAACATGCTTTCCTTGCTCCACTTCACATTTCTAGCTTCCTTATCAAAGATTAGAAGATCACATATTTGGGGGGGTGTGTCAGAGTATTCAACCCTGTTCCATTGGTCTGCAGCTCTGCCTTTGTTCCAGTAACATGCTGTTTTAATGACTACCGCTTTGTAGTAGAGTTGGAAGTTGGGGAGGTTGATTCCTCCCATTTTCTTTTTCCCAAGAATTGTTTTAGCTATTTGTGGGGGCTTATTGTTCCATATGAATTTCAGTAAAGCTGCTCCATTTCTTTGAAGAATGTCAAGGGTATCCTCATAGGGATCGCACTGAATTTGTAGAATGCTTTGAGGAGTATTGCCATTTTGACTATATTAATTCTTCCCATCCTTGAGCAGGAGATATATTTCCATTTCCTCATGTCCTCTTTTATTTCCTGAAGTACCATTTTGTAGTTTTCATTATACTAGTCCATTACATCCTTAGTTAAGCTGATTCCAAGGTACTTGATCTTTTGAGGCACAATTGTGAACGGGATTGCTTTTATCATGTCGCTTTCTTCTCTCTCATTATTTGCATATAGGAAAGCCATGGACTTTTGGGCATTGATTTTATAGCCTGCGACTTTACTATACGGGTTTATTGTTTCTAGGAGTTTCTTGGTAGAGGTTTTAGGGTTCTCTAAGTATAGTATCATATTATCTGTGAATAGTAAGAGCTTGATTTCTTCCTTTCCTACCTGAATGCCCTTAATAACTTTTTCTTGCCTAATAGCTATGGCAAATACTTACAGTACAATCTTGAACAGAAGCGGAGAGAGTGGGCATCCTTGTCTCATCCCTGTTCTTGGAGGGAAGGCTCTTAGTTTTTCCCCATTGAGGATGATGCTTGCCATAGGCTTGTGATAAACAGCTTTGACTATATTGAGGAAAGTCCCTTGTATATCCATTTTCTCGAGAGTTTTCATCATAAGTGGGTGCTGGATCTTGTCAAATGCTTTCTCTGCATCTATTGATACGATTATATCATTTTTATCTTTTCTTTTGTTGATTGGATGGATTATGTTGATTGATTTCTGGATGTTAAACCATCATTTCACCCCTGGGATGAATCCCACTTGGTTGTGGTGTATGATCTTTTTGATGAGTTGTTGAATTCTATTTGCTAATATTTTATTGAGAATCTGTGCATCTGTGTTCATCAGAGATATTGGTCTGTAGTTTTCTTTTTTTGTGGTTTCTTTGTTTGCTTTTGTATTAGGGAGATATGAGCCTCATAGAAACTGTTTGGGAGGGTTTCTGTTTCTTCAATTTCCTGGAAAAGCTTGAGAAGAACTGGCAATAGGTCATCTTTAAATGTTTGAAAGAACTCGCTAGCGAATCCTTCTGGACCTGGGCTTTTGTTTTTGAGAAGACTTTTGATTACAGTTTCAATTTCCTTGATATTAATAGTACTTTTCAGGTACTCCAGGCCTTCTTGGTTCAGGCTTGGGAGATTATAGGACTCCAGGAATTTATCCATTTCTTCTAGGTTCTCTTGTTTTGTGGCATACAGATTTTCAAAGTAGTCTCTGATGATCTTTTGAATTTTTTTGGTTTCTGTTGTGATGTCCCTCTTTTCATTTCTGATTTGGATTATAAGGGTTCTCTCTCTCTTTGTTTGTGAGTCTTGCTAGTGGTTTATAAATCTTGTTTGTTTTTTCGAAGAACCAGCTCTTGGTTTCATTGATCTTTCAGGTTGTCTTTTGGGTTTTCATGTTGTTGATTTCTGCTCTAAGTTTTATTATCTCTTTCCTTCTGCTTGGTTTGGGCTCCTTTTGTTGGTCCTTTTCTAAGGTCTTGAGCTGTGAAGTCAAGTTAATTATCTGGACCCTGTCTTCCTTCCTGAGAAGTGCTTGCAGAGCTATAAATTTTCCCCTTAACACAGCTTTAGTTGCGTCCCACAGGTTCTGGTAGCTCGTGTTTTCATTCTTATTTGTTTCCAGGTACCTTTTGACTTCTTCCTTGACTTCCTTCTTGACCCACTCATTGTTCAACATCAAGTTGTTTAATTTCCAGCTGTTTGATTTGGTCTCCTGCATCTGTACATGATTAACTTCTATCTTCAGTGCATCATGGTCTGAAAAGGTAGCTGGTACAATGTCTATCTTGCTGATTCTGTTGAGGTATGTTGTGTGGCCCAGCGCATGGTCTATTCTGGAAAATGTTCCATGTACAATGGAAAAGAATGTCTATTCCTTTTTGGGGGGATATAAAGCCCTGTAGAGATCTATTAGTCCTCTCTCTTCTATTTCTTCCTTTAAAGTCAGTATTTCCTTGGTGAGTTTTAATCTTCTTCATCTATTGGACGAAAGGAGGCTTTTGGACTCCTTTCATCGTCTTCTCCTTGTGGTGGGGATTTGCGCTGTTTCTTCAGATTGTGGTGGAATGAAAGAAGGACCTTCAAGTTCACTATCACTATTTCCTCTAGTTGTGAAAAAGGATTCTGAACGGGCTTGGTCAGTGGTGGTCAACTTCTTCTGTACCCCCTCTAGAACATGTCCCTCTCTGATGTTCCTCTATTCTTTACGTGAGGGCTCAAGTGATACTTTTTGAGGACATGCTCCTTTACCTTGGGCTTGAAAAGCTGCTTATATTCATTCGTACTTTGAGAAATTGGAATAAGCTAGCAACCTATTGGCGAACTATTTTTTGGATAGCTAGGATGATACTCAGGGACATAGGTGATGAACACTGAGATGTAACGACAAATTGCTTGGTATTTGGAAAATATCTATGGCCGCGTGAGCGGCCGCTGCTCAAAAGGAGGCACGCAAAGGAGGCACGCCCACTTTTTGTTGAGGCCACGCCCACTTCCGTTGAGGTCATCCCCACTACTGAGATGTGGCTGGGTGCCAGGCAGGAAGGACCAAACCCGCACAGAGGCGCTGGAGGATGGCCAAGGGGTAGATGGGCGGTGCTCAAGCAGGCTGCCAGTCAAGGTCCGAAGAGGAGACGGTGGGGTGTTGGGGGGAGGTGCAGGCACAGAGGAGATTGTGGCCGTTTTCGGTTCACTGACCTGTAGAACGGAGCAAACCCCTGCGGCAGTGCTGGAGGGTAGTGAAGGAGTAGATGGAATGTTTTTAATTAAGGCCCTCAGTTCTCAGTTACTCATAGAAGCACTCAAATTCTGTGTAGCTAATTCTACTAAATGAATTTTTTATCTTTTAAATTGAATAGGATCTAATTATTAAAGTAACACAGTGATTGTTTACCAAAATCATTTATGATCTTTGGTGATAACTTTTTTTTCTCAGTACAAGCTTTTTTTTTTCAGTGTTCATATATTGTTTCAATTTGTTGTTCAGAAATTTGAAAAACATTCTTTCTGAGTGTATTTAGAATTCATCTCTGTAGTAGGACTGAGAAAATATTTTTAAGTAATCTAAATATCCTTATTCTTTCATTTACTTTTTATTAACTTATTGAACATTAAATATTTACTATGTGACAGAACTTGTGTCAGGACCCAATGAAACAGAGTAAAACACAATCTCTGCTTTAAAAAGAAGGTCACAGTCTGTAGGGGAAGACAGACATATAATAAGATAAGTTACAATATGGTGTGACAAATACTTTGATGGGGTGCTATGGAAACATACTGTAGCTGTCTCATCCGATCAGGTTTATGTTCATTCTACTTGTTTCAATTTAAGACACTTTTAGGAAGAGAGATGGAGAACAAGGTATAACTACCTAAACACCAAATTTATCCTTTTCTAAAATATATTTTTTGAGGAACAGAGAACTATTAGCTACATATTTTATATTCAACCTCAGAAATCATCTTTCCTCTTGGAAAAGAAATAACCCAATGGCAAAAGTAAACCTATATAAAGCTAGGTCATAGACAAATAAGCCATAGCTCCTGATTTTATAATATGATTAAAGATTACTACCATCTCTCATAGCTCCTGCTTAGATGGGAATTCACACTTTCATGATGATACAAGACTACTTTATGGAGTGGAATTTATGAAAGGTTTAGTTCATTCCAAGGATGTTTGAAACCTATTGACATTCTCAGATTTTAGTGCCAATTATTGAAGAACTATCCAAATCCTTCCTCATTTCCCTTAAATACTACATGGAGTTTTAACACAAGTAACAACCAAATAAGAAACAATCAAGATTATTTAAATCTCCAAGACTGTGTTCTGTACATAAAATTTATTTCCACAGAACTATTGCTCATAATTTTCCTAGACAAAATGAGAACATAGTAAATTATTAAATTCAAAGGCAATATTCAATAAAGTAAAACATATTTTCTATATGGGAATATATATGGACTGTGAGTAAATTTTTTTGAGTATGTAGATATATTTTAATGTAGATATATTTTTGAATGTAGATATATTTTTGAATGTGTAGATATATTTTTGATCTACATATTCAAAAATAGTTATTTTGTAATGTTGCTTCATCTTTCATTTTAGAACCACCATTTTGAAATTACTCTTCAAAGAACTGCAGTAGGGATTTATTAAAGAACACAACCATTTAAAAATTACTAGAGGGGCTGGAGCCATAGCACAGCGGATAGGGTGTTTGCCTTTCACGCGGCCAACCTGGGTTCAAATCCCAGCATCCCATATGGTCCCCTGAGCACCGCCAGGAGTAAGTCCTGAGTGTAGAACCAGGAGTAACCCTGTGCATTGCCGGGTGTGACCCGAAAAGCAAAAAAATAAAATAAAATAAAATAAAATAAAAAATAAAAATCACTAGATATAACACACTTTCCTTGTTTATGGGGCTCAGCAAGGGAGATTGGAGGAACAGCTGGTATCGAGGATGAGGTCCTGAGACTTGAGCCAAGAGTACAAGTGGTACTTCCACTGACAGGCCTCCCTTGACTTTACAGCAGATACTCCTCCCTCCATCCTAAAATATCTGATGCATTTTTTACCAGTGGTTCCATTTTATTCATTTATTTTTAAGTTTTTATTAGTGAATCACTGTGAGGTACAGTTATAGACTTTCGTGCTTGCATTTCAGTTATACAGCAGTCAAGTGCCCATCCCTCCACCAGTGCCATTTTTCACCTTCAATGGTCCCAGCATCCCTCCCACCACCCCCACCCCATCCACCCCCACCCCACCTCTTTGGCAGGACATTCCCTTTTGCTCTCCCTCTCCTTTTGGGTGTTGTGGTTTGCAATAGAGGTATTGAGTGGCCATCATGTTAGGTCTATAGTCTACTTTTGGCTCGCATCTCCCATCCCAAATGGGCCCTCCAAGCACCCTTTACTTGGTGGTCCCTTCTATATCTTAGCTGCTTTTGCCCCTGCATACAAGGCTGGCTTCTAAGCTGCTGAGCAATCCTCCTGGTACTAATCTCTGCTGTTCTTATTAGTCTCCCATACCTAACACCATGCACAAAAGTCAGATCAAAATGGATTAAAGACCTCAATATCAGACCAGAATCCATAAGATACATTGAAGACAAGGTTGGCAAAACCCTCCATGACATTGAAGCTAAAGGTATCTTTAAAGGCAACACACCATTGGCCAAGGAAGTGGAAACAGAGATAAACAAATGGGACTACCTTAAACTGATAAGCTTCTGCACCTCAAAAGAATACAGACAGTCTACAGAATGGGAAAGTATATTCACCCAATACCCATCTGATAAGGGGTTGATACCAAGGATCTACAAGGCATTGGTTGAACTCGACAAAAAGAAAACATCCAACCTCATCAGAAAATGGGACGATGAAATGAACAGAAACTTTCTCAAAGAAGAAATCTGAATGGCAAAAAAACCATGAAAAAATTCTGATGCAATTTTAAGTCACTCTGCCTAAAACAAAACATCAGGGACCTTGTTCTTTTTGATGTGTGCCAGTTTCTGTGGTCTCATATGGTATTTCATTGTTGTTTTGATTTGTATTAAAACAACAATGATTAGCGATGTAGAGCATTTTTTCATGTACCTTTTGGCCATTTGATATTTTTTCAGGAAGTTCCTGTATATTTCTTCTCCCCATTTTTTTGATGGAATTGGAGTTCTTCTTCTTGTAAAGTTCTACCAGTATCTCGTATATCCTGGATATTAAGCCCCTATCTGATGCACATTGGGTAATTCTTCCCATTCCATGGGTTCTATCTGTACTTTGATTACCATTTCTATTGAGGTTCAGAAGCTTCTTAGTTTAATGTAATCCCATTTGTTTATATTTGTCTCCACTTGCTTGGTCAGTGGTATTTCACTTGAAAATGTCTTTAGCTAATAGCATGGAGGGTTTTGCCTACATTTCTCTCCATTTGCTTTATAGTTTCAGATCTGATATTGAGGTCTTTTTAAAAATCCATTTGGATCTGAATCTTGTGCTTGGTTTAGACAGGGGTCTGAGTTCATTTTTTGCATTTAGTTGTCCGGTTTTACCAGCACCACTTATTGAAGAGGTTTTTCTTGCTCCACTTCACATTTCTTGCTCCTTTATCAAAGATTAAGGAAAGAACAAGAACAACCAGTGTTGGTGCAAAAATGCAGGGAATAAGGGGCTCTCATTCATTGTTGGTGGGAATGCCAAATGGTCCAGCATTTTTGGAAAACAATATGGACATTCCTCTGAAAAGTAGAAGTTGAGCTACCATATGACCCAGTAATATTACTTCTGGGAATATATCCTAGAAATGCAAAAGAGTACAGTAGAAATGACATTTGCACTTGTACGTTTATTGAAGAACTGCTTATAATAGCCAGAAACTGGAAACAATCTGAGTGGCTGAGAACAGATGATTGGCTAAAGACAGTTACAGTCACAGTCACACAGTCATCCCGTTGCTCATCGATTTGCTCGAGAGGGCACCAGTAATGTTTCATTGTGAGACTTATTGTTACTTTTTTTTTTTGGCATATCAAATACACCACTGATAGCTTGCCAGGTTCTGCCGTGAGGGCGTGATACTCTCGGTAGCTTGCTGGGCTCTTCGAGAGGGTGGAGGAATGGAACATGGGTCAGCCGTGTGCAAGGCGAACGCCCTACCGCTGTGTTATCACTCCAGCTCACTGGCTAAAGAAACTTTGGTAAATCTACACAATGGAATACTGTGCAGCTGTTAGAAAAGATGAAATCATGAAATTTGCATATAAATGGATGGACATGGAAAGTATCATGCTAAGTGAAATGAGTCAGAAAAAGAGGGACAGACATAGAATGACTGCACTCATTTGTGGAACATAAAGTAACATATTAGGAGATTAACACCCAAGGACAGTAGAGATAATGGTCAGGAGAATCGCACCATGGCTTGGCAGCTGACCTTACATGCTGGGGGAAAAGGCAACTAGAATAGAGAAGGGACCACTAAGTAAATGACGGTTGGAGGGATCACTCAGGAAGGGAAATATGGGCTGAAAGTAGTCTATGGATCAAACATGATGTCCTCTTAGTACCTTTATTGTAAACCATAACACCCAAAAGGAGAGAGAAAAAGGGAATGTGCCTGCCACAGAGGCAGGGGGTGGGAATGGATGGTGTAGGCTATCATTGGTTTGTCCTTTCTCCCTTGCCACAAAGAATTTAGGTTTATCTAATAATACCCAACATAGTGTTCCTGAAGCACCTCCATTCCTCTGTGTTTATTGGAATGTAGCTCTAAACATTTTAGGACAACATTGGTATGTCCTATTCCCCTTGTCACAGGAAGCTTAGGTTTATCACAGTGCTCCTGGGGCACTTCCATTCCACTGCGTTTATCTGTAAACTCCTCTTTATGCTCTCTTTCCCAACTGGTCTGTCATCTTTTCCCCTTGCATCAGACTCTGTTAACTTCCAAGGTCAGATTCCTCAGAGATCTATGATTTTATATGTTCGAGTGAAATATTACCTTTCTTCTCTCCTTATGTCTTTTGGATAGTTTAGTTTAAAGCAATGTCCTTTTTGTATGGACAAAGGAAGACAGTTAATATTATACTTTGTAACTTGGAATTTAATTGGCTTTGAATATTATTCATTCCCAGGCATCTGCTTTCTCTACTTAAGCCTCAGTTGCCCTTAGTTCCTAGTACTCCAAAAGCAGGGTCCTGACGAGGACTGAAAGGACCCAGGGCAAGCTGTGAGCTACCCGGGCATTGAAATGGGCCAGGCCAAAGTGTCACGATTTTTAACTATAAGTTAAGAGCTTGGTCATGGACAAATGCTGTCATGATCCAAAATTAAGGATGATACTAGGACCCTGCTAGGGATAAGAAAGACTAATCTGGCCTGAGCACTATTGAGATGAGGAGAGCAATTCTATAAGTTTAATGTATCTTACTGTTCCCATGCAAAATGATTAATATTATGAATGCTTATATGTTTGTTGGACAAGGAGAGGAGAAACACACCCATGGAATTCCACTCTTGGGTGGGCCTTCCTGCTGAAAGAGAATATGTCCTGGAAGCAGCATCCCCTGAAAGAAAGAACTTTAATCCTATTGATTGTGACCACACCTATGTGTAAGCCCCAAAACCTCATGCTTTGGGATTTAACTAGGCAATAAGAGTGGGCTGGGGAATCCGGATCCAGATTCAGAGCCAGGAGAAGGATATTGATGAGAGATCAAGAAGGAGAATGAAGTAGCATGGGGGAAGAAGAAGCAGGAGGAGAATCTGAGGAGAATGTGGAGATGGGAATGGAATAGACTGCACCTGAGACCAACCAACCTGGCCCTCATTCCTTCCTTCGCCTGCCCATCATCATTGACCTCCCTGGGGTGGGGGAAGCAGCGTGAGACTACTGAACGTGGGCATCGGGAGAGAGGTAGAGCATGGCTGCCCCTTTTTTGTGATAACACAGGGTGGGGATGGCAGGAGGGATACTGGGAACATTGGTGGTGGAGAATGGGCACGGAGGAGGGGGGAGGCAGATGGGTGCTCAATCATTGTATGATTGAAACATAATCATGGAAGTTTGTAAGTCTTTAACTGTATCTCCTGGTGATTCAATAATAATAATAATAAAAATCCCCCCTGACCCCTGTCCTAAACACCACATTCTGATTTGGAACAAATCTCTTGAAATAAAAATAAGTTTCCACTGTTGAAAAAAAATACCATCAGGGACCATTGAGCAAGCTAATTGCCAGCAATCCAGGGAGAGTGAGTAACCAGAACACCCTGTCCAGCTGCTTGTGGGTTTGTGTGGAAAATGGCCCCCCCACCCCCAAACCTAAGCCTGATTACAATAAATGGAATCTTCTTTCTGCGGAGGCTTCCAGAACCTTTGGTTGTCTTTGTCTTATCTTTTCATACTATTCCATGTATCCTTTCCCCCTCAAGGGGCTATTCTCCTTCCCTGTACAGTGGGCAACAGTTGGGGTTGGGTAGACTGCCATGATCGGCTCTCTTGACGGTTCCAATGAGTCAGAACCACACTTATAAGTAGTGTCTAATAAATATAAGTAGCATCTAATAACCTCCTGCAGGCTCCAGATAATCTCCTCATCGGCCACCCTCCAGAACTCACGGCTGCTTCTCCCGGAAGGGATTTAAAATTGAGGCCCCCATAACCATGTCACCAGACTCCATGCCAGAGGCTGTTTCACTTGGGGCACCCCAAAGGGGTGCGGGTGAGAGCCTTCCCTGCCCCAAGAGACCCATGCTCCAGGCCGTTTTCCACATGCTTGGGCGGAGCCTCACACATGAGTGATCGTATTCCTGGACCCATATATATATATATATATATATGCCTGTTGGAGAGCCTGGCAAGCTCCCTGTGGTGTATTCGATATGCCAAAAACAAAAACAATGATAGGTCTCATTCCCCTGACCCTGAAAGAGTCTCCAATCATCGAAAAAGATGAGTAAGGAGAGGCTGCTAAAATCTCAGGGCTGGGATGAATGGGAATGTTACTGGTGCCTGCTCGAGTAAATCAATGAACAATAGGATGACAGTGATACAGTGATACAGTGAATAACTCCTAAAAAGAACAAAGCAGCAATAGTTTTTTGAATTTCAGAGCTTTAAAGTAATATTCTTACCATAGAAATACTCATCGGCTGACTGTGTTCTTTGTAAAATATTGTGTTTTTAAGCACAAAAGTCTCAAAGTATTGTCAATGGTATTAACTTTAAATCATTGTTGAGCAAATATCATTCATCTGTTAAAAAGAATAGGTTGAGAATTTCCACAAGGTCAGTTTTTCTTAAAAATTTGCAGGACTGGCAGTTTTTTTCATACATCCCAATAATAACTAGGGAATGTAATCATCTTCCATTTTGTGTCATCATAATAATTCTTGTTTATGCTGCTGAATTTCAAGAAAATAATGTGTATTTTCCTGTAAAGATAGAGTATTATTTCTAGTTATTCAAACATATTTGTATCATTAAAGTTTAATGTTTATTAATCTTTGAGTGACAGAAATACTAGATAAATGTTACTTGCAATGTTACACAATGTTGCATCAAAATGGAAATTATTTTCATTTGTCTTCAGAAAACTCATTTTAAAATTATTTTAATGAACTCTAGGATGATAAAACATAGAAATTTCTCTGTAGCTGTATTAACTTCTCTTTCTAAGATTCTGATATTATCAATAATATATTAGATTAAAAGACTGTTGAGATAGTATAGCAGTTAGATACTGCCTTGCAGACAGCCTGGCCAGGTTCAATCCACAGTACCCCATATGATCCCCTGAAACCCAGCAGAACTAGGAGTAAGCTCTGAGCACCACCAGATGTATCCCCAAAACCAAACTGAAACAACAAAAATACGATAGCTTTGTTTAAAGATTAGTTATCTTTGGCTTTTAACTTTTTTTCTCCATGTCTCAGATTTTCAGTAACAAAATAAATATCAGAACCTGGATCAAAATTCTAGATCTTTCAGATCTGTGATAGAAAACTGAGCAATCTATTTTATGTTTTTTTTAAAATTTGCAATTGAAAGACTCTGTAATGTAGGAAACTTGGTGCGGTGGTGTTAAGAAACTAGTTAGGACTTGATGTCAAAACTGAGATCAAGGATGGTTGAGGAGAGAGAGCAAATAAATCCAAGCTTGCTATAGTATTTAGTGGCAGGTAAAAGAAGCAACAGGGGGACGAATACACTACATTAAACCACAAATAGAAAGTCTCCATGTCAGCTATATACCTTACTTTCCTTCCTCACCATTGAAATTTACTATAGAGAAAAAAAAATGATATGAAAGGCAGTGAATCACAAGAAGTTCAAGAGTTAGTCTATTATAAAGAGGAGTAATAGTTGTTTCTACAAACTCTGGGGTCTTACTTGAAGCTTTAGCAATGACGTGGATAAAGAATGGCAAGAAAAGTTCTCTCCACAACTACAGTTTTTGTGGACACTTTTAAAACAGGGTTGCATAGAAATTGATTACTTGTAATATATGGATTAAAAGAGGAAAATGTCTATCATAATCATATTGAGTGATCATATTAGCATTGTAGCACTGTAGCACTGTCGTCCCATTGTTCATCGATTTGCTCGAGTGGGCACCAGTAATGTCTCCATTGTGAGACTTGTTACTGTTTTTGGCATATCAAATACACCATAGATAGCTTGCCAGGCTTTGCCATGTGGGCAGGATACTCTCGGTAGCTTGCCGGGCTCTCTGAGAAGTACGGAAGAATCAACCCAGATTGGCCAAGTATAAGGTAAACACTCTACCCGCTGTGCTATCTCTCCAGTCCAAATGATCATATTACAAGGTGAAAATGTAACTTTTTACCCAAAAAAGATTTAAGCAGCTTAAAAATAACAAATTTCAAGACCAAATTTTTGAGACTTAACAATAAGTGACAATGTTTTCTGTCATTGATGCAGTACACTCACCCCCTCCAACCACCAAAAGCACTTGTATGTTACAAAGGAGAATTTCCATTTCTAAAATTCAAAACAGCAGATAAAGATCCTTTCATAAGTTTGTTACATTCCAAGAGAATGCCAATAACTATGAGAACAGAAGAAAGTGTGTCAACAGCAGAGATTAACTACATTTATAGCATTAAGAACAGACCTATACCACTTATTTGGGAAACATTCCAAGTACAATGATAGCCTGGGGATAAGCAGAGAAGTGCTCTATACTATAGGTTTTAGAACGTCCAAAAAAAGAAAAGTAATAAAAACTAAAGAAGTTAAAACCATGTGCTGCTGTGTTTAAGTGATAATTTGATTTGGGAAACTTTTATGCGCTTATTAATTACCCCTTTTCTCCTTGTTAATTGGTTTCCTACCCCCACCAGCACCTTCCAACAGAGAAGTAAAATGATTTATTTAGCACTACGGTTAGAATTGGTAATATTTCCTATGAAGTTACACTATCCTTCACAATTGGAGTTCCTAGAGGAAGGTGTAATATCAGCAATCTTTAGGATATGGGGAATAAAACCTGGATTAAAAGTAAAAATATTACTTTGTAACCTTTTAGGCATGGTTTTGGTATTAAATAAAATCTAGCCACTTATATTAAAACACAACAAATGACCTAGTTTACCTAAAGAATTTATACATATTCAATTTACTCCCTAAGATCCACTGTCATTCAAAGACATAAAACAAATGAAATTAAATTTTTATAAAACATTAATTTATATTTTAATTAAATTGTAATTGTTCAGATAATTACAGTGGTATTAAATTTTATAGGCTCAATATACAAAACTACTACACCCCCCACCACCAAAGTGCCTGTGATCCTCCCCCCTGTCCCTGTCACCTCTGGTCTTTTCTTTTTCTGCTTTCCCTATCACTATTGGCTTTGTATTTCAGTACCAAATTCGGTGTTATTGTTCAGTATTATCTACGAATTTATTTCATCTCTCTTTATTGTACATGAGGTCATCCAGTATTTATTCTCACTTTGACTTATTTAACTTAACATAACTTTCAATTCCTTCCAATTGAGGTGGACTTTATGATTTCGACTTTTCTTATAGCTACATAATATTCCATTGTGTAATCAGTAAAGAGATTTCATTTTAAAAAAGTAATAGATCTGGGGCTGGAGCGATAGCACAGCGGGTAGGGCGTTTGCCTTGCACGCAGCCGACCCGGGTTCGATCCCCGGCATCCCATATGGTCCCCCAAGCACTGCCAGGAGTAATTCCTGAGTGCAAAGCCAGAAGTAACACCTGAGCATCGCTGGGTGTGACCCAAAAAGCGAAAAAAAAAAAGTAATAGATCTATATGACAAAACAATTCTACTTATTGGCATCTGCTCTCAAAATTAATTTGAAAATTAATTTAAAGATATGTGTACACCTATGTTCTTTGTACTACTTGGTACAATTGCCAAGATATAGGAACAATACAAATGTCCCATAACAGATGAATGGATCAAAATCTTGGGGAATATAAAAATTAATATTTATGTATAATTATTACTAAAACAATTCTGAGAAAAATTATGGGAAGTTCCTCAGTCCCTGACTTAAAGCTACACTGCAGTAGCCTCAGAGATAGCAAGCAACCACAGGGGGTGGGTGCTTGCCTTGTATGCAACCAACCCAGCTTTGACCCCTGGCATCCCCTATGGTCCACCAAACCTTCCAGAAATGATCCCTGATGGCAGAGTCAGGAGTAAGGCCTAGACATTGTGGGTATGGTCCCCAAACAAAGACAAAAAAACAAACCAATGCTACAAAGTGATAATAACCAAAATAGTGTGGTGCTGAAATCAAAGCAGATTCTGAGACCAGTGAAATAGAACTGAAATCCCAAATCTAAATCCTCAGATATATGTAAAAAATGACCAAGATCATAAAATGAAGAAAGGAAAGATTCCTCAGGTGGGGCTAGTGTTGGGTTAGTCACAGGCAAAAACATGAAATTAGTGTATTACATCAAAACATACATAAAAGTTACTTTATATGGACCTGGTTTCATAAAACACACTGAATATGACATAAGCAGGAGGTTTTAAGATGTTGATGTTAGCATATTCACTACATTGATAAATTAAAAGTAAAAATAGACAAAGGGACAACATTGATCTAGACTGTTTTTGCACTGAGAAAAAAAACTTGGTTCAAATAAAAAGTCATCCTGCTGAGTGGAAGAAAATATTGTAGAACATACACCCAACAAAGGGGAAATAGCCAAGATATGTAAAAAATACTAACCAAAATAAATAAGAAAATATTTCTTAACAGCAAAATTTTACATAAACTAATAGTTCTACTAAATTTTCAAACTTCCAAGAACCAAAAGTATAAAATTTCACAGTAAAATTTATTAAAAACATTAATGAAAACAAATAGATTGAAAGATCCAATGTTCATAGCTATAGGATATTAGATGAAAACACTCCCTAAATTGATATGTAAGTTCCATGCAATTTCTGTTAAATTTATAGCTGCTTTTCTCCAAGTATACATTCAAATATTAATATTTATGTTAATACAAAATATTCAGAAATAACCTTATTTTTGATTAGCAAAAGAAATTTTTTAAAATAAAAAATAATGTTGAAGAATTCATAATTTTGATTTCAAAAGTAACTACTAAAAGTAATAAGAATGTGTGAGCTGAGTGAAGATTATATGTTATATATATAATAGGAATTCAGAAAGAAATAAATACATTTACAGTCAATCTTTCTAGGATGCCACACAGTCCAAATGGGTATGAGGAATCATCTTAGATATACTAAAAATATTCTAAAATGTACACTCGTTGAGCTATTTATTAATGTTACTAAAATCACAGCTAGTAGGGCGTTTGCCTTGCAAGTGGCCAACCCAGATTTCATTCCTCCATTTCTCTCAGAGAGTCTGGCAAGCTACCTGTGGTATATTCGATATGCCAAAAATAGTAACAACAAGTCTCACAATGCAGACGTTACTAGTGACTGCTCGAGCAAATCGATGAACAACGGGAGGACAGTGTTAGTGTGCTGTGAAAATCACGGGCCCCAAGCTGTAAGTAATAAGTAGTAAGAATTTGCTTTGCAAGTGATTAACCCAAGTTTGATTCTATGCAGCCCATATGGTCCTCCGAGCCTGCCAGTAGTGATACCTGAGTGCAGAACCAGGAGTAAACCCTGAGCATTGGTTGGTGTGACCCAAAAACAAAAGAATCAGAAATTTACAATTTAGAGGGCTGAATTTTTGCATGCAACTTTTTTTTAATAAAGGTATTTAAAAATCAACTGATATAAAGGTATTTACATGAAGATATTTAAAATAAAGTATTTAAAATCTACTTCTTGGGGCTGGAGCAATTGCACAGTGGGTAGGGCTTTTGTCTTGCATGCGGCCAACCCGGGTTTGATTCCCAGCATCCCATGTGGTCCCCTGAGCACTGCCAGGAGTAATTCCTGAGTGCAGAGTCAGGAGTAGGAATAGCCCCTGTGCATTGCCAGGTGTAACCCAAAAAGTAAAAAAAATAAAATCATCCTCCAAGATAAAAGTGTGTCTTAAACAGACTAAGTATAAAGTAACCCATTTCTTTTCTTTTTTTTTTCTTTGAGGGATGGGGATAGTTGGGTCACACCCTGTGATGCTCAGGGGTTGTTCTTGGTTCTGTACTCACGAATTACTCCTGGTGGTTCTTGTGGAACATATGGGATGCCAAGATTCCAACCTGGGTTTGTGCACGACAAACACCCTACCTGCTGTACTATCTCTCCTATCCAACTCATGATTTTTGAGTGGAGAAGAAAAGGATGGTTGGACACTGTAGACAGTTGATAGTTAAAATGTTTTATTCAAATGTCTGCTGCATTTGTTAGACTGAGAAATTGAGGAAAACTCTGAGTCAGTTTCTTGTATGACAACCGGTTTCTAATAATATTTGGGCCTGTGCTAGCATTATCTGAGAGACACAGCCGAGGGGGGAAAAAGATCATTCAAGTCACTGTGTGAAGAAAAAGGCAAACGATTAGAAGCAAGCATTCTAAGTTTGTTTCATATCAGTACACATTTGAATGCTTCTAATACTGAACATTTATTAAATGCAAGAAAACTACTGGGCCAGAGCGAATCCGGAACTATTTATGGCCTCCAGTTCCGTGGTCTGAAAAATTGGAGTGAATATCAGTTCATTCTACTTTAGGCTTAAGAACTCTGAATTTCTGAAAGTCGAAACAGATATTTGATTCACTTGATACCGCTATTCATCCATAACATGCACATAAGTGTTTTCAATATATTTTCCCCCGAAAGTTGCATCGTATGAAAATGAATCCCCCAGAATATTCTAGAGTAATTTATCATTTTATGAACCTAATTCATCCCTGAGTTTGTTTCCATCACTTTATCTTTTAGTCCCAGAGCTCTGAGCTTTGTACAATAGTTGTAGTTTCATGTCTCCAGAACTTGAGATCATACCTTTTGGGGATATTCTGATGGCAGAGAATAAAAATAATTGACTTCTCTGGAACTGTTCCCAGATAGCGCACTGTAAGGGCAATCTGAGTATAATATACACAGTTCAATGAAGGCCACATTATTGCCTATATACTATTTTTATTTGCTATTATGAGTTACGGATAGCACAGGGATAGGGCATTTGCCTTGCATGCAGCTTACCTGGGTTCGATTCCTCCATCCCTCTCGGAGAGCCTGGCAAGCTACCGAGAGTATCTTGTCTAGGGCTTCTCCTTTAACATATTCAATGGATCAGGCACCCTGACACCTCAGAAGTTGTTTATATCTAGTCTCTAATCTGGACTGTTCTCCAAATTTCTACTTCATGTTTCGTTTAAGGGACTTTAATACTGGATGTTTGATGTTAGCCTGAACTTGAAACGGTTTAACCTTTCTAGAAAGATGTGACACAAATCATTTACCAATACTTAACCTATGAATTCTTATATTTTTATCATGTAAAAAGGTTTTCTATGAACACAATTTGAAGAAATATTAATTTAATCAATTTAAAATAGTTTATTTAGTGTAAGGCATCTTATTTTCTAAAATACATTATTAATATATTAGAAGATTCAATACTGAGTACTTCTGAATAGGATTGGATCAAAATATTTCTCATACATTATAACAGAATTTGTTCCCCAAGGATCATAGTTTAGGGAACCGTCATGTGGAACAGAAGAAATAAGTGATGTTCTATCTAACCATAGTAGATCTTTAAGCCTTCAGCATTAAGAAACTTTCCAATAGTCCATACTGACATTTATTTTACCATAATGTTTTTCTTTCCAATAGGGAAATAATCAGAATATTCCTATTTTTTGAAATAGGGACATTTTCCATCTAATGTCTATTTAATGTCTACTGAAATAACTTTCAGAAAGACAAATTTGGTACAGGTGTTTAAATTCCATATGTGAAATGAGACTTAGGATGAAAATCCTCTATCTCTTACCTAAACTCAATGCTCTTAGTTTATCAAATAAGAATGTTTTCTAAGCTAACTAATATTTGATGAGTTCTATTATGTGTATCTTTGTTGTAAACTCTTTTGATAAAGAAAGAGGTGGGGATGGGAGTGGAGGGGAAATGAGGTGAAGACTAGGTTCTTAACAATAAGTCAACAACATTGCAATTTGGTTAAAATCAAACAAAGGGAATATTGGCATTTCCTCAGCACATGGGAAAATTGAATAAATTACCTAAAATTTACTGATCATCTCTAATATCATTTTCTGGAAAGAAAATAGAACCAGGGTTTCCTACAAATGCCTCAGGTGTTTATTTCTTTGTTTTTGTTTATATTTTGCTTTTTGGGTCACACCCGATGATGCACAGGGTTCACTCTTGGCTCTGCACTCAGGAATTACCCCTGGCAGTGCTCAGGAGACCATATGAGATACTGGGAATCAAACCTGGGTCGGCCGAGTGCAAGGCGAATGCCATACCCGCTGTGCTAGTGCTCCAGTCCCTGTTTGTTTCTTTATGTGTTACTTTTTTAAAGTGACAAATGACCTGAATGATCATTTCCAGTTATTATGATCATGCTGGACAAGAACTGAGTGTTAAAAATAGATAAAAGGATATACTGGAAAACCTTTTGGTACCTGTATTGCAAATGACAATGCACCAGAGCGGAGAGAGAGATAAAGAGAGAGTAGAAAGAGAGAGAGAAGAGAGAGAGAAGAAGAGAGAGAGAGTGAGTGAGAGAGAGAAAGAAGGAAATCATCTTCCATAGAGCCAGGCTGGAGACAGAGATAGGAGGTGGGACATCTTCCATAGAGCCAGGCTGGAGACAGAGATAGGAGGTGGGACATCTTCCATAGAGCCAGGCTGGAGACAGAGATAGGAGGTGGGACATCTTCCATAGAGCCAGGCTGGAGACAGAGATGGGAAAACTAGGGACACTGGTGCTGGAAAATATACACTGGTGGAGGGATGAATACTGTACACTGTATTGAATACTGTATGACTGAAACCTAATCATGAACATGTTTGTAAGGGTCTATCTTACAGTGTAGCACTGTAGCATTGTCACACCAGTTGTTCATTGATTTGCTTCAGCGGGCACCAGTAATGTCTCCATTGTGAGAATTTTTGTTACTGTTTTTGGCATATCGAATACACCACGGGTAATATGCCAGGCTCTGCCATGGTGGCAGGATACTCTTGGTAGCTTGCCAGGCTCTCGAACAGGGACAGAAGAACCAAATCCAGATTGGCCACATGCATGGCAAACACCGCAATAGCACAGAAGGTGATTCAATAGAAATAAATCTTAAAAAAATTAATAAAAAACAATGTTAAAAAAGTGATAAATGAAGAAAAAGTGGGAGACAGTGATTTAGTCAACTAAAGGACAAAATTTTTGTGTAAATGAATCAAAATTAATAGAAATGAAAATTGGTTATGACCCTGAGCTTGGACAGCTGGACAAGGTAGAGACTGGTATCTAGGCACTCATAGCAGAGAAGGGAATATGTGTTTTGCTTTCTTTCAACATGGATCCACATCATGAAAAAAGTCATGAAAGGTTAAGTGTTGACTCTTTTCCTTAACTATGAAAGTGTATCAAGTGGGAGATAGAAAGGTAAAATTAATTTTCCATGAAAAAGTTGTCAATTTTATCTGCAGCACTTAATAGACCTCCTAAGAAAAGTGAGTTCATCCAACTGTTACTGGGCCCACTCTTTGGATCCTTAGCCAAGGATGGGTGCAGATTGAGTCCCCACCCTGACAAAGGCCTGACACTTTACCCACACAAATATGGCTTGCAACACTGCCAGAGAAACAGTCTAGCTTTTGATAGATCTTGATGAAAAGCCTGAGAGAAAACAGTTGATCTTTTCAGCTCCGAAAGCTGCTGAATTGGGTGGCCACACAACACCTCCAAATTTCACAGAGCTGACAATCCTGTAGAAGTACAGAAAATTAGGTGGGAAAATTGAGTAGAAGCCCATTAAGTTCCATGAGTGAAAACAACAGAGAAGGCTCAGCTTGCATCTAGTAGCTCAATAAATCCTCAGACCATGACTTTAGCAACACCATTACAAAATATCAGAGAGTGTCTTGCCCGCACGTCTGGCTGTCTTCCCCGGGGCTCCTCGGAGGGGATGGGCTCCAGCTTCCCTCCCCACCCGGAGCAGAGCTCCTGGCAACCGAAGACCACTGGAGCCTAGTTACAGCCATGCTCAAGGCCCCTCTCCACACATTTGGACAGGCCTCGTGCATGAAGGTACGGCAGAGGAACCCAGGTGTGTGTAATCCCATCAAGGGCCAACATCCAGAGACTTAAAAGCAAGCTCCCAGAAGTGATATCTTGTAGCCCACTTGCCCCTTTGGGAGAAATTGGCAAGCTTCTGAGAGTTTCCTGCTCACATGGGACAGCCTTGCAAGCTTCCCACGGTGTATTCATATGCTAAAACCAGTAACAAGCTGGATCTCATTCCCCTGACCCTAAAAGAGCCTCCAGTGCGACATCTTTGGGAGGGCCGAGTCGAGAGAGACTTCTAAGATCTGAGGGAAAGGACAAATAGAGAGGTTACTGAGCCCACTCGAGAAATCAACAATTAATGGGATTTTGTGATTGATTGATTGTGATTATAAAATATATGTTATAATAAGCAATATAAAATAAATTAATTTGGGTCTACTAAGGAAGTAGGCTTGGCGGGTGGTTGGGAAGCTTGGGTTGATGGATGGTTGGGCACATTGGTGGTGGGACTAATGTTGGAATATTGAATACCTGAAACAACAGTATTATGAGCAACTTTGTAAATCCCAGTGTTGAAGTAAAGTTTCATTCAAGGCAAAATAACAGAGTCCATATTGAAAGTGTAGTAAGAGAGAAAATACAGAAAGGAGAAAAAACTAAAGAAAGGAGGAGTATGGGGTTGTTCCTTCAATATAAATGATGTTTAATGTCATTTTTTATTTCCCTAGGTAATGGAAAGGAAAAAAGCTAGTTAATCTTATTTCTAGTTTCATTTCACTCATACACACACACACACACACACACACACATAATGGTTGCTTCTAATAAAAACTCCTTTTTTTTTCCTCGTTTCTGTTTGTGAAAACCTATTCCTGAGTGTAAGGTAAACACAGAAGCTCTGACCTAAGATTTGGGAACTAAACGTGTATGAGAATCCCAACATGAATTATTTTATTAGGTTCAAGGAAGCAATTTTTACAGCGATCTATGTCATATTTATGCCTCTGTATTATAGGAATCCCATGAGAAGAAAGCAACCCAAAAAGGAATAAAATCTGGTAGATGTTGACTTAATGAGTAGGTAGGGAATTTGACCCTATATCTGTCTTTACCAGGTTCAGTATACAGTAATGCTGTAACATACAAGTGGTTAGGAAAAAATGGTGCAGCCTTTCCTTTCTCTGTCACATATCACTAATTGTACGAATGGCAAAAATTATCTTAATCTCTTGAAGCTACATGGAAATACATAATGTACAAAGAATACTGTATATTTATATATCACATATACTCAATATATGGATACATAAACACATTTATGTCATGTATAGACATTCATATCTCATAGTAACAATGAAAAATCTGGAAATTAATAACCCTTATGCAACACTTCTTGAATAAAAAAGACAGGGTACTTTATATCAATGATTAATGAGGAAATGCAAATCAAAATAACATTAAGATAGACCTCATTCTAGTGAGAATGGCCTATATATAAAAAAAATAAATAAAAACAGCCATGGCTAATGGTGAAATGCTCATTTACTTTTGGTTGGAATGTCATTTCTTTAGCCTCTAAGAAAGCAGACCTGGTTGAATGTAATCAAAGTAAAGAGAAAGTAAAGTGAAATTTATCAGCTACACAGGCGGGGCCGGGGTCTGGGGGGGTGTGAAGGTGGGGGGGAGGTTTAGTTTGGTTCTTGGTGGTGGAATATGTGCACTGGTGAAGGGATGGGTGTTTGAGCACTGTGTAACTGAGACTTAAGCCTGAAAGCTTTGTAACTTTCTACATGGTGATTCATAATAAATAAATACATAAGATATTTTTCCCCTCACAAAAAAAAAAGAAAGAAAAGAAAGCAGACCTGGGGTGTAAAAAACTAAGCACGAGTAAGGGCGTGTGCACTCACGGGCTCTCCTGGAGGCTCTGTCTCACTGTCCCCGTTCAATGTCTGGAACCTCTGTGTATGGGCTGGATAGGGACGGCCGTTGGCCAAGGACAGGCAAAGGAAGAACGAGGACCAAGCTGGTTGCTGATTAGTAAACCGTTTATTCAATCTTCCATCTTTCTCATCTCCGCACTCCTAGCTCTATCCTCTCTCTGGATCTACCACGGCCCCCTCTCCTCTCTCTCTCCTCTTTTTCCTCTCTCCCCCTAGGCTACACACAGCCAAGTAGCAAAATCAACATAAGAAAGCCCTTCCTGAGGGTCACCGGTTCAAAGGGAACACAACCTAGGGTCATTCCAAAGCCCTTCCTGACTGCCAGCAGGCAAAATACCTCTTAAGAGGTTTTTTTCTTTCCCTTAGTCCAAACACACATTAACATCTTAATACTAGTTATTTTTGTATGGACATAGCAAGAGTTACATTGAGGCTTGCAAGGCAGCTCTCCTGGCAACATCTTGCCACAGACTCAGACCACAGCACTCAGGCCAGATTAATCATTCCTAACACTAGCAGGGTTCAAATCTAGTTATCACTGTTTGGATCATGACAACATTTGTCCATGACCAAGCTCTTAACTTATAGTTAAGCATTAGGCACTTTGGCCAGGCCCATCTCGATGCCAGGGTAGCACACAACTCACTGCTTGCCCTGGGTCCGTCTTGTCCCTCATCAGGACCCTGCTTTTGGGGATGCTAGGAAGTAAGGGCAGCTGAGGCTTAGGTTGAGAGAACAGATGGCCAGGAGGAAAATATTATGTAGAGCCAAATGACTCCCAGGTTACAAAAGCATAGTATTTGCTAAGTCTTCCTGTGTCCATACAAAAAGGACATTGCTCTGAATAAACTGTGCAAAGGACTCAAGGAGAGGAGAAAAACAATATAGATAAGTCAACAGAACACTAAGAAAGAAGCTACAAATAAACACAGAGGAATGGGAGCACTGTGATGGGAGTAACCCAATAAACCTAAACTACCTGAGGCTATGTTATCCTACACTGGGGACTATTCAAATAATTGAAAATAACATTACCAAATGACCCAACCATTTCATCCCTAGATACTTACCTTAAGAACACATACATACTAATTTGAAAGATATATTATCACCTATGTACATTGCAATGCTATTCACTTTCTCTTCTTTCCTCCTTATCTGGGTCCTTCTTCCTTAGTTCTTTCATTAAACAAAAACAGAGTGCTGAGTGGAAGTAGAATACAAACTGAACTAATTACTTTGAGGTGCTAGAACCATGGGAGAGAAGGAAAATGAATGAGATGACTGGCATGGTTTAGTGGACATTCATTTCCTACTTCGTGACACACACTATTTTGAAAATTGAATTACCATAAAAGCCATGGGCATAAAAGAATGAAGAAATAGTACAACTTCTTATGCATTGTTCCCCACAGCTTCTCCATAAAACCTTGAGAAAAAGTTCTTCATAGGACTTTTGACATCTCGAGTAAGGATGAATATATATATATATTATATTATAGAGTCTCTTGCCCACACACCTGGCTGTCTTCCCTGGGGCCCCTCGGAGGGGATGGGCTCCAGCTTCCCTCCCCACCCCGAGCAGAGCTCTTGGCAACCGAAGACCACCAGAACCTTGCTACAGCCATGCTCGAGGCACCTCTCCACACGTTCAGACAGGCCTCACGCATGAAGGTACCGGCAGAGGAGCCCAGGTGTGTGTAATCCCATCAACGGCCAACATCTAGAGACTTAAAAGCAAGTTCCCAGAAGCGATATCTTGTAGCCTACTTCTCCCTCTGGGAGAAACTGGCAAGCTTCTGAGAGTTTCCTGCCCACATGGGACAGTCTTGCAAGCTTCCCATGGTGTATTCACTGCTCAAACCAGTAACAAGCTGGATCTCATTCCCCTGACCCTGAAAGAGCCTCCAATGCGACATCGTTGGGAGGGACGAATCGAGATAGACTTCTAAGATCTCAGGGAAAGGACGAAATGAGAGGTTACTGAGCCTGCCCAAGAAATCGGTGATTAAAGGGATTTTGTGATTGTGATCGTGATATATATATATATATATATATATATACACATACACACACATATATATATAGAAAGAAGATTCAAAACCAAATTGTCTTAAACTAAGAAGCTTCTGCACCTCAAAAGATACCATGACCAGAATACAAAAAACAATCTACAGAATGAGAAAAGATATTAACCCAATACTCATCCGATAAGGGGTTGATATTAAGGGCATATAAGGCACTGGTTGAACTCTACAGGAAGAAAACATACAACCCCATTAGAAAATTGGTGGGGGCGGGGTGAAATGAACAGAAACTTTCTCAAAGAAGAATTCCGAATGGTTAAAAGGCACATGAAATAATGCTCTTCATCACTAAACATCAGGAAGATGCAGATCAAAACAACAATGAGATATCATCTCACATCACAGAGACTGGCACACATCCAAAAGAAGAAAAGCAACCAGTGTTGGTGAGGATGTGGGGAGAAAGGGACCCTCCTTCACTGCTGGTGGGAATGCCAAGTGGT
The DNA here is from genome assembly GCF_027595985.1 of Sorex araneus. Lineage (NCBI taxonomy): Eukaryota > Metazoa > Chordata > Mammalia > Eulipotyphla > Soricidae > Sorex > Sorex araneus. Next base: position 320,157,547 of record NC_073313.1, read on the forward strand.
TCAACCCTTTTGGAAAACATTATGGTTGCTTCTCCAAAAATTAGAAATTGAGCTCCCGTTTGATCCAGCAATACCACTTCTGGGAATATATCGCGGAGATTCAAAAAAGTGTAGTAAAAATAATATCTGCATTTGTATGTTCATTGCAGCACTGTTCACAATAGCCAGAATCTGAAAAAAAAAACCAAGTGCCTGGGAACAGATGACTGGTTAAAGAAACTTTGGTACATCTACACAATGGAATACTATGCAGCTGTTAGGATGAAGTCATGAAATTTTGATGTAAATGTATCGACATGGAGAGTATCATGTTAAGTGAAATGAGTCAGAAAGAGAAGGACAGATATAGAATGACTGCACTCATTTGTGGAAGATAAAGTAACATAATGGGTGATTAACACCCAAAGATAGTAATGATAAGGACCAGAGGTTTCCTTCATGGTTTGGAAGCCAGCCTCACATGCTGGGGGAAAAGCCAGCTAAGATAGAGAAGGAAAAACCAAGTAAAGTGTGCTTGGGGGGCCCACTCTGGATGGGAGATGCATGCTGAAAATAAACTATAGACTGAATGATGGCCACTCAATACCTCTATTTCAAACCACAACACCCAAAAGAAGAGAGGGAGAGCAAAAGGGAATGCCCCACCACGGGGGGTGGTGGGGTGGGGAAAGGGTGGGGTGGTTGGAGGGATACTAGGATCATTGGTGGTGGAGAATGGGCACTGTTGGAGGGATACGTACTCGACCATTCTATGAAACATAAGCACGAAAGTTTGCAAGTCTGTAACTGTACCTCATGGTGATTCATTAAAAAAACTTAAAAATTAAACCCCAAATTGTAGTTTCTTCTTTAGCGTCTCAAAGCCTAAACTTCCTTGAGGAGGGAAATCCCTGCGGAAATAGGAGTATCACAGAACTTCTCTCAAGGCAATTGTTGAGAGATTGTGGCTCATAAGTAAAGCACATGAATAAGCAGCTGCATTTGATCTCCTGCGTATTAACCAGTCAATAAATAATTGACCAGGCATATGAAGCAAAGGGATAGAACCTGTGTCTTCTTGAGAGCAGCTTTGGGTTTGATCGCCAGTACCCAGAAAACTTTCTGGTGTCTCCTCCCCAGGCAAAAGCGGTTGTAATGGATACACACATCTGAAAACACACATTGGTAGCCATTATAACTGCTTCCGTGGTGGAAGGAGGCTCTGAATATTAAAATCTTGACTTCAGGTGAGACTATGTTATAGAAAAGAAAGTCAGCATCTAAAACAAGGAAAATTTAATGAGAGAGAATTGCTTAGTTTTAAAAACCTGTGTGGAGCCTCATTTTTCTCATTTCTCTTCCTATAATTGAAGTTATAGTATCTTCTTTAAAGGATTCCTGGGAAGATTAATTAAAATTGTTTATGTGAAATCATTTTGGAAAATTAATTTTACTCAATAATAAAGTTAGCTATTATTAATATAATTATTACATGGCTTCTATAAGGAAAAAAGAGCAGGAATTTACACTAATAAGAAAATATGTACTGTGAAATTATGGCACATGAGAAATAAAGAAAATACTCATTTAGTGTAGAGCTTCTTAAAATTTTTCTTCTTGCAATTCGTTCTGCCTGAGAATTATATTCATGTTTTGGTTTATACTCAGCAGTTCTCAGGACTTAGTCCTGAGTAAATTCTCAGTGTTCACTTCTGGTAGTGCATGGGGGACCACATGTAGTACTAGAAATGGAATCCAGGTCAGAAGTATGAACTTTCCCATGTATATGAGTATACAAGTAGACAAATCAATCATTTGCTGATACTAAATCATAGATTTATCTAAGTCTAAACTATTTAAAGTCGGTTTTCATTTTGTTATTTACAACATTCACATTCAGTTGCACCCCCTCATATGGAACGGTGACATACAGTTTAAGAAGCTAGTATCTAGAGGATAGAAATGAGGCTATCATTTCATTGTAACCATTTCAAAATACATGGTTCCTATAATTCATATTCCTTCACAGCATGTTTGCCTAAGGCTGGTAAAGACATTGTACTTAATGTTTAACTACGTTTTCAGGAAATCTATTGAGCTCTCTGGAGAGAAAAAAATACTAGAGGGGTCTCCTCATTACCTTTAGAAATGGAACTGTAGTTACTGAAGGATGACTTATTCACTTTAAGAATCACGGTGTGAGTTTTTCAAGCATAATAGCAGTAGTGCCCCAGGTAATCATAATCTAAATACTAGCTTGTGAAAATGTAAATAATACAGAATAAGAGTGGACTAAGGTAAATTGAACAGAACCACATAATTAATAGACCATGTGGTGAAAATGAATGGCAAATAATTTGAATTAAAAACCTGAGAGCAATATATGCCATATGTTTGTATGTTTTCAAATAGAACAGTATGATGAACAGTTTAGTTCATATCTCACAAAGGACTTTCAACCAAAAAATGTCATAAGATACAAAGAATGTATAAGGCAGAATTAAGCAATAAGACATATTGGTTATCAACATATGTACTCCACATGGGGCACCAGATAAAGCAAAGAGTTAACAAATTTTAAGGTATCACTGATAGTAATACAATAATGTGGGAAATCTTAACACTTGTGGACCATGGAGAGATGAGTCAGAAGAAAAACATCAAGGAAATAATGGTATTAAAAATGTGATTGAACAGATGAACTTATTGGATACAGCAACCTCCATAATATCATAAAAAAGGAACATGTAGCTTAATAAGAACACATGATATTCTTAAGAATATATCATATGTTGAGACACAAAAGAAGTGTTAATGAATAATAAAGTTATTTCAAGCATCTTTTACAAACCCAATGTAGTCAATAACAAAAAGAAGAAAATACAAAAGCTTCAAACATGTGAAAACTAAACAATAAGCTTCAATTCTTGGGTCAACAATTGCATCAAAGGAGAAATAATATACCACATAGGAAGCAATTAAAACAAAGAGCTGAGTAAAAAGACCCTCTGATTTGCAACAAAAGCATTATCAAGAGAATTTTATTAATATGTCATTAACTTCCATATTAATAAACAAGAGACAAAAAAGCCTCAAATAACCAATCTAATCTTATTCCCAAAGGAACTAGAAAAAAAGGATGAAAAAAAAGAAAACTAATAATTATAGCAGATATAAATGAAATAGAAAATTTAAAATGCAGTATAGACAATAATTACACCAAAATCTGGTTCTTATTGGGATGGGGATATGAGACAGTGGGACACAGCCAGCTCTCCCCAGGGCTTACTCCTGACTGTGTTTAGGAATCACTCTTGGCAGGGTTTGGTAGCCACATGAGGTGCCAGAAATAGAATGAATCCCCTTGAGCTGCATGAAAGGTAAGGGACTTTCTATGCTATTTACTGGCCCAAAGTTGGTCGTTCGAAAGTATCAATAAAATTGAGAAATTCCGGCCGCGGCTCGGGGCTTCTCCTGAAGCCCCTGCCTGGCACCTTTCCGCCGCTGCCGTCGGATCCTGACCAATCTCCATCCTGCAGGTAAACAGGCAATCCTTTGGAGAGCCTGCCTCAGCGCGGAGAAGCCCCCTCCCCGCCCCCTGCCCGCCGCGGCTCGGGGCTTCTCCTGAAGCCCCTGCCTGGCACCTTTCCGCCGCCGCCGTCGGATCCTGACCAATCCCCACTCTGCTGCTTAGGGGCGTGTCCTCATCTCAGGGGGCGTGGCCTAAAAGTGGGCGTGGCCTCTTTCGGCCGCAGTTATTCTTTGCTACCTCAGCTCAATCCGTACTGTGTATTCCTTTGAAAACTCACTTTTGCGATCTCAAACATTTATGTAAAATAGCCATTAGCTTAGGCTGACACTATAAAAGCTATCAGGGAATAACGGAAGTTTAGCACAATCGGAGCCCCTTCTTCCCACAAAAAGGAAGAGGAATAAATAACCACAAGGTTCCAACTCTGCACTTCCGTGACAATATGAAGAAACAGCGAAAATCCCCTCCACCAAGAGAGGGAGAAGAAAAGATACTATAAACCTCAAAAGAGTCTCCCAACATCTACGACCTCTCAGATAAACAATTCAGAGAGGAAATATGGAGGAGATTCGACCTACTCCAAGCAACTATGGAACAGACATCCAATAAATTAAGGGAGGAGATGAATCAAGCGCTCGAACGGTCTACCAAGAAAATACAGGAAGAAATCAGAGCAGAAATGAGAGCAGAAATTTCAAACCTTCGAACGGAAGTCTCACAAATAAAGCAATCGGTAGATGAAATAAAAATATCACTAGATGCCCTCAACAGCAGAATGACTACAGCCGAAGACAGAATCAGCGAGCTTGAGGATGAGCTGCAGAAAGCTTACAGACAGCAACAAATCATGGCCAAAGACCTCAAAATGGCTATAGAGCGAATCAGAGCCCTGGGGGATGACTTCAAGAGGAACAACATAAGAATCATTGGAGTACCAGAACCACAGGGAAGTAACGCCAATGAAAAAAACATAGTCAAAGACATCATCGCTAAGAAATTCCCAGAGCTGGAGAAGGCAGGCGTCCAGATACAAGAAGTCCGAAGAGTGCCAGCAAAAAGAGACCCAAATAAAAAGACTCCAAGGCATCTCATAGTCAGAATGGCGGATGCTCTAGATAGAGACACAATTCTACAAGTAGCAAGGTCAAAGAGGGAAATCACATACAAAGGAGCACCCCTCAGATTTACGGCCGATCTGTCAGAAGAAACCCTCCGAGCCCGAAGACAATGGTGGGACATAGTGAAAAAACTCAACGAAATGAATGCCTCACCAAGAATACTTTATCCAGCTAAACTCTCACTCAAACTCGAAGGAACCATACACTATTTCTCAGATAAACAACAGCTCAGGAACTTCATAGACTCAAAACCAATCTTGAAAGAAGGTCTAAAGGGGCTACTGTAAGACAAGGAGGAGCCCCATAAGAACAACAAATCCCACAGAAAGATGACACAAAACCACATCACAATAATCTCTCTCAATGTCAATGGCCTAAATGCACCTATCAAGAGACACAGAGTGGCTAAATGGATCCGGAAATTAAACCCAACATTCTGTTGCCTGCAAGAAACACACCTGAACAAACAGAGTAAACATAGACTCAAAGTCAAAGGATGGAAAACAATCCTCCAAGCAAACAACCCCCTTAAAAAAGCTGGAGTGGCCATCCTGGTATCCGACAACATAGATTTCAGGATGAAAAAGATCAAAAGGGACAGCGAAGGTCATTTTCTGTTTATCAAGGGATATGTACAACAGGAAGAAATCACACTCTTAAACGTATATGCTCCTAACGAACGACCGGCTAAATATTTAAAACGACTCCTAACAGACTTCAAAGAGGACATCACTAACAGCACAATTGTAGTCGGAGACTTCAATACGGCCTTATCACCTCTAGATAGATCCACAAGAACAAAACTCAACAAGGAAACACTGACTCTGAATGAAGAAATCGAAGAGAGAGGCCTAATAGACCTATACAGGGCCTTACACCCCAAAAAGAAAGAATACACATTCTTTTCCAGTGCACATGGAACATTTTCAAAAATAGACCATGTACTGGGCCCCAGAACATACCTCAATAGAATCGGAAAAATAGAAATTGTATCAACCATCTTTTCAGACCACGATGCGCTGAAGATAGAAGCTAACCACCCACAAATACGGAAAATCAAATCAAACACCTGGAAATTAAACAATTCCATGTTGAACAATGAGTGGGTCAAGAAGGAAATCAAGGAAGAAATCAAAAGATACTTAGAAACAAATGAGAATGAAGACACGAGCTACCAAAACCTATGGGACGCAGCTAAAGCCGTGTTAAGGGGAAAATTTATAGCTCTCCAAGCATTCCTCAGGAAGGAAGAAAGGACCCACATAGATAGCTTGACTTCACGACTCAAGACCCTAGAAAAGGACCAGAGAAAGGACCCCAAACCAGACCGAAGGAAAGAAATAATAAAAATTAGAGCAGAAATTAATGACATCGAAACCAAAAAAACAATCCGAAAGATCAATGAAACAAAGAGTTGGTTCTTTGAGAAAATAAATAAGATTGATAAACCGCTAGCAAGTCTCACAAAGAAAGAAAGAGAGAAAACTCTAATAAATCGAATCAGAAATGAAAAGGGGGACATCATAACAGAAACCAGTGAGATTCAAAAGATCATTAGAGACTACTTTGAAAGTCTTTATGCCACAAAAAAGGAGAACCTAAAAGAAATGGATGGATTCCTTGATTCCTACAATCTCCCAACACTGAAGAAAGAAGACCTGGAATACCTGAATAGACCCATCAATGTTAAGGAAATTGAAACGGTAATCAAAAACCTCCCCAAAAACAAAAGCCCAGGCCCAGATGGTTTCACTGGAGAATTCTTCCAAACATTTAAAGAAGACCTATTGCCTGTTTTCCTCAAACTTTTCCAGGAAATTGAAAAAACAGGAACTCTCCCAAACAGTTTCTATGAAGCACATATCTCCCTAATACCAAAAGCAAACAAAGACACCACTAAGAAAGAAAATTACAGACCAATTTCCCTGATGAACACCGATGCGAAGATCCTCAACAAAATACTAGCAAATAGGATCCAACAACTCATCAAAAAGATCATACATCACGACCAAGTGGGATTCATCCCAGGGATGCAAGGATGGTTTAACATTCGGAAATCAATCAACATAATCCAGCATATCAACAAAAGTAAAGATAAAAACCATATGATCATATCAATAGATGCAGAGAAAGCATTTGACAAGATCCAACATCCTTTCATGATGAAAACCCTCGCCAAAATGGGGTTTGGAGGAACTTTCCTCAAGATAGTCGAAGCCATCTATCACAAGCCTACGGCAAGCATTATCCTCAACGGGGAAAAACTAAGGGCCTTTCCTCTGAGATCGGGCACAAGACAAGGATGCCCACTCTCACCACTCCTCTTCAATATAGTACTGGAAGTACTTGCGATAGCTATTAGACAAGAAAAAGAGATTAAGGGCATCCAGATAGGAAGGGAAGAAATCAAACTCTCACTATTTGCAGACGACATGATACTATATCTAGAGAAGCCTAAAACCTCTACTAAGAAACTCTTAGAAACAATAGACTTATACAGTAAAGTTGCAGGCTACAAAATCAATACCCAAAAATCCATGGCCTTCATATATGCAAACAATGAGGCAGAGGAAAGGGACATGAAAAAAGCAATCCCATTCACAATCGTGCCCCAGAAAATCAGGTACCTCGGAATCAGCTTAACCAAGGAAGTAAAAGACCTTTACAAAGAAAAGTACATAACGCTACTCCATGAAATTAAAGAGGACATGAGGAAATGGAAACATATACCCTGCTCGTGGATAGGGAGAATCAATGTTGTCAAAATGGCAATACTCCCTAAAGCGTTATACAGATTCAATGCGATCCCTATAAATATACCCATGACATTCTTCAAAGAAATGGATCAAGCAATCCTAAAATTCATATGGAATAACAAACGTCCAAGGATAGCTAAAACAATTCTTGGGAAAAAGATGATGGGAGGCATCACCATCCCCAACCTCAAACTTTACTACAAAGCAGTAACAATTAAAACAGCATGGTACTGGAACAAAGGCAGAGCCGTAGACCAATGGAACAGGGTGGAATATCCCTACACACAACCCCAAATGTATGACCATCTAATCTTTGATAAGGGAGCAAGAGATGTGAAGTGGAGCAAGGAAAGCCTCTTTAACAAATGGTGCTGGCACAACTGGACAACCACATGCAAAAAAATGGGTTTAGACCTTGACCTGACACCATGCACAAAAGTCAGATCAAAATGGATTAAAGACCTCAACATTAGACCACAAACCATAAGGTACATTGAAGACAAGGTTGGCGAAACCCTCCACGATATTGAAGATAAAGGTATCTTCAAAGGTGACACGGAACTAAGCAATCTAGTAAAAACAGAGATCAACAAATGGGACTACATTAAACTAAAAAGCTTCTGCACCGCAAGAGATACAGTGACCAGAATACAAAGACTATCCACAGAATGGGAAAGGATATTTACACAATACCCATCAGATAAGGGGTTGATATCAATGGTATATAAAGCACTGGTTGAACTCTACAAGAAGAAAACATCCAACCCCATCAAAAAATGGGGCGAAGAAATGAACAGAAACTTTACCAAGGAAGAAATACGAATGGCCAAAAGGCACATGAAAAAGTGCTCTGCATCACTAATCATCAGAGAGATGCAGATCAAAACAACTTTGAGATACCACCTCACACCACAGAGACTAGCACACATCCAAAAGAACAAAAGCAACCGCTGTTGGAGAGGATGTGGGGAGAAAGGGACCCTTCTTCACTGCTGGTGGGAATGCCGACTGGTTCAGCCCTTCTGGAAAACGATTTGGACGACTCTCAAAAAATTAGATATTGAATTCCCATTTGACCCAGCAATACCACTGCTGGGAATATATCCCAGAGAGGCAAAAAAGTACAATCGAAACAACATCTGCACATGTATGTTCATCGCAGCACTGTTTCCAATAGCCAGAATCTGGAAAAAACCCGAATGCCCCAGAACGGATGACTGGTTGAGGAAACTTTGGTACATCTATACAATGGAATACTATGCAGCTGTTAGAAAAAAGGAGGTCAAGAATTTTGTAGTTAAGTGGATGGGCATGAAAAGTTTCATGCTGAGTGAAATGAGTCAGAAAGAGAGAGACAGACATAGAAAGATTGCACTCATCTATGGTATTTAGAATAACAGAGTGGGAGACTAACACCCAAGAACTGTAGAAATAAGTACCAGGAGGTTGACTCCATGGCTTCGAGGCTGCCCTCACGTTCCGGGGAAAGGTCAACACAGAGAATCGATCACCAACTACATTGTAGTCGAAGGCCATGTGGGGGAAGGGAGTTGCGGGCTGAATGAGGGCTAGAGACTGAGCACAGCGGCCACTCAACACCTTTATTGCAAACCACAACAGCTAATTAGAGAGAGAAAACAGAAGGGAATGCCTTGCCACAGTGGCAGGGTGGGGTGGGGGGGAGATGGGATTGGGGAGGGTGGGAGGGACACTGGGTTTACAGGTGGTGGAGAATGGGCACTGGTGAAGGGATGGGTTCCCAAACTTTGTATGAGGGAAGTATAAGCACAAAAGTGTATAAATCTGTAACTGTACCCTCACGGTGATTCTCTAATTAAAAATAAATAAATTTCGGGGCCGGAGCGATAGCACAGCGGGTAGGGCGTTTGCCTTGCATGCGGCCGACCCGGGTTCGATCCCCGGCATCCCATATGGTCCCCCCAGAACTGCCAGGAGTAATTCCTGAGTGCAAAGCCAGGAGTAGCCCCTAAGCATCATTGGGTGTGACCCAAAAAGCAAAAAAAAAAAAAAATAAATAAAAATAAATAAATTTAAAATTAAAAAAAAAAAAATTGAGAAATTCCTTGATAGTTTTGTCAAGAAGACAAATAAAAAGAATCTGATTAATAGACTCAAAAATGAGTAAGACATTGTTCAAGTTGATACTGAAAAATTACAAAGACTTATAAGAGAATATTATAAATATGTGCAAACAATTTGAACAGCCTAGAAGAAATGGATAGTCTAATCATTATATAAGCCTCAGAAAACAATAAAAACTTGAACAGAAATCAATACAGTAATAAAAATTCCCCTATGAATAAAATCCCAGGATCAAGTGGCCTTATCAGTGAATTCTGTAAAACTTTCAAAGAAGAACTAATACCTATCTTACTTAAAATTTTCCAAAAAATTAGAGGCTGAAGCAGTCCTAAATACACCCATGAAACTAATATAGAAAAGTATCTTTGAAATTATATATATATACATATATATATAACTGTCTCACTGTCATCCCATTTCTCATCGATTTGCTTGAGTGGGCACCAGTAACATCTCCATTGTGAGACTTGTTACTGTTTTTGGCATATCAAATACACCACTGTAGCTTGCCAATCACTGCTGTGTGGGCGAGATACTCTCGGTAGCTTTCTGTGCTCTCCAAGAGGGGTGGAGGAATCGAACCCGGGACAGCCGCATGCAAGGCAAATGCCCTATTTGTTGTGCTATTGCTCCAGCCTGGCGCCACATACAATAGTACCTATAATGTTAGGCAGCATAAGTCTCTGAAAGACAAGGAAAAATATAAAAATTATAATGTATTGTAGCAAACACTAAAGTATGCACAAAAACTATGAAAGCAAGGGAAGGAACATCAGACATGGTTTCTAGAAGAATTTCTTAATTATAATGTTTCATTTTTATGAGTCTCAATTTTTTTTTGAGATTTTTGCTCAATTGTCTCCATTAAAAAGTGTATTGATATTTGTTTATTTCTTTGATTCTGGGTGTGCTCCAGCTGTGCTCAGGACTTATTATGGTTCTTCACTAAGGGATCAGTCTATACACACATATGTGTGTGTGTGTAGTGCTATCAACAAAATCTTGGTAAATGGAATACAAAACACAAGAAAATCATTCATTTCAACTAAGACTTATCCCAAGGACACTATCACAGTTTAGCAAACAAAATTAATGTTTAAACCACTAACGTTATAAAAATAGATTAAAATCACATGATTATGTCAATAGATGCTAAAATATTCTTGAAAAGACTCAAAACCCACATTTACTTAAAACTCAATAAAATAAGAATTGAAGGAATGTACCTTAACATATGACATAATGACACTCATTATGTAGGAAGGCAAAAATCTTGAATACTTTTGCGTTAGCATCTAGAATTATACAAGGAAGTCTATTTTCACTACAAGTGTTCAATGTAGTTTTGAAGTCTTAGACATAGAAAGTATGTATAAAGTATATAAAATGATATAAAATAAAACTGTAAAAGAAGTGAAAAAACTGCTATTTGTAGATGACATTACAGTTTACATAGCCCTAATTATCTTATAAAACTACTTTTAAAAAAGAAAAATCTGTTCAAGTAAAGTGACAGAATTCAAAATCAATACACATAAATTTGTAGTATTTCTATGTGGAATAAGTTGGGAGAAATAAAAATTAACAAACAATCCATTTGTCATTGCATCAAAAATAAAAAATTTCTCAGAGTAAATCTAACAAAGGAGGTGAAAGATTTTAAAAAACATATACAAAACATAAGACTTTACTAAAATAAACATAAGACTTCACTAAAATAAATAAAATATTGAAAAAAGTAAGAAAAAACATCACATGCTTGTGCATCCCTATAAATCACTGTTGACATTTTTAAGAGAAATATAAAATAATACTTAATTTTTTGTAGAATCAGAGGAGACTCATATAGTCAATGTAATTCTGAGATAAAGGAAAGAAAATTGACCTAACTTCAAACCACATTACCTAACTTCAAACCATGTTATAAAGCAGTAGTCTTTAAGACACTGTGATCTTAGAAGTAAAACTGCTACAGTGAGCAATGGAATAGGATAGAGTCCAAAACTAAACCCACACACATATGGACATCTAATTTCTGAAGAAAATCCCAAGTCAACATAATAGAAGAAAGTCTCTTCAATAATGGTATTGGTAAAACTGGATTGCCACATGTAAAAGGAATAAAAAGGGGGGTAAAGAAAATATCACTATTCAAACCATACATAAATATTCACTTAAAATGAAGTAAAAATTGGGTATTAGACCAAAAGCCATGAAAGCATAGAAGAAAATATAGGAACTCAATACCAGAAATGTATTGAAAGATTCTATTCCAATCACAAGGGAAACAAATGTTGGATAAACAAATAGAACTGCTTTAAATGAAAAAATTCTTGCACAGCAAAGGTTATTACCATGAAAACTAAAGAGTGACCTAGCAATTGGGAGGTTTTGTTCATCAGATAAAAGATAAATACCGAAAATAGAGAGTGAACTCACAGAATAATTTTTTTTAAAAGGCAACAAAATGCATGGATACCTCTCCTCAGACAGATGACTTAGATAAATATAAGAAAAATGTGCAACATCAGTCAGTCATAAGGAGATGTTAATCAAAATTATAATGAGTTATCCTTTCGAACTGGTGAGACTGGCCTAAATGCAAATGGTTAGAAAGAAGTGTTGGTTAAGAGGTGGAGAAAAAAGAATTCTGGTGTGGAACTGTAAGTGGCATAGCTTCTATAGAAAATGGTATGGTGATTCCTTAAGTTAAATAATAAAAATTCTATGTGATCCAGTTATACCAGCTAAAAATGTTATTATCTGAGGCAATGAAAGCAGTAATTTGAGAGGAGATTTGGTCCCCTATGTTCCTAATAGCATTACTCATAATAAACCCTTCATGCAATCAGTTTAAATATTCATAAACAGAAGACGAAATAAAAAAATTGTGAGTATATTTGTACTCAATAGAACATTACTCTGCCATTTAAAAAAATCTAGTCTTGCCTTTTAGAAAAAATTGATAAACTTGAAGTTATTATGCTAAATGAAATATGGAAGATATGGAAAGAAGCAAAAGACAATTATTGTATATTTTCACTCGTGTAGAATTAGAATACTAAAACAACAAGCTCCTGTTGTGAAATTATGATAGTTTTCTGAAGGAGAGGAGAGAGGAAAAAGTATAAGTAGAGGGGTGTCTGTTTGATGGAGTGGTACTGGAATTTTGGTGTAATGTACAAGTGGAAGTGAGAAGTTAACCCTTGAATGCATACAATATTTTATTCCAATGATTTTAAGAAAAAAGTGAAAAATTATGTGAGAAAAATGAAGTCAAATAAATGTTACATGAAAAAGAGGAAAACAAGTATCCTGTTCTGGATCTAAAGTGACCTCCAGATGCAGGTTTTACTTTGCAATCTATTTCTATATATATTTATGTATTGGTGCCTTTGTAGGGTTTCTCTCTAGGCAGAATTCCATCTAAATATGGTTAACGGTGTGGTACTATTCTGGACTCTTAGATTTAGAGGTTTCTTTGAGAAAAGAAGGCACCAATAAAAATTTCAAAGAGTCAACAAATGCTGGAATTTAGGCTGGGGCTAGACTGCATTAGGCCTTGCCTTGCACGTGGTCATCCTGGGTTCAATCCCTGGCACTGCATATGGCACCCCATATGGTCCTTTTAATCAAACAGGAGTGATCCCAGAGTGCAGAGCACCATTGGGTGTACTCCAGCCCCTCAAAAGGAAAGAAACAAATGCCTGAAGAAATCCCAAGGATCAACACCGTGGTATTCAGCGGTGGCAGAATATCTGGCTAATGCAGAAAAATTCTATTGGTATATACAATATTTGCTATATAATTTCTTTGTTAAAGTGAAAAGAATTTTGTCAAAATTCTTTTATAAAAATGTGCTGTATTAGTTGCTTACTTATGTTTGGAAATAATTTTAGGATCATTACACTTTACCTGCAAGTTTTACTCTTCCTCCATATAGAAACCAAGGAATAGATTTATTCAACACAAATTAGCCATGGAGAAGTTTTCAGTACTTCCTGTCTTACTTTTTTATACTTAAGAGCCAAACAATGTATAAAATATAATTTATTAAAACTAAACATGTAGTGTGCAGCAAAACATGTAGTGTGCAGCAAAATTTTATAACTATCTTCAAAACTAACAAAATCAACACAGCTTGGTAAATGGATTTAATTGGATTTAATTTAATAAGAAAAAAAAGCAGCATTCCTTATCTTTCCCATTATAACTAAAACTTATATTCCTCCACTTCTATGCCTGGGAGGGTACATGTTCTACAAAAATAAAATGGGCCCTTTGCTTTTCCTCCCTTTAGAGAATAGTGAAGTCATACCATAGTATGATTTGGGCCTTTGTGATGTCTTTTTTTCTTTTTTTTTCTAGTCATTCAAGTGCCACAACCTTACTGAGGGTTCATAGTCCAAGAGGTCTCAAAATTATGGAGCCAGTTCAGGTTTGGCAACCATGATTCCTCTCTTCAGAACCTGTGCACATAATTTGCATCATTCTTTGGTGGGTTTATGTGTTCAAATCTTTCTCATCCTATATATATGTTTGCAAACTGTCCAATTAGTTAGGAAACCCTCAAGAGTCTCCCAGTTCTGGCCTTTTGGTTTTAAATTATCTGAAACTAAAGAATATTCTTAATTCCAGTAGCTTTCTGTCATATGTCTTATTGCTATTGGTTTATATTTTCCAAATATGTCTGTACCCACAAAAAACTTTACCTTCTTAAATTATATATCTTCAAAGCAAAGCAATTTATTTTTTTTAATGTCAGAGATGCATACTAAAACACAGGTTTTGTCACTTGGAAAGGAAGTTTCATATCATATCTCACAAACCTTTTGAATTTTCGTAAAATTTTAAGAGGATTTTATGAGCTAATAGATTCTATTTTGTGTCATATTATTTCATTCAGCACTGAAATATATCTCTTGCTTTTACTGCCATGCATTGCTTTAGAGTCTACTTTTATACTTCCACACCCCCCCATTACTCTATAATAACTTATTTACTTAATTCTGATACAATCCATTAGATTTAGGCTATCATTGTTCTCATTACATGACTGGAAAACGGAGAGGTAAACATGAGGGCAAATAGTGTATATGTGAATGAAAAGAGAGGAGGAAGCTCTGTGGTCCTTCCTTGAATCACTTCAGAATGTGAAGCTAGAACACATGATAGACACAGCCTAAGTCAATCATTTACTATGACAGGCTGTAGAGAAATACATAGATGAAGTACATATAAAGATTATAAGTAATTAATAGAGGTTGAGATGTTACTGGTGCCCACTCGAGCAAATTGATGAGCTGTGAGATGACAGTGATAGTGACATATCTTAAACACCCCCAAATATATATATATATGAATTTATAAACATATATTCCTTAAAAAATTTTGTGCAGGTAAGTCCTTTCTCCTACATGTCTTTTACTTAAGGAAACATTGATAAATAAGAAACATATTATCAACTTATTGATAATAAGTCATTGCAGGGTTTTACTGCTTCATCATCAATTCTCTTGTGTATTAAACAAAATGTTGAACTCTTTATCTGATGCTTTTTTTTTTTGCTTTTTTGGGTCACACCCTGTGATGCACAAGGGTTATTCCTGGCTTTGCACTCAGGAATTACTCCTGACGGTGATCAGGGGACCATATGGGGTGCTGGGAATCAAACCCAAGTTGACTGTGTGCAAGGTAAATGTCCTATCTGGTTGCAATATTGCTCCAGCCCCCTGATGCTTTTTTCTTAATTGTTTTTCTTTGACATTTCAAAGACAAGCATTTGGAATTAACAAAAAAAAAATTTAGAGTGTTGATAGCTGTATTTCAAAAAAATCACTTGCATTATTAATTTAGTCAGTTAATTTCTTTATCTCCTTATCCTCAGAACCAGGAAAATTTAATTGTATAAAGTTCAGTAATTAGTATTTTATTTTGATTTACAAATCTGAATTTATTTCAATTTTTAAAACATCTTAGATAATTATATAATAGTATATATTTATATATTATATTTACATTATCACTGTATCACTGTAATCCCATTGCTTATCAATTTGCTTGAGCAGGCACCAGCACCAGTAATGTCTCCATTCTGAGACTTGTTGTTTCTGTTTTTTGCATATCAAATATGCCACAGGTAGCTTGCCAGGCTCTGTCGTGCGGGTTAGATACTCTCAGTAGCTTGCTGGGCTCTCCAAGAGGGGCAGACGAATTGAACCTGGGTTGACTGTGAGCAAGGCAAATGCCCTACCCGCTGTACTATAATTATAAGTATATAATACTAACAGTTATTATATAATAACTACATATTTTTATTATTTTTTACTGGCATTTGCTTCTATGACAAATAAACATTAGTTACTAATTGTGTTGAATAAGTCGAATTAGGCATAATTTATAACAGGAGTAGAAAACCCACTTCCAAATAATTAAAATGACTCAAAATGATAGAAACCTTCAAAAATAATTCAGAAATGAATTAATTTTTTTCAAATATTACATTAAACATTAATTAACTGTATTAACAGATAAGGGGAACTCTTCCAGGAAGATGCTAACTCTCATTTTAATTGTGTAAAATTGACACCTTTAACTTTATTATCCTATAATTTGTCACTTTTCTTTGTGCCTGCTAATATTGAAAAAAGAAGAAGCACAGAGAGGGAAAGGTCACAGACAGGTCAACTGAAAAGGAAGAATGAATTTGAGAATAACTGGATTCAGAGGCAAATTTTCAACATGTAGAGGAAAGTTAAAAATATAGTTAGAAATAGTGGGATAAGAAAGAAACATGTGGAAAATTACAAAATGCTGGTGAAGGCACATTAGCCATGCTGTAGCTTGCTGCTTCCCTGACCAAGGAGGAAGGCCTCCCCCCCCAGAACTGTGTCTAAGGAACTGGTTTTTGACATGGGTCTTGGCATCCCCTATTCTTGTACAGGTGTCTTCCAGTATGAAAAGGAGGAATTAATTGCCTATAGTCAAGGAAAATAAATTACCCTAAGCTATGCTGCCTTTACTGATACAGAGTCATTGGGGGTGCTGAGAAAAATCAAGTAGCAATTAACTCCACCAACATGTTTTTTTGTTTATTTGTTTTTTGGTGCAAAATCCCTGATTGGATGCATATTTGACAGTGCTGTTACCACGTCTTAAATGAAGCACTGATGCTTAATGTTGGCTAATGATGCAGGAAAACCCAATATTCAAATAGAATACAAGGGAGAAGCAAACAAATTCTGTCCAGAAGAGGTGTCATCGATGGTTCTCACAATGATGAAGGGAATTGAGAAAGTTTACTTTGGGAAAATTTTTACTAATGCTGTTGTTTCAGCACCAACCTACTGAAATAATTCCCATCATAGGCCTACAAAAATTGTAGGAACTATTACTGGTCTCATTGAATAATCAATGAATCAACAACCACTGCTAGTGAAGGCACATTAGCCATGTGCCTTACTTACAGTTGGACAAAAATTTTGAGCTGAAGGAAAAGCATTTATTTTTGAGTTAAGTGGAATCTTTGAGGACATATAGCTTCAGACATAGTTAGGTGGAGAAGACTGAGTCATCAATCATTTTATTGCAGAGTTCAAACACAAGGACAAGAAGGACATCAATAAGAACAAAAGGGTTATATTGTCTTCATTCTGTTGTGAATGTGTTGGACATACTCTATCTTCCAGTATTCTGGTCTGTATTGAGATTGATTCACTCTATGAAGAAATCAATTTCAATACCTTTATTACCACGCCCAATTTAAAGACTTGAATCCTGATTTACTATAAGGTACCCTAGACCAAGTAGATGAAGCCCTTTGGGATGCTAAGCTGGAAAAGTCATGGATTTATGATATTGTCCTGGCTCTACCTGTATCCCCAAGATTCAGAAATATCTACAGGACTTATTTAATGAAAAATAATTGAATAAAAGCACTAACATTGGTGAGGTTGTAGCTAAAGGTGCAGCTGTCCAGACAACTACCCATTTGAAGATGTCTGGAATTGTCAATACTTTCGGATGTTACTCTATTTCTTTTGACACTGAAATTGCTGGCAGAGTAATGACTATGCTAATCAGGCAGAAAACCAAGCTGAAAGACCTTCACTGATACATCTACTCTTACACCCAGCCCACTCTCATTCAGATTTATGGTGGTGAGTATGCTACAGACAAGTATAACAACCTGGTTGGTAAGTTTGAACTCATAAATGTACCTCCTTCACCACAATGTGCTTCTCACATTGTGGTCACACTTGATATGAATGCCAGTATCATCCTTAATGTCTTTGCTGTGGATAATAGTACCACAAAATGAAACAAGACTACTATCACTAATGACCAGGGTAATTTGAGCAAGGAAGTCATTGAGTATATGATGCAAGAAACTGAGAAGTACAAACCAAAGAAAGAAAAAAGTAGTAGGACAAGGTATCTTTCAAGAATCACCTTGAACACTACTTCAATAAATAAAAGAGGACACTAAGAAATGGAGACACATCCCCTGCTCATGGATAAGGAGGATTAACATTATTGAAATGTTATTCCCCCAAAGCACTATACAGAATTAATGTGGTCCTCATCAGGATACCCATGATACTTTTCAAATAAATAGACAAAACACTCCTGAAATTCAAATGGAACAATAAACCCCGATGAATAGCTAAAGCAATCCTTTGGGAAAAAGAAGATGGGTGGCATCACTTTCCCCAACTTCAAACTGTACTACAAAGCAGTAGTAATTAATACAGAATGGTATTGGCTAAAAAAGGACCAGACCAATGGAACAGAGTCAAATATTATGCCCTAGACTCTAAAACATATTATCACTTAATCTTTGTTTAAGGAGCAAGAAATATGAAGTGGAATAAGGAAAGCCCCTTCAACAAGTAGTATTAGGAAAACTGAACAGTACATGAAAAAAAAACAACTCTGACCTCTGTCTAGTACCAGGCACAAAAGTCAGATAAAAATGGATTAAAGACCTCAATATCAGACATGAATCCATATGGTACATGGAGGAAAATGAGGGCAGAACCCTCCATGACACTGAAGCTAAAAGCATCTTCCATTTTATTTTATTTATTTATTGTTTTGCTTTTTCGGTCATACCCGTGTTACACAGGGGTTACTCCTAGCTCATGCACTCAGGAATTACTCCTGGCAGTGCTCGGGGGACCATATGGGATGCTGGGAATCAAACTTGGGTTGGCAGCGTGCAAGGCAAATGCTCTACCCACTGTTCTATTGCTTCAGCCTCTCTAAAAGCATCTTTAAGGATGAAACACCACTAACCAAGCAAATGGAAACAAACATAAACAAATGGGACTAGATTAAACTAAGAAGCTTTTGCATCTCAAAAGAAACAGTGACCAAAATACAGAGAGACCCCATAGAATAGGAAAGAATACTTACCCAATACCCATCTAATAAGGGATTACTATCTAAGATATACAAGACACTAGTAGAATTGTATGAGAAAATCCTCCAACCCCATCAAAAAAATGGGGAGAAGAAATGAACAGAAGCTTCCTTAAAAAAGAAATACAAATGGCCAAAGACATGTGAAAAAATGCTCTACATAGCTAATCATCAGGGAGATGCAAGTCAAAACAATGAGATACCATCTTACACTACAGATACTGGTACACATTCAAAAGAACAAACACAACCAGTGTTGGTGTGGATGTGAGGAGAAAGGAATACTCTTTCACTGTTGGTGGGAATGCCAACTGGTCTATCCTTTCTGGAAAACTAGAAATTGAGCTTCTATATGACCCTGCAGTACCACTTCTGGAAATATATCCCGAGGGTGCAAAAAAGCACAGTAGAAATGACATCTGCACCTATATGTTCATTGCAGCACTATTCACAGTAGCCAGAATCTGGAAACAACCCAAGTGCCCAGGAACAGACAACTGTTAAAGAAACTTTGGTACATCTACACAACAGAATACCATGCAGCTGTCAGGAAAAATTGTCATGAAATTTTCTTATAAGTGGATGGACATAGAGAGTATCATGAGAGTATCATGCTAAGTGAAATGAGTCAGAAAGAGAGGGACAGCTATAGAATGACTTCACTCATTTGAGTAATATAAAATAACATAATATGAGACTGACACCAGCTGACAGTAGACACAAGGGCCAGGAATATTGCCCCATAGTTGTAAGCCTGTTTCATGACCTGGGGGAGAAGGCAGCTGGAATAGAGGAATAGATCACAGAGTTCCACCATTCGGTAGTGTCTCCACTGAGCCTTAAACTGAAGAGGACTGAACCAGACTAAGCATATAGGTAAGCTCAGGGGTTACTACTGGTTCCGCAATTGGGAATGACTTCTAGTGGTGCTCGGAAGACCATAGGGGATGCCGGAGATTGAACCCAAGTTGGCTACATGCAAAGCAACACCCTCCCCACTGCACTATTGGTCATGCTCTAAAAAGATGAAATTATGAAGGGATAGGTTGTTGGGTTAGAACTAAAATATTTGAAGTCTCTGACTTTCTAACACAAGTATTATTCCAAACAGGTAGAGCAGACTGTAATCTGCTTCATAAACAGGAAGACTATTTTAGGGGCTGGAGAGATAGTACAATAGGTAGCACACTTAGCTTGCATGGTGATGACCAGCATACCATCCACAGCACCCCACAAGTCCCACTGATAAGTGTCCATAGAAATCCTTAAATGCAGAGCCAGGAGTAAGTCATGAGCAAAGCTGAGTGTAATCCAAAAGCAAAAAATAAGAAAAAAATGACTATTTTATATAGAATCTCACATTTTCCACTCTGTTATTACTCTATTAGCCTGTCTCACTGCCAAACATTTCACACATTGGAAACTAGGACATTTTTTCTTCCATCTGTTGCACAAAAGACTTTTCCATCTGTTGTATACAAGTTTTGAGAACAATAGTTCTCATTAATTCCATATGATTTCATCTAGTACAGTCTTTTTACTTTAACAGCTAGCAGAAGGCAAGACTGTGAATAATACTTGAGACAGATAAGGTAAGAGCAACAGTAGAGAGGATAGGGTACTTGCTTTGAATGCTGCTTACCAGATTTGATCTCCAGCATAGCTGAGTATGATCCCCTCAAAACAAAGCACCCACCCCTCAAACTTGAAACAGATTATTTTTTGGTTTCTTTCCTGAAGCAAGGGAACTAGAATGTTAATACATAAACATTAGCTGAAGACATGTTCTAGCAGGCAATCACAAATTATAGAAGCTACCAAGTCAATAAAATTCCTGGGATTTGGAGAAATGAATATAGCTCTAATTAAAAAATACTGTTTCTGGTTCTTTTGTACCATAGAAAATATGCTACTATTTTCCACTTTGTAGTTGCTAAGGAAAACTAAGGAGAAATTAAAGCAAATGAAACAGAATATTTAACCATAATAGACATAAACAGTGAGGAACTATAGATAAGGTAGTCAATAACTTACTTCAAAGAATCCCAAAACTCATCCATTGGATAGCTGAAGGCTCCTGGATTCAGGAGAAAATAACATTTACAGAGAAACAGGAAGATGTGAGGACATTACATTTAAAGCTACTGCACCATGTTAGGAAGTAGCATGGAATAACCTAATCCCCTAACTACTTCACCTCACCCTGTTTTACCAAGCAGTATCTGAAGATTTACCTAATTTGGGATATCCAAGAGTCATAAATAGACAAATTATAATCAGGGCTAATTTTAAATTTAGAGATGTGACAGGAAAGAACTATAAACAGATAGCTTTTTTGAGATTATTTCTATCAGTCAGGACTCCAGTAAGGAGAAAATTAGATGTAACAAAAACCTTGAAAGAAAGGCATATTTATTTTTTAATAAAAAAGTATTAAGGGACACCATCCAAACACACCCATGGAAAAGGAAGATATGAGAACTGTCCAGCACTTGGTGTGACATGGGACCAGTGTTTGGACTCAGGAGAGCTAGTCTCCTCCACAAACACCAACCAATACAGGCACACATTTCTTTACTACTCCATAACTAACCTTAAGCATACAAAGACATCCTAACGCAGGCTTCTAACCACACACAAAAATCTAAGCATGGAATGATTCTAAACTGCAAAGGTCACAAAGACAAAGAAACACAGAAACTTTCCAGGCTTAGCCAAGAAGCTTGCCCAGTGGACCCAACCAGTAATAATAAGCCTCTCTGACAAGGAATTTAGTATGGAGGCATAAGGAACTCAGAGAATCAATTGAGTGCACAGCCAGTAAAATATAACAAGGTATAAGAGCAGAAATGAAGAAAATACAAACAAAAATACAAGGAGAAATGACAACCTGAAAGCATGGTAAGTGAAATAAAATCCATTGGAAGGCCTCAGCAGCAGAGGACAGAATCAGTGAACTCCAAGATGAGGTGCAGGAAATCTCCAGACAGCAACAGAAGATGGTGAAGGGTCTCAAAATAAATCAACAGATGCAAGAGAATATCAAGATGAAGTCAGGTAGAACAACATAAGAATCACTTAGGTACAAGATGGACAGGAAGAAAACTGATGAAGAATCAATTGTCAAGGACATCATTTCTGAGAAGTTCCCAGAGCTTAAAAGAGTATATGCCCAAATCCAGGAGGCCAGAAGGATACCAACAAACAGACACCCTGAAAACAATACCTCAAGACACATCCTAATCAGAGAGACAAAAACTCTCTCTCTGAAAATTAAAAGGATAGAAATTGTATCAACTATACTTTCAAACCATGATGCACTGAAAATAGAAATGAATCACACAACAGAGAGAGAGAGTGTCCCTTGCCCCTGTGCCTGGCTGTCTTTACCAGGGCCCCTCAGAGCAGGCTCCCCTAAGCAGAGCCCCGGAAGCTGAAGACCTCCTGAACCCAGCCACAGCCATGCTCAAGGCTCCTCTCCACACATTCAGACAAGCTTCATTCATGAAGGAATCGGCAGAGGAACCCAGGTGTGCAGGATCTGGGGCTGAGATCTCCAAGCCTGCTCAGATCGGGACTGGGCCTCCTCCACCCAAAGCCCCCATTTTCCAGTAGCTTGGCAGCCACGCCCACAAACTACCCCTGCACAGTGTAATCCCATCAACAGCCAAAATCCAGAGACTATAAAACAACGCTCCTGGAAGTGTGGGAGGCATTCATGACCTGTGACCTCTTATAGCCTACTTCTTTTCCTCTCAGAGAAACTGGCAAGGTACTGAGAGCATCCTGCCCATATGGCAGAGCCTGGCAAGCTCTCCATGGTGTATTCGATATGCCAAATACAGTAAGAATGATGGGTCTCATTCCCCTTACCCTGAGATAGCCTCTAATGTGGCACCGCTAGGAAGAACGAGTAATGAGAGGCTGCTAAAAATCTTAGGGCTTGGACGAATGGAGACACTCAAGCAAATTGATGATCAATGGGATAACAGTGATACAGTGATATATATATATATATATATATATACACACACACCGTACATATATATATACATATATATATATATATAATATAGGGCTGGAGTGACAGCACAGCGGGTAGGGCATTGCCTTGCATGTGGCTGACCCAGGTTTGGTTCTTCTGTCCCTCTTGGAGAGCCCGGCAAGCTACCGAGAGTATCCTGCCCGCATGGCAGAGTCTGGCAAGCTACCTGTGGTGTATTTGATATGCTAAAAACAGTAAGAACACGTTTCACAATGGAGACATTACTGGTGACTGCTTGAGCAAATCAATGAGCAACAGGATGATAGTGACAGTGACATATATATATATAATGCCAAAAGCAGCATGATCAAAGAAGGAAATTACTTATAAAGGTTATAAGCTTATAAGATTTACAGCATACTTATTAGACAAAACCCTCCAGACCTGAAGAAAATGTTGGGATATGGTTAAAAAAAAAAACTCAACAAAAGGAACACCTCACCAAGAATACATTACCTAGCCAGATTCTCATTTAGATTAGAAGACACAATAAAGAGTTTAACAGGTAAAGAACAACTCAGGAACTTCATAGACTCAAAACCATTGTTACAAGAAGAAATAAATGGGCTGCTTTAAGATAAGACAAGCCCATAAGTACACCAGATTCCTGCATAATGATGATATACATCCTCATCACAATAATCTCTCTCAATGTCAATGGACTAAATGCACCAATCAAGAGGCACAGAGTGGCAGGTTGTATTAGAAAGTTTAACACAACACTCTGTTGCCTGCAAGAAAACATTTGAACAATTGAAGAAAACAGACTCAAAGTCAAAAGCTGGAATTCAATTGTCTAAGGAAATAATACCCTCAAAAAAATTGACCCCGCAAAACCTCTTTCGGCATGGACAACTCCTCGCAGAATGTCTCCAGCCTGAGAACTAAGCCTCGGCCCCATGCCCGCCCAGGAGGGGAAAGGTATTTCTCTCTCTCTCTCTCTCTCTCTCTCTCTCTCTCTCTCTCTCTCTCTCTCTCTCTCTCGCCTCTTTCTCTCCGGGGACGAAGGGCGCGGTGTCCGCCATATTAAGATGATCACAGATTGGGTTTTCAAGCCTGAAATGATCCAATATCTGGAAGAAATCTCCCTGGACTTTGTGTTAAAGTACAGAAATTCAAAATCCCACGGCCGCAGTAGCGGCCTTACTTACTGTGAAGACCTTACTTGTCTTCACAGTAGGTCTGAATCTAGTGGGGTACTCCTAACAACAATAGTGAGGTTGGTGTTGAAATATTGAATGTAACCAAAGTAAACAGAATGTAAAATGAAACTTATCAGTTACAAGGTAGGGGGTGGGGGGGCGGGATGGGAGGTGTACTGTGTGGGGTTTTTTTGGTGGTGGTATATGGGCACTGGTGAAGGGATGGTTGTTTCAGCATTGTATAAAAAAAAAAATTAAGAGTGGCCATACTAGTATCCAATAACATATACTTCAGGCTAAAGAAGTTTATAAGAAACAGTGAATGATCAAGGGATCTGTACATCAAGAACTCACACTCCTAAATGTATGTGCAGCTAATGAGGGACCAGCAAAATACTTAGAACAACTACTAATAGACTTGAAGAAAGACATTGATAACAACACAATAGCAGTTGGTGATTTCAACACTGCCTTGTCACCTCTAAATATAACAGAGTAAAGCTCTGTATCACTGTATCACTCTCATCCCGTTGTTCATCGATTTGCTTGAGCGGGCAAGCATTATGAGACTTGCTGTTACTGTTTTTGGCATATCGAATACGCCATGGGTAGCTTGCCAGGCTCTGCCATGCGGGCTCAAGCTCAGCAAGGAAATATTTTATTTGAGAAACGAAATATAAGAGAGGGGGTTAGTTGAAATATATAGGGCTTTTCATCCCCAAAAGACTGACTACACATACACATTCTTCTCCAGTGCATATGGGACACCCTCCAAGAAAGACCACATGCTGGGACATAAAACATACCTCCAGAAAATTAAAAGGATAGAAATTGTATCAACTATACTTTCAAACCATGATGCACTGAAAATAGAAATGAATCACACAACAGAAACAGCTACTCAAATCAAATACTTGTCAATTAAACAGCTCGAGACTGACTAGTGGCTTAGAGAAGATATCAAAGAAGAAATCAAATAATTCCTGTAAACAAATTAGAATGAAGACAAGAGCTACTAGAACTTATGGGACACAGCAAAAGCAGTGTTAAGAGGAAAGTTTATAGCTCTGTGCATTCATCAGGAAGGAAGAAAGGGCACACATAAATAACTTAACCTTACAGCTTAATGTCTTGGAAAATGATCAACAAAAGAATTCCAAAACAGGCTGAAGAAAGGAAATAATAAAACTTAATGAAAATCAATCAGCTGAAATTAAAAAAAATACAAAAGATGAATGAAACTAAGAATTGGTTCTTTGAGAATCAATAAACCACCAGTAAACTCACAAAGAAAGCGAAAGAGAGAGAAAGAGAGAGTGAGAGAGAGCATGAGAACCGTAATAAACCAAATCAGAAATGAAAAGGAGAACATAACAACAGAAACTACAGAAATCCATAGAATCATCAGAGATTACTTTGAGACTTTTTACACCACAAAACAACAAAACCTTGAAGAAATGGATAAATTTCTGGCTTACTGTAACCTCTCAAGGCTGAACCAAGAAAATTTGGAATACTTGAACAGACTTATCACATTCAAGGAAGTGGAAATGGAGATCAAAATTCTTCCCCCCCGCCAAAAGAAAAAAACAAACCTAGGCCCAGATAGATTCACTAGTGAATTCTTTCAAACATTTAAAGAGGACCTGCTGCAATTCATTTTAGGTCTTTCCAGGAGATTGAAGAAACAGAAACACTCCCAGTTTATGAAGCAAATATCACCCTGATATTCAAAGCAGACAGAGACACCACAGGAAAAGAAAATTGCTGACTGATATCCCCGATGAACAAAGTTGCAAAGATACTCAACAAAATACTGGAAAATAGAATCCAATAACTCATCAAAAAGATCATATACCATGGCCAAGTAGGGTTCATCCCAGGGATGCAAGAACAGTTTAACATTTGCTAGTGAATCAACATAATACACTATATCAATGAAGGAAAAGATAAAACCATATGATCATATTAATATGAGCATAGAAAGTATTTTACAAGATCAAATATCCATATTTGATAACTTTCAAGAACATGGGAGTTGAAGGATCTTTCCTCAATATAGTCAAAGCCATTGACCACAAGCACACACAAGCATTTTTCTCAATGGAGAAAAACTAAAGACTTTTCCCCAAGATCAGGCATAAAACAAGGGTGCCAATTCTTAGAACTCTATTCAATATAGTACTGGAAACACTTGCCATAGCAGTTAAATAAGAAAAAGACACCAAAGACTTACAGGTAGGAAAGGAAGAAGTCAATCTCTCACTATTTGCAGATGAGAGATACTATACTTGAGAACCCTAAAACCTCTACAAAAATCTTCTAAAAACAATAGATTTATATATTTAAGTGGCAGGTTACAAAATCAATACCCAAAAGTCCATGGCTTTTCTACATGCAAATACTGAATGAGAAGAAAATGATATTAAAAAACCAATCTCATTGATAATCGTACCTAAGAAAATGAAGTGCCTCAAAAATCAGCTTAGCTAAGTAGGTAAAGGAACTATACAAAGAAAACTACAAAATTCTACTTCAAGAAATAAAAGAGGACATAAGAAAATGGAAACATAATTCCTTCTCACAGACTGGGAGAATTAACATTATCAAAATGGCAATACTCTCCAAAGCATTATACAGATTCAATGGGGTTCCTAGAGTATATCAATGACATTTTCAAAGAAATTGATCAAATACTTCTGAATTACCTATGGAACAATAAATTCCCATGAATAGTATCAACCCTTGGGGAAAAGAAGATGAGAGGTATCACCTTCCCCAAATTCACACTGTGCTACAGAGCAGTAGTAATTAAAACAGCATGGTATTGGAGTAAGGACAGGCCTGCAGGTCAATGGAATGAATTGAATATCCTGACATAGACCCTTAAGTATATGATAATCTAATCTTTGATAAAGGAGCAGGAAATGTGAAGTGGAGCAAGGCAAGCATCTTCAACAAATGGTGCTGAGGAAATTAGGCCTCTATATGCAAAAAAAAAAATGAACTCAGACCTATTTCTAATACCAGTCACTAAAATCAGATGAAAATGGATTAAAGACCTGATCCACAAGGTATATGGAAAAAATGTGAGTTGAACCCTCATTTGATGACATTGATGCCAAAGGCATCTTCAAGGATGAACAACCAATGTCCAAGCAAGTGGAAGCAAACATAAACAAATAAACCACAGTAAACTAAGAAGTCACTGTACCCCAAAAAATATGGTGATCAATTAACAAAGATAACCCATAGATTGGGAATAATTAACCAATACCCATCTGATAAATTTAATATCCAAGATGTATAAGGCACTGATGGAATTTTTAAAATATTTTTTTTAAAAATTATTATTTTTTTTATTAGTGAATCACTGTGAGGGTACAGTTACAGATTTACACATTTTCTTGCTTGAGTTTCAGTCACACAATGATTGAGTACCTATCCCTCCACCAGTGCCCATTCTCCATCACTGGTGATCTCAGTATCCCTCCTACTCCCCCACTTCATCTTCCCCCACATCCACAGCCTTTGTGTGAGGGCATTCCCTTTTGTTCTCTCTCTCCTTTTTGGTGTTGTGGTTTGCAATAGAGGTATTGTGTGGCCATCGTGTTCAATTTATAGTCTACTTTCAGCATGCATCTCCCATCCTGAGCGGGGCGTCCAACCACACTTTTCTTGGTGTTCCCTTCTCTATCTGAGCTGCCATTTTCTCCAGCATGTGAGGCCAGGTTCCAAGCCGTGGAGCAAACCTTCTGGTACTTATCTCGACTATTCTTGGGTGTTAGTCTTCCATTGTGTTATTTTATATTCCACAGATGAGTGCAATCTTTCTATGTCTGTCTCTCTCTTTATGACTCATTTCTCTTAGCATGATGCTTTCCATGTTGATCCACTTATATGCAAAGTTCATGACTTCATCTTTTCTAACAGCTGCATAGTATTCTATTGTGTAGATGTACCAAAGTTTCTTTAACCAGTCATCTGTTCTCGGGTACTCGGGTTAATTTCAGATTCTGGCTATTGTAAACAGTGCTGCAATGAACATACAGGTGCAGATGTCATTTTGGCTATACTTTTTTGCCTCTCCGGGATATATTCCTAGAAGTGGTATTTGTAAAAAGTCACAAAGGCAGCATGCACAGGACGGGGAGACACAATGATGTGTCATGTTGTTCTGTTGTCCGGTGGCACTGGGGCAATTCCCCCTCACAAGAGCCGCTCACGCTCACATTCAGTGTTCTCAAGCTGCTGTGTATGGACTGGATGGGATGGCTCCTCCTTGTGCTCTGCTTCTGTGTGTGCCACTGTGCTCTCTTCTGTCTGTCTCTTTGTCTCTTTCTCTGTAGTCTCTCCTCTGGTCTCTTCTGACCTCTCTCTGTCTCTGCTTCTGTGTCTTCTCTATTCTTCTCCTGTGTCCTCTCGTATGTCTCCTTCTCTGTCTCTTCTCTCTTCTTCTGTCTCCTCTGTTTTCTTCTTCTGTCTCCCTTATTTTCTTCTTCTGTCTTAGTTTATATAGCAAATTACATAGGGCGCAACACAAAGGTGGGTTTTGAACATTAACAAATCAACAAAGAAGGGTAAGACCATTTATTGAGGAGATTAACAAAATCTCATCTAAAGAGATTACTAGGAGATCCATTCAAGGGCGGGGTCTAAACAAGGGTATGTTAGGGTGTGTTCTTTTCTTCCTTCCTCAGCTAGTCACCCTCACTGTCACTGTCATCCCGTTGTTCATCGATTTGTTCCAGCGGGCACCAGTAACGTCTCTCAATGTGAGACTTATTGTTACTGTTTTTGGCATACCAATACATCACGGGTAGCTTGCCAGGCTCTGCCATGCGGGGTGGAGGAATTGAACACGGGTCGGCTGCGTAAAAGGTGAATGCCCTACATCTGTGCAATCCACTTAAATAGTTATAGTAAGTTTACTTCTAACATTTCTAGCAATGTCATTCTGTATGAGCACAGTAAGAGATATTTCAGACTTAAAGTTTGATTCTTCCTGAGGATATTCACTATATATTCCAGACCACAGTCCTCAGCTAGGTTAGTCTTCCTAAGCCCAGCAGGGTCCTAGTCTCGTCGTTACTTTTGGATCATGACAGCATTTGTCTATGACCATGCTGTCAACTTACAGTTGAGTATTGTGGCACTTTGGCCTGGCCCATTTCAATGCCAGGGTAGCTCACAGCTTGCCCTGGGTCCATTCCGTCCCTTGTCAGGACCCTGCTTTTGGGGTGCTAGGAGCTAAGGGCAAGTGAGTGGAGAAAGCAGATGCCCGGGAGTAAATATTATTGTAGTCAATCAGCTCCCAAGTTACAAAGCATATTATTAACTGTCTTCCTGTGTCCATAGAGAAAGGACATTGCTTTAAGGTAAACTAAGTTCCCTGCGTCAAGGCTAAAAGGACAAACCTCATGTTATCCTACAGGTATTGCCGGGTCAAATGGGAGCTCAATTTGTAATTTTTTGAGAAGCATCCATATTGTTTTCCAAAAGTGCTGAACCAGTCCGCATTCCCACCAGCAGTGTAGGAGGGTCCCTTTTCCCCACATCCACGCCAACACTGGTTGCTTTTGTTCTTTTGGATGTGTGCCAGTCTCTGTGGTGTGAAGTATCTCATAGTTGTTTTGATCTCCATCTCCCTGATGATAAGTGATAGCACTGGTCGACCTTTAAAAGAAAAAAAAAACCCTATCAATTTATGGGGAGAAGAAAGAAACAGAAACTTCCTTAAAGAAAGAAAACAAATGGACAAAAGACACGTGAAAAATACTCTACATCACTAATCATCAGGGAGGTGTAAATCATAACAAAAATGAAATATCATCTCACACCACAGAGACAGGAACACATCAAAAAGAACAAGAACAACCAGTGCTGGCATGGATGCATGGAAATTGGGATTTCCTTCATTGTTGGTGGGAATGCTGATTGGTCTATTGCTCTTTTGGAAACAATGTGTGCATTCCTCAAAAAACCTAGAAATTAAGTTTCCATATGACTCATCAATACAATTTCTGGGAGTATATCCCGGTGTCCCATAAACACAGAGCAGAAATACCATCTGCACTTCTATGTTCTTCACAGTTCTAGTCACAATAGCCAGAATCTGGAAAAAACTGAGTACCCTGGAACGGACAACTGGTTAAAGAAACCATGATACACTTACACAGTGGAATACTATGCAGCTATTAGGAAAAGGAAAGTCATAAAAATCATGTATGCATGGACGGACATGGAGAATATCATGCTGAGTGGAATGAGTCAGAAGGCGAAGGACAGATATAGAATGATTGCACTTATTTGTGGGATATTTAAAAAGAACATGAGACTAATACCCAAGCACATAGAAACAAGGGCCAGGAGGATTGATCCATAATTGGAAGCCTGCCTCAAGTGCTGGGAATGAAGGCAGTGGGATAAAGGGACGACTATGACAAAGAGAGTTGTAAATGATCACTCTGGGTGCTAAAAGTGGGTAAAGGAACAAACATGATATTTTCTCAATATCTGTATTGCAAACTCCAAAAGAATGGGAAAGAGAGAGAAGAGAGAAACAGAGAGAGAGAGAGAGAGAGAGAGAGAGAGAGAGAGAGAGAGAGAGAGAGAGAGAGGAAAATGCCTGCAATGACAGATGACAGGCTGGGTGGGGAGTGGGATTGGGGGAGTGGAATGGGATATGGTGCTGGAAAATGTGCACTGGTGGAGGGATGCATGTTGGAACGTTGTATGATTGAAACTCAACCATGAACAGCTTTGTATCTGTGATTCCATTGAAAATAAAAGTTGCATGTAAGGTTCAGGCTTAGGACTTAAAAAAAACTTACTGAAAATGAAAGGTTATTAAGATGCCCCAGAACTATCCATTTTTATTACTAACCTAACACATAATAAGTAAAAAAAAAAAAACAGAAGACTGTTCATTGGAACTGAACTCTCCTTGAGTGTTGAATTAAAGAAATTTCCTTAAGAGCTGAATTAAGAAAATTTTACCAAAATTATACTGTGTAGTCCCTTGATACATATTTCCAGTAAATGCTTCTATAATTGTAATGAATCAGTCAACAACAAGGAAAACACAGACTTAAAAAAGCTCTCCTCCTGGGGCAAAGGATAGCGGGGATAAAATATCACGTATAGAATAATCATCATATCATATAAAATATTTCCTTAGTAGTAAAAACATGATAAATCTTCATAAATGAATGAAGAAGGAGAGCTGAATCAAAATCAGGAACAGAGCTGAATCAAAATCAGGAACAGATTAGAGGAGAAACAGGATCTGGAGAACTGCTAAGAAACCAGGTACAATAGCAAAAATAAAACTGTTGAGAGGAATTGCCATCTGACTATTGACCTGATCATGATCTTCAACCATCACTGACACGGATACCATTTGCATTATCTTTTTATTGATATTCCTTTTCAAATATTTCTCAAAATTCTTAAAGAATATTTACATCATACTATTCTCTGTGCCTACATATTTCCCCACATTCTTACTCTTCTTTTAAACTCAAATATCTTAGGAACTTGAACTCCATAACTCCATCGTGGTAAATGTCTTTATATAACAATTTACTATTTTTTTCCACATGCTTCACATTGAAATTTTGCAATTCTTCAATTAATACCCCCTCTTCTAACCCACAATAAGTTCTGTGAGGCCAGATATCATTCCACTATTCCTACTTTTTAAAAAAAAATCTGCTTACTATATACTTGGAATCAAGAGTGGTTTTTTTTTGTATATACTCGAAATTCAATTGTGTGTGTGTGTTTGTGTGTGTGTATGTGTGTGTACCACACCTGGCTGTGGTTATTGCTTACTTCTGAGTCTGTTCCAAGGAATCACTTCAGTTGGGGGACTAGGAATTGAATCCAGGTCAGCTTTGTGCAAAGAAAAACCCTAACCACTGTACTATCTCTCCAGCCCCTCAAAGGCTATTTTTTTGAGGAAACATTTTTTTTTTGCACGGGGGGGGGGGGGAATAAATGCTCCTAACAAGGCAATTGTCTGGATCCATAAATGAATGGTGTTGAAAACTTACCTTATGTTGTACATAAAAAAAGGATATTTTTACTATGTTAAAAATAAATTGAATCAAATTTAATGCTGTTAAAAACAGTAAGACAGATTTTATTTCAGTCACTGAACTAGGAGACACTTCAGTACAGAACTGACTTGAAGTTAAACAGTTAAATTAACAGATAATTCATTTGTAAAAATAGCCAGCAACTTAAACTTAGAGAAAAATTGGTATGAAACACTATTCAAGATTATTGGAGTCAAGATCAGAGTTAATTCAATAGAAGGAAGAAACAGAACTCAACTCTACTAAAAATAGGTAAATTTTTAAATTAAAAAATGATTTTATTACATTTTAATTGTTTCAGTATCATTATTTTCAATATTGTTAATGAGAGAGTTTTAGCCATACAATGTTCCAACACCACACATACTCATCTGAGTGTCAATGTCCCTCTGTCAATGTCTCAAGGCCCCTTTCTTCCCTCTCACCCCAGTGCCTTGGCAAAGGAAAGTGCTAGAGGATGGCAGAGGGAGAAATGAATAATAGGATTTGTCATCACTTTTTGCTAATTCTCACCAATATTTTTTCTCATGCAGACAGGGAAGCAAGGGTATTATTTTTCTTCATTACATATAGCACAGTGGGTAGGGCGTTTGTTGACCTAGGTTTGATTCCTCCATCCCTCTTGGAGCCTGGCAAACTACCGAAAGAATCTCGCCTGCAACGGCCGGCGAGAGTATCTTATCTGATACGGCAGAGCCTGGCAAGCTACCTGTGGCGTATTCAATATGCCAAAAACAGTAACAAGAAGTCTCACAATGGAGACATTACTGGTGCCCGCACGAGCAAATCAGTGAACAACAGGACGACTGTGTGACTGTGATAAGACTGTGCTACATTTTTAAAGGATGATTTTTAAAACTTGTTACAAAGATAATCCAGGGATGAATTAAATATCTATTTCAAAGGGCAGAGAAATAATTTACACCCTCAAGATATTTCAATGTAAATATTCCAATAAAAGTGATTAGGGTCTTTTAAAAAAATTTTTGTTAGTGAATCACCGTGAGGTATAGTTACAAACTTATGAACTTTTATGTTTGCACTTCATTTACATTCCTCCACCAGTGCCCATTCTCCTCCACCAATGTTCCCAGTATCCCTCCCACCACCCCCACCTCAACACCCACCACCCCACCTTGCCTCTGCAACAAGGAATTCCCTTTTGTTCTCTCTCCTGTTGGATGTTGTAGTTTGCAATAGAGGTATTGAGTGGCCATCATGTTCGGTCTATAGTCTTAAAAAAAGTGATTAGGGTCTTATAGTTTGGAGAAATAATATTAAAAATTAGAAGAAATGTTTTTCTTCAGTTTTATGTTTTGTTTATTTTGGTTTATGGGTAACACCCAGTAATATACAGGGGTTACTCATGGCTCTGAACTCAAGAATTACTCCTGATGATGCTCAGGAGAGTATATAGAATGCTGGGAATTGATCATAGTCTGATGTGTCCAAAGCAAGAGCTTTGCTTGTTGTACTATCTCTCCGACCTACTTTTTCTGTTTTAAACAACTTAACCTATAAACAGAAAGAATCCCCGAACCAGTTTTTATTCAGCACAGAAGTACCTGGTGTGAGTAAGCAGGAGCAACAGATTATATGATGATAGCAAAAAGCCCCTTAAACAAAGAGAAAATAATCTGCCTTTGTGGTTTCCAATTATACGTTCTCAGCTATGGCTCTGAAAATAGAATCATACTTGGTAATTATGGAAAAGATATCTTGGAAGCAGGAGGTATTTACACTAAATGCCAAGTCAGCAGCGGCAATGGCACGGGAAAATTATTCTATCCCCTTGTGCTGACTTCCACCCCTATGTCTAACATGCTGACTGCACACATCTTGCTCCCACAGCCTGGGACTCCAAGGGACTTCAGGGGGTCAGCAGAAAGACTATAATTCATTGCAGACCAAGGGAGAAAAAAAGGAAAAAAAAGATCAAGTCAAGGGATAAAAAGAGGGAGAGCTCTTTAAATAATCAAGTATAACTGACAATGTAGGTCATCAGCTGCTCAGATACTTGTGCAAATAATTGTTGTAGAAAAGACAAGAATGGGCTAAATAAGTACCTTATTTGAAATTGACATGGAAAAACAAGTCTGTTATGAATGATGTGCACTGAGTCCATGGATTATTTTGTACTCTAACTCATGTAGAATGTTCTTTCAGATACATGGACTCAAACTGGTGAGGTGTCTCTCAGGTATAGCATCACTACCCCAGAGACAGGCATCTGCTTTCCACCTGAGCTCTAGTATTTTTACAGTTGCAGCTGTTTGTATGTTTCCTGATTTCTAGATGGAGAGAGCAAGTCTGTTCATTAGTCTTGGTGCTCTGAGCTTCTGCTTATTTAGACTAATTAGCTCTCTGCCCCTGGTGAGCAAAGAATGTAATACACAGACTCATTCCTCAATTTTTTGCTTCTTCATTCTTTTCTGCTCTCTCTTTTTTTGCCATAGGTGGAGCAGAAATAAACAAATATTTTTTTTCTCTCCCCTTTATTTTTCACAGAGCTTTGGAGATTGACACCTTGACAATTCAGCAATTTTCATGTCCTAGAAAATTTAACAGGGAGGAGACACCTCTATTCATGAAGGTGACTTCTGTTTCACTGAATTTGTATATGCGATTCAGGGTTTGCTTCATTTCTTATATGACCACCAGCCCCAGAGAAGAGCACTTGCCTAGTGGGTATTCATGTGTCCCTTGACTTCTTTTTGGTTTTGCTTCTTCCTTTCCTTTCTATTGGTATACCTTGTTTTTCCTTTATATCCATACTTGCCATCCTTCCCGAGCTGGATGAAGTCTTCTAGCTCATTTGACATCTAAGCCATTTAGCAAGTTAATGATTGATCAAGTGGGATACTATGAGTTACTCAGATCTCACCCCTACAGAATTTGTGAGTCATCATGTAGCACATGATAAATCTTGCAATTCCAAGATGGACACTTCATCTTTATGCTTTAGGACTCCCAGAGCTTTTAAAGAGATTGCATCAACATCTCCAAAAATTCCTCTTTCATTTCATTGACAGATTTAAAAGATCATTCTCCCTAGCTGCAGAATTATGGATGTCATTTTTAATGATCTGTGTTATTTGTCATCCCAGAAGATCATCTTTGGTGAGAATTACAAAGATACTTTTTATGAGAAAGGGTTAGGAAGTCAACATAGATCAGCAGTGATTTTATGCTGAACCAAGTGACAGTATTGAAGTAATCATGTGAAGGGACACCATACTGTAAATGATACTCATTTTACAGTGCCTCTGTCTTATGGCTCATTTATTCATATTACTTCTAACTTAATATGATTTTAAACACTCAGTTGTGTGATAGATGATGGCTTTTAACTTCTACTATGCCAGTTACTAGCTGTGTGACTTACTCCATATCCATAATCTCTCTGAATCTCAGTTTTGAAACTGTAAAATGAACTCTAACTTTAATACCAAGATTCTGTGATGCTGTGGCTTGTTCCTATGATAAACATCTCTATCATATAGTAACTGCATCTTTTATTACTACAGTGAAATTGGTTTAAGTATCACAGTCACAAAAATAGTAATGTCAAGTCATATTGCCATTCTCTCCAAAAAATATTACCCTGTGATCAGTTTAAGCAACTATTTCCTGCCTAGAAATAGGGAAAGCACTAATTATCCTTCTTATGTTAATTTTATATCCCAGACCCTCACTGACACACCGATATCAAAATCTAACCCCAAAATTGAAACATTTTTGAGAAAACTCACAAAAAATGTCTCTATGGTCCAAATAGATATAACTACCATAAAATATCTTTAGATTGAATTTTTCAGGTTGACTATGAGTATGGATACGAGGAAATAAGTGGTAGTGGGTTAAATTTATTACACATGCCCTGTGTTGTCCTTGGAAAATCAAATTTTAGTTGCTTACTAAATCTTATAGTAATAGATTACTATCTTATAGTAATAGATCTAAGAGAGTGCTATTGTTCCTTTAATTCACATCAATTTACTCTCTAGTATTAACTGCTATACTAACTTGCTCTATAGTATTTGCAAGCAAAATACTGATGGTACATGGTATGAACAATTTCAATCTCCAAAAATTGGCACTTCAATCAAGTGGTAATGTGCCTGAGTTTCCAGAAGATAGACTACTCCTGTTTAATTTTTGACTGCCCAAGGAAAGAATATAAATCTAAGGAGGGATTACCTTTGGTCACAAGGTCCTCTTAGCACACTTACTTTCTGCACTGCAGTGACTATAATACTCTTTGTTGCTGAAGACGTGGGCACAGTGTCATAGCACATTCCTATGCACCCACTATGATATGTCAACTCTACCCTTTGAAAATGAGAGCATTATAGTAGGTATGTTATGATATCTACTACTGCATATATAGTAGCTTAAAATGATATCCTTTTAGTTCACAAATTCCCTACTTTAGAAGTAAGCATAGTGTGGTTCAATTCTCTGTGGAGGGTTTTGAAAGACCAAATTTAAAATATTAGACAAGCTGGCTCTAGAAGTTAGTCTATTTTCTTGTTTCATTTTTTAATATAAACTACATGTTACTGAGATCACCCAATCTTGTCTTTCATCTTCTGACTATTCTCATTTAACATGTCAGATTCCAGTTCCATATATGATGCAGCAAAAAGCAAGCATTCATTTAAAATTGTTTTAATTTAGGCACCGGGATTTACAGTATTTAAAATAGTTAAGTTTCAGGTATAAAATGTATCTATTACACACTTAACCACCAGTGAGTATA
Organism: Sorex araneus; assembly: GCF_027595985.1. Lineage (NCBI taxonomy): Eukaryota > Metazoa > Chordata > Mammalia > Eulipotyphla > Soricidae > Sorex > Sorex araneus. Next base: position 320,194,509 of record NC_073313.1, read on the forward strand.
CATCCAATAATGTCGCCAGTTGCCCCCTTCCCACCTACTTAGAACATTTTGAAAAAGAATTCATTTAGTTTGGGTTCCATGTTTAAAATAGGGTCAATACTTTTAGTTCTAATGTACTCAGTTACCTCAACTTATCTCCAAACAAAGTGTATAATTCAGTCATGTCCTTTTCTTATATACAACACCTATCATAATTCTCTCCACCTCTTTTTGTTACTTGGGATTCTCAATTATCTAATCCAAGGTCAAGGGTTTGTCATTATTTGATGCTGTCTTGTTTTTCTGTATACTACATATTAGTGAGGTCATCCAGAATTTATTCACTCTCTGACTTTGCTGAACATGATACTTTACAGGCCTATCCAAGTTGTACAAAACTGCATTAGTCTATCTTTTGTATGGCTGTTTAATATTCTGAGTTTTTTTTCTTAAACCTGTGTGGCAATCCATTGTACAGTGTATATACGTACTACTACTTCTTTATCAACTTATTTTTTGTTGGGCATTTGGGTCATTTTTCAGATTTGGGCTATTATAGTGTTGAAATAAACAGAACTGTAAATGCACCTTTTGAACATAAAAAAAGTTTTCACATTTTCTGAATATATACCTAGGATAAGAACTGTCAAATCATATAGTAGTTTATTTTCAATTTTTTAGGAAGTTTCACATTGAGAGAATGCCATTTTTAAAGGGCTCCTCACATGATTAAATTAGTATCAATCATGATCAATCCAGAAAAGTCCTTCTATTAAAAGTCAAGTAATTAGTAGCATTAAGTATGTCTTCAAAATTTACCTGCAAAAGATAATATAACATATTCTTTGTTGTGATATCACATACACAACCTCAAGAATTGAGCATTTATGAATTCTACCTACATTGTGTATCTAGATCTAAACATCCTTCAAAATCATCTTTCTCTGATCTATAATAAATATAGATTAATCTGTAAATGATTCTTCAATATCTATTGTATATCCAGAATTCTACTTATTTAAGAATATAAAATGCTTAGGATAGTATTTGCATAATTTCCATTGCTCATAGAAGTAACAAAATCCTTACAAACAATGCTTTTTTTTAAAAGGAGATGAGAATATGAGATACTTTCAGACCTATATACATGCCTGTCAAGGTGATGGATAGGCTCTGTTCCAGGAAGCAGATGCCCCTGAAGAGGACAGGAAACCTTACCAACTGTGCAACTCTACAAGATGGATCTAGAGGCATCAATAAGCCCACTGAACAAGAGGTTCCGTTAAGCAGACAAAAATACAGGAGGAAAGATGTGAAATTACACTTTCAACATTGCAACTTTCAGGGAATCAAAAGAAGCTAGCCAATTTGATAAATAATAAAAAAGCGACAATTCAGAAATATGGAAAATAAGGCAGTACCGGCATGTTTCTATATCACTGACAGCATACAGACACAAAAGAAAAAGACGAAAAGTGCAGATCAAACACATAGAAAACAAAAGAAAATCCACTGTCACAGTCTTTTTTTATGGGTTTTAAAGCTATGTAGTGAACAAAATGTATGTATAAAATCACAGATAAAATATATGAAATCTATATTTCGTTGACAAAAAGCTTTTTAAGACTAAAAGCAGAGGAAAACCAAAGAATAAAACATACTTAGCTGCATACATTTTGATACTTCTATTCATTCCAAACAACCATAATAAAAATTAAAATTCAATGAGAATTTGAGGACATATATGTCTTATTATAAGCTTTGTTGTGAACAATAGTTAATCTGTTTAACAGAATAGTCATATAGCCTAATAATCAAATTATTTTAACAATAGACACACATACAAGCAATATACAAAAAGAAAAGCAAACAACTGAGGATCATATGAAAAATCTGTCTTAATAATAATCAAAGTTGGCAGTCTCGGGCTGGAGCTGGCACTGGCTCGAGCTCCGCAGAGATTTGACCCAGGTGGCCGTGCCTTTGCACAGCCGCTTTGCTGCTGAACGCCCAGGATCCAGAACCAGCTATATGACTTCTGGTCCCAGCAAGTGCTTGTAGCCATGTCTCCAGACTGTTAACTAAGCTTTTGCCCCATGCCGGCTAAGGGAGAAATATCCTTCCTTGGTTTTTCTTCCCTCTGGAAAGAAGTGACGTGGTTTCCGCCATATTATGGAAATTTTAAGAGGTATGAAATTGGTGGCGCTGGGGAAAAAAAATGTGTTTTGAACTTTAAACAGCGGGACCCTTGGGCGGTCTCGGGCCGAGGCCAGCACTGGCTCAAGCTCCGCCAAGATTTGACCCGGGTGGCCATGCCTTTGCACAGCCGCTTTGCTGCTGAACGCCCAGGATCCAGAACCAGCTATATGACTTCTGGTCCCAGCGAGTGCTTGCAGCCATGTCTCCAGACTGTGAACTAAGCTTTTGCTCCATGCTGCCCCAGGAAGGGAAATGATGCAATTTCCAACTTAAATATTTCTGGACTTAATTACTAAAATACAGAAATCCTAAACCTAGACTTTATATCTCTTCATTCTCATCAGTGGAAAACTAATTATCAAATGTTTCCTTGTCAATAGGGCCATATTTTGGGGGGATAAACTCCAACAAGAATTGTGAGTTCTGTGCTGAAACTCTAACAACAATAGTGAGTTTTGGGTTGAAATATGGAATGCAATCAAGGTAAAGAGAAAATGAACTGAAATTTATCAGTTACGCAGGTGGGGGTGGGGGGATGGGAGGTATACTTTTTTTTTTTTTTTTGGTGGTGGAATATGGGCACCGGTGAAAGGACGGGTGTTTGAGCATTGTATGATTGAGACAAAGCCTGAGAACTTTGTAACTTTCCACATGGTGATTCAATAAAATAAATTAATAATAAAAAACATGAAAAAAATAATAAAGTTAAAACAAAAGAGAAAAGTAACAGTATAAAATTTACTATCAAATTAAAAATAATATACAAGTATATAATTCACATTTAGTTGTTATTCGATGAAAATATTCTTTTGTAATATCAAAAAATGCATATTGATAAATATAAGCTTTTTATAAAAAGTTGAATTAAAATTTAAAGTGAATACATTTTCTTCCAAAATTTGCTTCCTTAAATTTATTATATGAAAATAATCAATAAAAAGGAACATAATAGAGGATATGCAAACATTTATCTCCAAAAGATTTTATTGAGAAATTAATCTTTTAGTGAAAATTTTGAAGAAATATAAATGTCAAACTAGGGAATTGGTTAACAAATTATTGTACATTCATATAATGTACACCATAGAAATAATGCCTTAGAAAAATATCAAATGGTGCGGAAATGTTATGGTTCATTACCTACTTCAGAAGGAAAATAAACAACATAAACATACAGGGAAAGTATGTGTGCACATAATATTACTTTGGAAAGAAGAATGCATTACATACAGTAATGATATCTCCTGCAGCAAATAGATTAACAGGAAGATAACTTGGCTCCTTGGTCAACTATTACTGCCCAACCCTCCATGAGACTACTGCTCACATTGTCTCTGCTTGCTCATATTGAAATGCCTTCCAAACGATAAGTCCTGCTGCCTTCACTTTGAGCCTTAAAAGATTGAATTTTGTATAAATGTAGAATTAATGCTGTATGGTTAGGGCTCAAACATAGACTTTCAGTTGTTTTATGTTGAGAGAGGCAGCAACTAACAGTCCCTTCCACTTTCCAGAAGTTGAGAATTCTTCCCAGCACCTTTCTTCCACATACCTGCTGACTCAATCAGCTTCAGAAGAGTAGCCTGAATTAGAGCTCCATTTCTCATGTGAGTCAGTCTTGACCCTTTCATATCAAATGTAAAATCCAGACTCTTTCAAATCCAGAAGTCTACCAATACATAAGTTTAAAAACAGGAAGAAAGAGACCACTATTCATATATTAAACTATTGCTAGTAAAAAAAAAAAAGGAAAGAATGTAAGATACCTAGTTACTTCACAAATATGAGCTGACTCCATTGTGGACATTTTTTATCTTAGTAGCCATTTCACATCTTATTCCACTTACTTCCATTGACATTTATTATTTATTTAAAGGTGTTACTAAAAGTATAGAAGATTGTGGGAAAGCTTTTGAAATGTATTTAATTCATTGGTTTGATTTCTCTCCATAGTTGATCATATAGAGAATGCTGCTGTCATTAAATTTAAACTTCAAAATCTCTCTAATGTTTTATAATGTTTTATAATGTTTACAAAATTTATAATGTTTTATAAGGGCTGGAGCAATAACACAGTGGGTAGAGCATTTGCTTTGCATGCAGCCAACTTGGGTTTGATTCCTCCGTCCCTCTCGGAGAGCCTAGAAAGCTACCGGGAGTATCCCGCCCTCACTGCAGAGTCTGACAGGCTACCCGTGGTGTATGTGATATGCCAAAAACAGTAACAACGAGTCTCACAATGGAGCCATTACTGGTGCCCCCTCGAGCAAATCAATGAACAATGGGACGACAGTGATACAGTGTTACAATGTTTATAAGCTTTATAATTGAGGAGCAAATTTAATATTTGTGCTCAAGATGTATCATGTGTTTCTAAAGTATAATCAAATCAGTTGCTGAGTTAAGACAGTTGAAAACACATATATAAGAGCAGTTAGAATTAAGAACAAAATAATAAAATCAACACGCTAAATGGTACGCTGAGTCCACCAGGAGTAGTCTCTGAGTGCAGAATCAATTAGTAAGCTCTGAGCACCAAGATGTGTGGCTGAAAAACTAAAAAGAAAAAAAAATACAGGAAAATTAAAAGCATTCTATAAACTATTCTATAGAATATTAATCTAGTTCAGGAATCAGAAACTACAACCCACAGACTACACTATGTCTTCTTCTTAATGGAATAAGAGTTGTTTTCATTTAAAATGGTTTAAAATATCATAGTTTTATAACATTAAATTTATAAGAATGAAAACTCTTTTCCAAAAGAGCTGAACCAGTCGGCATTCCCACCAGCAGTGAAGGAGAGTCCTTTTCTCCCCACATCCGGACCAACACCAGTTGCTTTTGTTCTTTGGGATGTGGGCCAGCTTCTGTGGTGTGAAATGATATCTCATTGTTGTTTTAATCTGCATCTCTCTGATGATTAGTGACATAAAGCATTTTCTCATGTGTCTTTTAGCCATTCAGATTTCTTTTTTGAGAAAATTTCTGTTCATTTCCACTTCCCATTTTCTGATGGGGTTGGATGTTTTCTTTCTGTAGAGTTCAACCAGTGCCTTGTATATCCTTGATATCACCCAAATATGGACAATTCTCAAAAAATTAGATATCGAGCTCCCATTTGACCCAGTGATACCACTCCTGGGAATATATCCTGGAGAGGCAAAAAGGTATAGTAGAAATGACATCTGCATTTCTATGTTAATTGCAGCACTGTTAGCCACAATCTGGAAAAAAACCGGAGTGCCCAAAAACAGATGACTGGTTAAAGAAACTTTGGTATACCTACACAATGGAATACTATGCAGCTGTTAGAAATAATAAAGTCATGAAATTTGCATACAAGTGGATCAACATGGAAAGTATCATGCTAAGTGAAATGAGTCAGAAAGAGAGAGACAGACATAGAAAGATTGCACTATCTGTGGGATATAAAGTAACAAAGTGGGAGACTAACACCCAAGATGCTTTAAGACCAGGAGGCCTGCCCCACAGCTTGGAAACTGGCCTCACATGCTGGGGGAAAGGGTAGCTCAGATAGAGAAGGGGACACCAAGTAGAGGATGTTGGGAGAGCCCACTAGGGTTGAAAGATGCATGCCAAAGGTAGACCATAGACCAAACATGAAAGCCACTCAATACCTCTATTGAAATATACAACATCCAAGAGGAGCGAGAACAAAAGGGAATTCCCTGCCTCAGAGGCAGGGTGGGTGGGGTGGGATGAGGTGGGGGTGGTGGGAGGTATACTGGGAACATTGGTGGAGGAGAATGGGCACTGGTGGAGGGATGGGTAAATGATCACTGTATGATTGAAATGCAAACATGAAAGTTCATAAGTTTGTTACTATACCTCATGGTGATTCACTAATAAAAAATTTTAAAAAAGAATGAATATTCCGATGTCAATATAGTTTCACTGGAATACAAAAAAAACATTTGTCTGTACATTATTTATGGAAACTCATACTACAGCAGCACAGATGAATAATTATTGCAGAGACATATGGCTCATAAACATAAAATATTTACTGTCTTCTTATGAAAATAATATTGTCAATCTCTGATTTACTTGATTGACTTGATATTGGTAATCTGTTATAAAGAAAGAGTAAATAAAAACATCTGGATAAAATAGACTTCAAAATATTTTTACTTTAAAATGAGGTTAAAAAACTGTTTTCAAAATATATTTAGTAGAATATTTGCACAAACAACTATTAAAGAGTTCCCTTCCCTATATTTTTTTTTACAGGACAACTCCTAACAATACATGGCCCCAGTGATGTAGTGCAGTGCACGCCTAACATTTGAGTGTGGTGCTGGTGCCATCAGGGCAACAGCCAATGATGATGTAGCAGAGAGTAGAATACTGTGCCAGGGATTGAACCTGAAGTCTTGAAATGTCACATATTCACATACATACCTATGAGACATATTCCTAGCCCAAGTCGGAATTTTAGAAAAAATTCTGCCCATAGGATGGACAAAAGAAATATATAATATTGTGAATGCAGCAACTTTGGAGTTTGATAAAAAAACTAGACATAAAATTTAGCTTTGTATTTAATTATTGTCCACCTTTTAACACTCACATCGCTTCTCTGAGTTATGTTTCTCATAAAATAGTTGTAATAGTCATAAAATAGAAATGACAGTATTTGATCTTATGAAATTCAAAGAAATTATTTAGATAATATTAGTAAAGTGCTATGATTCTTTAACTAAAATCTATCAGCTTTTTAATAAACAATAGTTGCTGTACTGTGGGTCTGTTCAGTTTTCCCCAGTAAGAAACTGATAGAAAGTTCAAAAAGAAATACAGATTACAAAAATAATCTAAGCTGGTTCCTTTAGAAACTTTAAGATCTTTTATTACCAAAATATATCATCCATCCACATATAACAACAGATATACTTCAAAATTGTCTCCTCAAAGAATATTCAAGGATTTAAGGATCTGAAAACCAGAGTAAAGAAAGTTATACATATTTTTAATAATTAACCCCCTTCCTAGGTTTCAGACTGTGAAATCAGTGAAATACAAAGATTATAAGCTGTGGAACTAAAAAGAGCAAATGGAGTTTCCATCTCTGCAATTTAATAACTGTACATCACAAGGGAGGTCACTTAAGCTCCTCTACTCTGTAAATGCACCTACAAATTGGAAGTCATGTTAGTACCTATTGCAGTAAAACTTTTCAGGATTGACCAAGATAACATGATGCATTTGTAATGGTTTCTGGCATATAGGAGTTTTATACTTTTCTATTTTTGTTTTTGGGCCCCACCCAGTGGTGCTCACAAGTTTATTACTGTCTCTATGCTTGGAGATCACTCCTCTTGGCTCAGGGGTCCATTTAGGCTGCTGGGAATTGATCCCAGGTCAGCTGTGTGCAAGGCAAATGCCCTACCTTCTGTACTATTGCTCTGACCCAATATTTTCTTGTATCTATTCAACATGTCTATTTTTTGTTTTTGTGGACTTTGTTTTTTGGGCCATACCTAGAAGATTATAGCTAAGCCTAGCTCTAAACTCAGGGATCACTTGTGGCACATGGAGTGCTAGGGATCAAACCCTGCTCAGTTTCATGCAAGATAAGACCCCTGTCCTCTGGGCTATTTGTTCTGGTATCAAGAGAGGTAGTATCTGTTCTCTTGCACTTTATAATACTAAGAAAACAAGGTAACGTTAAATTGATTTAATAATACACATTATTATTATATATAAATAAAATATTTTAATTATGGGGAATTTAATAAAAAAAACAAATAGTGATAAATTCAGAATGAAGAGGTTTGCTTTGACATTACATTTCTTCATTTTCTTCCCATTTCTTAGGTTTTTCTCTTTACTACAAAGCATGGATGCACAAACTTCATATCTAAGAGTACTTTTAAGACTTTTTTAAGCTTTGGCCATATTCATACTCTGAAAAAAGTTGAAGCAGACTCAAAACATTGTATTTATATGTCAAATAAAAAGACTCAACACCTTTAGTCCAAGTAGGATACAAAGCAAGTTTTATATTTTACTGGAAGGTTCACAAAACTTGTCAATTTCTAAAGCATGTTTTCACTTATTGTTTATTGTTTAATCATTTGGCAATATATTTTCAGTCTCAGAAAATAATTATATCATGTGTAACTATACATCTATTATCACCTATATACATTTTTATTAATACTTGCTTTATCTTTACAAATAAATGAGAATGTGTGGGTATATGTATAACATTTGGAAGCTATAATAATGAATAATTATTTTATATAATATCAATAAGATAACTAATCCTAATTGTAACTGAAACATAAAATAGTTGCATGATTATCTTGTACTATGATTATACACTAATACCTTTCTGCCTGGATGCCTTTTGCAGTAAAACATTGCCATTTCTTTTACCATTATATGGAGTTTCTTTCTTGCTTGCTTGAATCTTGCTTAGCACCATGATATATGTTGATCAATAGAATGTAACAGAAGTGAAACTGTCAGGCTAAGCTGTAAAAATGACTTGTAATTTTTTATAATGTGCTGATCCCTATTTAAGTGTTCTCTCAAAACTTCCATATTATGATAAAACTTAAGTTAGCCACTCATTGTAGAAATAAATTTTCCTGGATGATTCACCAATTGAATCTGGACCCAATCCTAACTGGCAGATAAATATAACTTAGAAAAAAGTCATATGAAACTAAAAAATAATGACTCAACCACCTCAAAATTCATCAAATAATAATAAATAATGTTTTGGGACTGGAGCGATAGCATAGCGGGTAGGGCGCTTGCTTTGCATGTGGCCGACCTGGGTTCAATTCCCAGCATCCCATATGGTCCCCTGAGCACTGCCAGTAGTAATTCCTTAGTGCAGAGCCAGGAGTAACCCTTATGCATTGTCAAGTGCGACCCAAAACAGCAAATAAATAAATAATGTTTTAAGCTATTAAGGCTTAAAGTGTTTTTTTACACGCGATAATTAAATTGTATTCTATATATTTACTTTTCATAATTTTTCAAAATTTATAAAACTATTATCAATATAAATCCAGCCAAATTCCATGATTTACATTTGAATGCTTGACTCTTTAATTTCTTCTAGTCTTACCTGCCATCTTATCTTTAGTTTTTAATGATTATTTCATTTTTATTTCCTGGAAAGATTACACCCAGTAGTGCACAAGTCTTACTCCTGGTTTTACATTAAGAAATCACTTCTGGCAGGACTCAGGGAAGCCAGAGATGAATGTTCAGTCCCCTTAATGACTATTTAAAAAACTGGAAGATGACATACAAATGTCACATAGTCTATAATGCAACTATAGTTTGTTGATAACTCATGTATCTTGCTTCTCTAATGCAAAGATTTCCTGTTAACTCTAAATTAGGGATAAAGTATTGATGATATTCCAGGTTTCGTGTGTTTTGAAATTGGACGGGCTGGAATGATAGCACAGTGGGTAGGGCATTTGCCTTGCACGAAACCGACCCTGGTTCAATTCCTCATCCCTCTCCAAAATTCTGGCAAGCTACCGAGGGTATTCTGCCCACAAGGCGGAGCCTGGCAAGCTACCAATATGTGGCATATTCAATATTCCAAAAACAGTAACAAGTCTCACAATGGAGATGTTACTGGTGCCCACTTGAGAAGATTTTCATAATTAAATCAAGTGAAATACAATAAAAAAATCAGTGAGCAACCCCACCTGGACCCATTACTCCCTCATCCTGATTCAAGTAAGACAAGGACTACAGACTCCATGTTGGGAGAAAAGCATTGCACATCCAAAATTCTTAAAAAAAAAAAAAAAATAGATGTCTCCAGTACTCTGCAATAATCAGGATGGGGAAATACAAATTATAACTGCTTCTATCACTACTAATTCTACTGTGATTTAAATAACAAAAAATTCAGACTTTAATATCCTATAGCATCATCAAAAAAAATAAATCTATTGAAAGTATTAACTCTGTTACTCTATTTTGTATTTATAAAATGAAGAAGATAAAGTTAAAGGTTTAAAACTCAACCCTTCTACTCTTAGAATGTGTAGCAGCAGTTGCATAAGCAAATATTTATTTATTCTCATAGGAGACTTCCTACTCGAAACAAAGCAGATGTTTGTGCTAAAGATGTTAGAGTTATCTAGTGTTCACATATGTGGCAATAGCCTACACAAAACCATTGCAAAAGAAGAATAATTAAACTTGAAGGTAGGTGAATTGAAAACACAATCTAAGAAAAAGAAAGAAAAGTGTACCATTTTGCCAGAGGCCTTCCTTACATGAAATTTCTTCCATTTATGAAAGAGTTTCTTCCTTTCCATCCAAGGGTTACTTTCTTTGCTCACTTTCCATATTACCCCAATTTATTTTCAGGCCACACCAGACAGGACTCAGGGGCTGCTCCTAATTCAGTATTCATTCCAGGTGTCAAAACTGCCTGGGCCTTCCACATCCAAAGCCTCCCACATACAAAGCATGCCCTCAATCCGTTGAGCTTCTCTCCTGTTTCTGTCCAATTTCTTAAAATATATGTATTCTTGAAATATATATTAGGGAGATATCTCAAAGAGCTGGAGCCCATACCGTGCTTGCTGTTTTAGCCCTAGCATCACCATGTCAGAGCAGCATAGCATTGTTGGACCAGAGAACTTGTCAGGCGTGATTACGGGAGAAGCTCCAGGCCCTCAAGCACAGTGGGAGAGTCCATTCCCCCAAATTAAAACATATTTGTTCAAAAATCTGGTTTTCAAGTCACTGCTCATCAATTTGTTTGAGCGGCCACCAGTAATGTCTCTCATTGAGAGACTTATTGTTACTGTTTTTGGCATATCCAATATGCACGGGTAGCTTGCCAGGCTCTGCCTCACGGGCTCGATACTCTGGGTAGCTTGCCGGGCTCTCCTAGAGGGGCGGAGGAATCGAACTCCGGTCGGCCGTGTGAAAGGCGAACGCCCAACCGCTGCGCTATCGCTCCAGTCCTGGTTTTCAAGTAAAGAATGAAAATAAAGGAGTTGTATAGCACTGTAGTGCTACAGTTCTTCCTTTCCATTCACAAAGGATCTAAACATTTTGACCTGCTCCCCCAACTCTATATCTTTATTTAGTTAAATGAAGTTATGGTTGGGATGGGAGAGGATATGTGAGCACTGGAACATGTATTTGTTTTTATAATTAAATTTAGAAGGCAAAACATCTTTGGTTACAGATAATTCATGCTCAACCAATTATGGATGGGAAAACAGTTTAGTGGGAAAAGGAACAGTTTGTCCAATAAATAATCCTGGGATAAAAAGATACCCACATGCATCTACTTCACACTATGTGCTAAAGTTAGCACAAAAATTTGTAATCCTATGTGCATTAAGGGAACAAAATAAAATATAGCCTCAAATCTTGACAACCTTAGATTTAAAATAGTTTTTTATGTAAGCTACCTTAATAAAAACAGCTATAGTACACATTGTAAAAATAAAATTTATTTGAGTGTAAAGAGACTATATCAAGGACTTGAGAGATAGTATTTGGCTTAAGATGCTTGTTTTTCATATAGCTTACCCTCCTTGGAGCTCTGGCTCTGCTTAAGATACCAGAAGCACCACCAGGAGTGATCCCCAAGCAGAGTCAGGAGTAAGAACAGAGCACTGCAGGCTATAGTGCGCAGGTGTGGCCCCTACACCTCACAAAGCAAATAAAAATAAGTCAAACAAAAATACCATAAAGAAAGTGAAAAGATAAGCTATATGTATCACTGTCATCCCGTTGCTCATCGATTTGCTCAAGCGGGCACCAGTAACATCTCCATTGTGAGACTTGTTGTTACTGTTTTGGGCATATTGAATATGCCACGGGTAGCTTGCCAGGCTCTGCCATGCGGGCGAGATACTCTTGGTAGCTTGCCAGGCTCTCTGAGAGGGGTAGAAGAATGGAACCCGGGTCAGCCACGTGCAAGGCAAACGCCCTACCCACTGTACTATCATCGCTCCAAGCTATATAGTAAGTAAAAATATTTGCACAGCACATAACTGATATAGAGCGGATACTCAGAATATATGATATAAACAACTGCAATTCAACAGTATGAACAGAAATAAAATAATAAAAACAGGCAAAGGACATTGTTGGAGTCTCAGCAGCCAGCCTGAGACCCTGGCCAAATCCCCTGCCCTTAAAAGCAGGAGCAGGCTCTCTTCACACGGGCCTAAGGCCATGTGCCAGCACTCCACCCAGAAATGCGCCCTGGTTGAGGAGATAATGGGATGAAACCTGAAAGTTACCACTTGAGCCAACATACCCGGCCTTGAGAAGCGGGAAACATAAATCACTAGCTAACATCTGTAAAGGGCCCAGCAAAGTGTATGATAAACAGGTGTCCACAATATCCAAGCTGCCCTGAAATTCTGTATAAATATCAGTGTGTGAAAGCTAATAAAATGAGAGCTGCTTGACCTCCAGCTCTTCCCCCTCTGCGTGGTTCTTTCTCGGTGGCAGCGGTGGGGTGTCCATGGTGCTCAGAGGGGCTGGGCAGAGACTTCTCCCTTTCCCACTCCCTCTCCCTCTCCCATAGGGACTAAGTCCAGTGGCTTGGGGGATCATACTCCAGTTTGTCAGGGTCAACTGGCCAGGACCCTGACAGGACTTAAAAAGATCACAAATCACGAATCACGAAATCCTGTTGATCATCGATTTCTCAAGCAGGCTCAGTAACCTCTCCATTCGTCCTAGCCCTGAGATTTTAGAAGCCTCTCTCCACTTGATGCTGCATTGGAGGCTTTTACAGGGTCAGGGGAATGAGATCTGGCTTGTTACTGGCTTTAGCATATGAATACATGATGGGAAGATTGCAAGGCTGTCCCATGTGGGCAGGAAACTCTCAGTAAGCTTGCTAGTTTCTCCCAGACGGAGAAGTAGATTATAAGATATTGCTTATAGGTTATAAGATTATAAGTAGGCTATAAGCTATAACGCTTCTGGGAGCTTGCTTTTAAGTCTCTGGATGTTGGCCGTTGATGGGATTACACACACCTGGGTTTCTCTTCTGGTACCTTCATACATGAGGCCTGTCTGAACTTGTGGAGAGGGACCTTGATCATGGCTGTGGCTAGGTTCCGGTGGTCTTCGGCCACAGGGAACTCTGCTCGAGGTGGGGAGGGAAACTGGAGCCCATCCCCTTTCAGGGGAAGACAGCCAGGCGTGCGGGAAAGAGACTCTCTGAACTCTTAAATTTTAAAAAATCTTAAAAAGATATTTCTGCAAAAAATTATGTACAAATGAACAAACACATGAAAAGACATTCAAGTTATCAGTCATTAGAGAAATGCAAATCTAAACAGTGATTTTTGATCTCTATTTTCCCACTTAGTTCTCTTACTGGAGTGAATATAATTAAAAAAGATAGGTGACAACTATTGTTACCAAGAATTGGAATCCTCATACATTGCTAGTTGAGATAGAAAATGATATATAACTTCTTTGGAAAGTAGTTTTGAATTGTTTAAAAAGTTAAATATAGTCACTCTATGATCTAGTGATTCTGTTCTACATTAGAGCCTAAAGACAATAGAGAACATATGTTCACATACAAAACAAAAATTGTGAATTGATGGTTATAGTAGGACTGTTATTAAAAAGTGAAAATAATCTGTCAACAGATGAATAGATAGGCAAAATGTGGCATAACCATTAAAAAAACTTCTGATTATCTTTAAAAAGAATGAACTATTAACATATTCTCTAAAATCAATGAACTATGAAACTTGGTAAGTGAGAAAAACAGCCATATTGCTTTATATATATAATATCTAAAATAGAGAAATTCATAAAAAATAGATTAGTAATTTCCAGGGATGGAAAAAGAGGGAAATGGGGTTCTTTAGTCTCAGTTAAATACAAGATTTACTTTTATGGCAATTAAACTAAATTAAATTTACTTTATGGCAGTGAATTAGATAACAGTGGTAGTCTAATTTGCAAAACTTTGTCAACATACTAATTGTGACTTGATTTGTGCATTTATAAAAAACAACTTATTACATATGATTGCACCTCAATTTCAAAAGTGAAATAAAACCTGCTAATATAAATATTAGTGAATTTTTGTAAGTTTATTTAAAACTAAGTCATGGCCTAATTTAGTTCTCATAGTTAAGAAATGCATATAGGTGGTTAGCTTCAATGTGTGCAAAATAATATATGTGCATATGTAAATGTCCTTATGTTCAAATTTAAATTGCCATATATGTTTTTCAGGAGGGGTGACATACCATCATTTTTTTCCCCATAACAGCCCTTTAGTTACTCTGTGCCAAGCATTGAAAATAAATTTAAAAAATGTTCACTATCCTCAGTTATTTTATTGAATTCCTGGGTAAATTACTTTTTAAAGTATATTATCTCTGCAGTAATGAAATAAAAGTTTACTCTGCACCTCTAAATTAGTTTACTTCAACCACAAGATGATTCAATACAAATGCCCTCCTACTATAGGGCATCTTGATCTACTCTCCTTTTGACACTTTGCGCCCCTAATTACAAACTCTTGTGTTTTTCTAGCACTGAGCAGATCTTTGACCTTCTGGAAAGAGTGTCGGTCTCAGGTGTCACTGAGACTTTAGCCCAGAATCTCTACTGCAGCTACTAACCATTTGAACTATCTAATTGTGGAGATTATTCTGGGTGCTGTTAATACATATTTGCATCTTATGGCCTCTGTTCACTGATAATAGTAGCAACCCCCTCTTCAATCAAAATATGTCCAAACATTGCTTATGTTTTCTGGGGAATAAATCATCCCTGGTTAAGAAATACTCCTTAGCTATACATTTACTCTAAGGATCTTTCTGGCCAGAGCTGATAGAAAAATTACTCTTCTAAAGTGTTCCTCTTAAAAATTATCAGGAATATCCCTTCACCTACTTTTAACATTCAGTTCTTGTCCAACTTGAATATTTCCATATTTCCAGCTGTTTTCATACTGTTCCCTTCTCTATCTTACTTACTCTTTGCCCCACATACACTTGTGGTTGATTCCAACCACTGAACACTCCTAGCCCCTGTTTTCCCTTGACATGGATATTGAAAACCACAATGCTTAGAAGGAGAGAGAGAGAGAGAGAGAGAGAGAGAGAGAGAGAGAGAGAGAGAGAGAGAGAGAGAGAGAGAGAGAGAGAGAGAGAAGAAAAGTGCCTGCCACAGAGGCAGGCTGGGGAGGTGAGGGGGTGGGGGTGCGTTGGAAGGGAAGTAGGACACTGGTGCTGGGAAATATACACTGGTGGAGGAATGGATGCTCAAACACTGTATGACTAAAACCTAATGATGAACAGCTTTGTAAGGGTCTATCTCACAGTGATTCAAGAAGCACAATATTTAAAAAATAATTTAAATTATTAAATTAAAACATCTTAATAATATCAAATTATTTTTTAATATTCAGATTAATGCTGTCCTGTAACTGATTCTCTATCAAATGAGAAAGAGCAGAATTTGGACTGGATTAGCCAGAACAGCTAATGACTAGAAGGTCACCCTGACCTGCAATATTAAAAAAAACAAACAAACAACTTAATTGTCCCTCTTTAATTACCAATTGATACCCACTGAAGTACAAGGCTACTTATATAGGGGAGTGGGACTATGGGGAAGGGAAATGTAAATTCTTTACCCATTTTTTAATTATCTTAAAAGACATTTAATTAGTTCTATGCAGCCATAAAGAACTATAATATGTTTTTTTCTAAAGATCTCTATGGATGGACTATTTCAATTCTTGGATCTAAGAAACATAATCATGTGGTTCCTGAGAAGAGGAAGTTTGACAGGTCAAGGTAACCTTTTAGTGATTTGCTGTTATGACTAATCCAGTCTAAATTCTGCTCTTTCTCCTTTGGTACAGAATCACTTACAGGACAGCATTAATCTGAGAGAAATGCCTCAGCTGAAGCAAATGAAAAATAATCAAAATGGGGGCGGTCTGATCAAGACCAGAGTTTGGCTGATCTGTCTGGGTCTACATCTCAAAGCAACCAAGTGTCTTTCAATTCACTAGGGGAAATGCAAATGTGAGGAAAAGACCATAGAAAAATACCTATGAAGAGAATAGCTCTTTAATTCTGAAATGTGCTATTCAAGAACTATGCTATATGGAGAAATATCCTATTTAAGATATCTCTGAAGAGAAATATCTATTGTTATTGCTCTGCAGATGGTTGTTCCTTGTCAGAATTATAGAACATTGGAATTTTATGTGACAGGAATTCTACTTTCCTCAGTTGGCCTAAAGTTGGCTTTAGCAGAACTCGCTGGCAGTTGAGGTGCGCACTTCAAGAACTAGGTCTCTTTTTTTCTCTTTCTCTTACTTATTTTCATGTTTGCTTCACTTTAGTTAGAGTTTACTCTCTTCTTGTGGTGATAATAACTCACAATTATTTTCATAGTGGAAATCCATAGGCGTGTGGAATG
Organism: Sorex araneus; assembly: GCF_027595985.1. Taxonomy (NCBI): domain Eukaryota; kingdom Metazoa; phylum Chordata; class Mammalia; order Eulipotyphla; family Soricidae; genus Sorex; species Sorex araneus. The sequence goes on from NC_073313.1 coordinate 320,211,147, forward strand.
TTGGAACATGAGGCACTGTGGCGAGAGGGGTGAAAGAAGTAATTCACGACACCTAACAGATCCTTTGATTAATGCCAGCCATCCAGTGGAAGAGGAATGCCCTTACATAGTGTAATTCCACTTCCTGCTTCTGTACCCACACTTGCTGTGGGCTATGGATATTTAAACTAGTTGCCTTTTGTTCTCAGGGTTCATCACTGGATATGAGTCCTCCGAACTCCTGTCTGACATGTTCACTGAAACTGCTACCTCAGAAAGCCTTGATGCCTCTATCTCTTGCCAGAGTGTCCTATAGTAATGCCATCATTTTTATCAATCCCTCCTATCTGTGACTCAGGATCAATCACTGTGTCAGGAGACAGAGGCAAAGACAAGTCCTCTAGTGGCCTCTGCTTTTGGATATCAGAAGGGATTCTAGAAAGGTACGATAAAGGTCCACAAAACAACTGTAGTAGCTTTATGGTTTCTTCTCCACCTTGCTCCCTCTGGTCATATATTTATATATTTTCTATCTCTGTCCATCAACTGAACAACATTCACTTTAGATCCCCTTGTGTCCATAAGCACCGTATCCATCCTTTCCGTTCTCCACCATCTTATATTTCAACTGAAGTCTACAAAGTCCATGGATGAAAGGGAAGGATCAGAGCACACTATGCAGGTGGTTCTGTTACCTCAACAAGTATATTCTTACTCATCTCCTTCTAGAATAAACCTATCATTTTATTTATTTTAAGTCATGACAGTGTTTCAGGAATAGATCTTCTCTGCACTGAGTACTGGCAGAGTTAATAGCCACAGTTCTTGGGAAGTTTCTAAGACATTTCTCATTAAGATCATTCATTCAAAAAACCTGAAAATTCAGGACGATAGCAGTAGAACTATAACCTTGAAACAAAGCTTTCTATAAGGCAGTTTCTTCCATAGTGGCCCCATAAGTCTCTTACTGGAAGGTGAGTTGTTCAGAAGCAACATCATTTGAATTACCTTTTCTTAGAATTAAGCCAGGGAGCCAATCAAGGAAAAGTCATACAGCATCACCAAGAGGTCCAGACCCATTTCCCCTCATTCTAAGGAAAATATCACCTTCCTTATATTATTCTCATTGATTTCATAGGCAACTTTGAACTGATATATGTTTTTAATAGAAAGTGGGTTAGAATAACTTTGAAAAATCTGTGAAAAACAAAAATAAAATTGTAGAACAATTAGGTATTTTGGGTTTTGTTTTCTCAGTTTTTTTTACTGGTTCTAGACTTAAGTTAGAACTACTCAGGGTGCTTATTCAAAATACATATTTGTGAAACAAGAGTCTGTTTTTTTAAAATAAATTTTGAGATTAATACCATTAAATAATTCTTCTACAGGTAAACATTTAAGAACCTTAGGCAACAGCCGTTCCCTTACAGGTGGGTTCTGAGAATAATTTGAATAAAATCACTAACTTCAATTCCAATGAGCCCTTCTTTTGCTCTCTTAGTTCTGAATCTTAGATCATGCTGATAGGATCATTACAATTCACGAAGAAATATATATCTTTCTAAATATATCATTTGCAATATTGGAAAGTCCAGACATAGAGTTCTATGTACATAATGTTCTCACCCTACATAAGTAGTTATGGAAAGAACTATCCTCAGAGTTTGTTGGGGGTTCCTGGGCTACTCTCATGGATATTCAGTTCAGGGGTGCCAGTTTCAGTGCTCCTCTGAGGGCCTCACACAGTGTTCCATACTGGAGATATGTCCCTATCTTTTCTTCATCTTTTAATCTTGGGAGTCAGAAGTGTATGGAAGCTTGTACACTTTGAGAATCTAATAGCTCTTTACTTACTAATGCCTTACCTTTTACCCAAAGGACCATCTAATGAGACAAATGCTAGACACTATGGCTCAGTTTGACCTTGCTCTGCATTTTCCCTTCAATTGTTGACTTCCCATAAAGTGACACTTTAAAGTATAAAGTGACACAACTTTGTTGTGTCCATATTTTTTATGGTGTTTAGGGAGGATTCCAGTTTTAGATTTATGCTAGCAGTGGAAATAAGAATTAAGTCATCTGAAGAATGTGACTTAGTTATTTCTTTTAATGCTTAAACAAACAGAATAACCCCCAAACTAATAAATTACACCAAGTGCTTTCTCCATATAAAAATTTTCTATTTCTTTTTTGTTCTAATTGAGTTTTGAAGGCATAAATGTGCCATCTGTGGTTCTAGAGCCTCTGAGCATTGCTTCATCAGAAATGCGAACATTTACAACATTTGACACCATTTATCTGTGATATAGGTGACATAGGTAGAATGTGAAAATAAGAAAAGATAAGAATGGAGCTAGCTCTCTCTACTCACTGACAGAAATGTTCCATGTAGCAATTTGAATTAAACTGAACTTTGCTGTGTTATTCACAAACCACTGTGCATCTCCGAATCCTTTTTCAATTAATTTCTTCAAATGGGACCAAACTCATAGACAGTGTATAAATTGATTGAAGTAGAAGAAAACAGCAATCTATTTATAGTCTAAACTTATTAATAGATGAAACCTGAAGTTCAATATGATTCATATTCCTGGTCCAAATAAGCCTGACATGCAAAATCTTATTACAATATGTAGAATATATACTATAAAATAATATACACAGTGTTAAGCTATAAAAATATATTTTGAGTTAGTGATTAAACTAGAATCTGATCATCAATTATAGTTTTCAGTTTTGAAGGGAGAAAAAAATAAAAATTGGAAATGAAAGCAAAAAGTGTGTGGAATTGTCAGATATCTGTGTAAAAGACTGTTACAAAACTCTGCATCTGGCTTAAGAGTCATATGACTTGAGTGGTTAAGTCAAGAGTTTCAGGTGTGATATGCCTATAATGACCCAGGGAAAACAAAGTTACAGACTCAGAAAGAATTGTTGGCAATAAAGGAACACAGACAGGAAAGTCTCATGATTCATTTCAACTTCAAACTATATATATTTTCTCTCATCACAAGGCTTGAGATTCTTCTCTAAGCCAACTATCTGTAATGAGGATTTTACTGAACTGAGGGTATAAAAATTGTCAGAGACAGCTGACTGATATCCTCACCAGAACAAGGATATTTAGTACTTGGTCTGAATAACTGTCCACTAAATACATAACAATGAAACCAGGGCCATTCCATTTGAAAGCTTATTCTCCTTCTAATCATCTTGAATGCAGAAATACTTGGGGTTCCTAGAACTGGTAACATCTAAAAAATTGTATCTTTAAAAGACAAAAAGCTATTTACCACAAAAATCTCATTCACTTTTATTCTAGAAATATTTTAATCCTTATTAATACTTAATGTTGAATATTTTTTGTGTTTCTCTGAGCATAAGAATTTATTAAGTACTACTTAAATCTTAATACAAGACAATGTGTTTTATTGCAAAAAGAAAAAAGAAAGGAAACTCTATGCTTTTCCTAAATATGTTTGCAATCTATTATTTATAGTATTTACAAATAAAACATAATAAAATAAATTGGGTCTTATCTAGGGAAATCTGCATTTGCAAAGACAGTCTGAATATGTGGTTCTAGTTTTCCTTTCTTAGAGTGTCTCTTGACTGCCTCACATGGGAGTATTCAGAGGACTGGGTAGTTTTGTATGTACTAGAGAAATATTTGAATCGTGAGTATTGTCCCAGTCTTCAGCTGCTATGCCTTTCCACCTTTTGAGTATTACTGAGGATATGTAAGAGGCAAGGGGAAAAATGAGACTGGGAAGAGATTTAAGTACTTATTATTTTTATTCTAAAGCATAAATGTAGGATAACATAGCCTCGGGTAGTTTAGGTTTATTGGGTTACTCCCATCACAGTGCTCCCATTCCTCTATGTTTATTTGTAGCTTCTTTCTTAGTGTTCTATTGACTTGTAGATATTGTTTTTCTCTTCTCCTTGAGTCCTTTGCATAGTTTATTCAGAGTCATATCCTTTTTGTATGAACACAGGAAGACTTAGCAAATGCTATGCTTTTGTAACCTGGGAGTCATTTGACTCTACATGATATTTTCCTCCTGGCCATCTGTTCTCTCAACCTAAGCCTCAGCTGCCCTTACTTCCTAGCACCCCCAAAAGCAGGGTCCTGATGAGGGACGAGACGGACCCAGGGCAAGCTGTGAGTTGTGTGCTACCCTGGCATAGAGATGGGCCTGGCCAAAGTGCCTAATGCTTAACTATTAGTTAAGAGCTTGATCATGGACAAATGTTGTCATGATCCAAACAGTGATAACTAGATTCGGACCCTGCTAGGGTTAGGAGTGATTAATCTGGCCTGAGAGCTGTAGTCTGAGTCTGTGGCAAGATGTTGCCAGGAGAGCTGCCTTGCAAGCCTCAATGTATCTCTTGCTATGTCCATACAAAAATAACTAGTATTAAGATGTTAATGTGTGTTTGGACTAAGGAAAGGAGAAAAACCTAAGAAGTATTTTATCTGCTGGCAGTCAGGAAGGGCTTTGGAATGCCCTGTCCTCAGGAAGGGCTTTCTTATGTTGATTTTGCTACCTGGCTGTGTGTAGCTTAGAGGGCAAGGTGAAGAGAGACAAGTAAGGGGAGAAATTTGTGAAGGGGGAGAATCCAGAGTGGGAGTAGATCCAGAGAGAGGACGGAGCTAGGAGTGTTCGGGAGGTGAGAAAGATCGAAGATTGAATAAATGGTAACTAATCAGCAAACAGCTTGGTCCTCCTTCTTCCTTCACCTGTCCTTGGCCAACAGCCGTCCTGATCCAGCCCATACACAGCAGTTCCAGAACATTGAACGTGGGCGGTGAGACAGAGCTGCCCGGAGAGCCCTTGAGTGCACACGCCAGTCGGCGTGCCTTAGTTTTTAACACATAAAGTTTTCCAATCTTTATAAGCATTTAATTCTACATAAATGTTTACATTTTGTGTAACCATCTGTTTGTTGTAGGTGATTTATATGAAGTGGGAAGAGGAGAGATAGCAACCTGGACAGAGAATTCACTTCTTTCTCTCTATTAGGGTCAGTTGGTAGATTAGGGAGAGGGCTGGAATGATAGCACAGTGTGTAGAGCTTTTGTCTTGCATGCGGCCGACCCAGGTTCGATTCTTCTGTCACTCTTGGGGAGCCCGGAAAGCTACCGAGAGTATCCAGCCTGCACAGCAGAGCCTGGCAAGCTACCTGTGGCACATGTGTTATGCCAAAAACAGTAACAACAAGAATCACAAAAGAGACATTACTGATGCCCGCTTGAGCAAATCCATGAGCAATGGGATGACAGTGACAGTGACAGCTTGAGGGCATTTACGACAGAGGAAAATCTAATAACATGCACCAAAGAGACCTCAGCTATCACCACAGTAGCCTTCAAACTGCACCCGAGGCATACCTGTTCTATCCCACACAGAAAATTATACCTGCTACTCCATTTGTTGGGGAGCCGTGGAACTCAGGCTGAAGCATGGAACTGCTCTTTGCAGGAAAGAAAAATCAATGCTAACTGTAGGATATCATTGGTTTGTCCTTTCTCCCTTGTCACCAACAGTTTAGGTTTATCTGGTAATAATCTCTTAATATTTTAAAACAACATTGGTATGTCCTGTTCCCCTTGCCATAGGAAGCTTAGGTTTATCACAGTGCTCCCGAGGCACTTCCATGCCACTGTGTTTATCTGTAAACTCCTCTTCATGCTTTCTTCCCCAACCAGTCTATCACCTTTTCCACCTAATCATACTCTGTTAACTTGTAAGGTCAGATTCCTCAGAAATTTATGATTTTATATGTATGAGTGAAATATTGTCTTTCTCCTCTCTATGTCTTTTGAATAGTTACTTTAAAACAATGTCCTTTTTGTATGGACAAAGGAAGGCAATATTATGCTTTTGTAATTTGGGATTTAATTGGCTATTTATATTGGTTATTCACTCCCGGGCATCTGCTTTCTTGACTTAAGTCTCAGTTGCCCTTAGTTCCTAGCACCCCAAAAGGAGGGTCCCAACGAGGGACTGAAAGGACGCAGGGCAAACTGTGAGCAACCCTGGCATCGGAAATAGGCCAGGCCAAAGCTCCATGATTCTTAACATATAAGTTAAGAGCTTGATCATGGACAAATTCTGTCATGATCCAAAAGCAATGATGAGACTAGGATCCTGCTAGGGATAGGAAAGACTAATCTGGCCTGTGCACTGTAGTCTGAGATCGAGATGGCCCCAGGAGAGCAATTCTATAAGCTAAATGTATCTCTTACTGTGTCCATACAAAATGATTAATATTATGAATGCTTATATGTTCGTTGGACAAGGAGAGGAGAAACACACCCATGAGATTCCACCCTTGGGTGGGTCATTGTGCTGAAAGAGAATCTGTCCTAGAAGCAGCATCCCCTGAGGGAAAGAACTTTACCCCTATTGATTGTGACCACACCTATCTGTAAGCCCCAACCCCTCATGCTTGGGGATGTACCGAGTCTGAGGCTGTAAGAGTGGATTGGGAGTTCCAGAGCCAGATCTGGAGAAGCCAGAATCAAGATTCAGATCCAGAGCGAGAAGGAGAATGAAGTTGCATGGGGGAGGGAGAAGCAGGAGGAGAATCAGAGGAGAATGGAGATGAGAATGGAATAAAATGCAACTGAGACCAACCAGCCTGGCCCTCATTCCTTCCTTCACCTCCTCATCACCATCAACCTCCCCGGGGGTGGGGAAAGCAGTGTGAGACTACTGAGTGTGGGCAGCGGGAGAAAGATGGAGTGCTGCTGCCCTGTGCCCCCCTTTTTTTTGTGCTTAAACAGTTAACTTCAAAACAGATTTTCTAGAAGCATTGCCTTCTTTCAAAGAAGAGAATTTAGGAAAATGAATATATTAGTGGAGGGAAGATACCTTTATTTGGAAAATGAGGGGAGAGTAAGAGAGTTTCACTGAGAGTTTCAAATAGCTCAAGGAAAATTAGTCTTCTCCAGACTGAAGAGAGCGAAGTAGAGAGGAGTGAATCACCAGGATTGAGGATCCATGATATTAGCCATTAAGGATCAGCTCAGAGATGCAGGCCACTTCCCCTGAGTAAGGAAATGTAGGCCTTTTCCTCTAGCATGTTAGTTTTCCAAATTGCTCTTCACACCCCCAACTCCAATCCAAACTAGGGTTTGGTTACTGGGGTTGTTGCCACTGGGAAGAGCTTAAAACTATTAATGAGCCTTGATATTCTTAGCATGTGTTTTATTCCAATGGTAGATTCTCTCCTCTCCCAACCAGTTTTTCTAGGCAAACTCTGGGTCTGGAATTGAAGAATATGCATCTTAAAGGTTTTTCTGACTACTCAGAAAGGTCTTAGTTCTAAAAGGAACTTTGTCCCCATGGAGCTGGTTTGGGTTAAAGGAAGTATCTTTCCCTGTGCATGTAACCAGCATTTTCCTTCAACCGACTCTTGCAAAAAGTTGAAGCTGATATGCTTCTTATAATCATTTGGTAAATTAGGCTTGATGCACTATATAATCTGCCTAAGGCTATTAATGTATAAAATGTTGTGGTTGACCAAAATGATTGACTAAGGAGGGCCTGTGTTTACATCCTCTAACTACAGAAAAATTTATACTCAAATATGCACTGTACTGTTGCACTGTAGTCCCATTGATCATCGATTTGCTCAAGCAGGCACCAGTAACGTCTCCATTGTGAGACTTGTTGTTGCTGTTTTTGGCATATTGAATACACCATGGGTAACTTGCCAGGCTCTGTGTGTGGGAGAGATACTCTTGGTAACTTGCCAGGCTCCCCGAGAGGGACAGAGGAATTGAACCCCAGTCAGGTGCATGCAAGGCAAATGCCCTACCCCCTGTGTTGTATAGTATTATATACATATTTCTTTTTTTGAAGGGTGTGCATACATGGATCAGTCTTGTAGGAACTCTGAGGACCTATGTGGTGCCTATATAGCTATACAGAACACAGGTTTGTCAAGGCAAGTACTTTAGTGTGCTTTCAGGCCTTACACTTAAATTTAAATGGATCCACACAGAAACTTACCTGAAACTGACCTAGACAAAGTTTCTCTAACAAAGGACAAATTTCAGCAAGGAAGCCAATTGGAGATTGGGAAGGCTTAGTCTAAAAGCAATTACTTTAGGGAAACACACTGTATTCAGGAAGTGATTTAAGAGGTAGGTAACTTCACAATGGGAAGCAGGGATATTGTGCTGAATACTCAACACCCTTAAAACTCCAGGATTCTGTACTTAAAATTCAAAAGAGGATGCAAGAAACTTTAGCATATAAACTAGAGTTGAAACCCCTGTCACCATCATTTTAGTCACCTCTCTTAGTCTTTCTACCTTCAGGATCAGTTGATAACATTTTGGATCTTATTTTTCATAGTAACAAACCCTAAGAACAAATTTCTGAAAGAGCTCCATTCACCCCTGCCAAACAGTAGTGCTAGCTGGGGACTGAGAGATAATTAGCAAAATTATTTATTATAGGGGCCTGAGAGATAATGCCTTGTAGTAGGGCACTTGACTTGCACTCCACTGACCCGCTGAGTACTATCTCTGGGAGAGAGTTCAAGTGGTAGAGCACACACCTAATGTGTGAGGCCCTCAGTTTGAACCCTAGCACGGTATTGTGACCCCAACACTGACAGATATTGCTCTGGTGGTCCCTGAGCACTGATGGAGGAGTAAGGTAGAATGTGTAGCCTTTAAGCATTGCATTGCCAAACTGAGCACCAAACTCTCCAGCCTGTACTGCCTGACTGAATCTTGGTAAGGTCCCTGGGTCATCATACTATTGGGGGTGTCTCCAACAAAAAAAAGCAAAATCCTTCATTTGTAAAGAATGTGATAAGTTGCAGCATGACTGACTAATACACCAAGTGTTAGATGCAATGTGGTGGTGTCTCCTAATCACCTCTGCCAGCTGTCTCAATTGCTCTCTTTATTCTAAACCTTTGTCATTTGAAGATGAGGGCATCGGTAAAGAAAAGATTCAATCCTTTTGAGTAATGAAATGCAATGCAGATTGCTTTTTATACAACAGAAAAGCACATAAATATTTAAGGTTTGGGAAAACCTACCTAATTCAGCCCTAAAGCACCTTAGGTTTTGGTACATTAGGTGATAGACTTGTTAAATGGAAATGGGATCTATCATCAAGAAATTATTTGTGTGAGCTGCTGAGGTTGCAAGGAAAAATTGTAAATGAGGAGAGAGAAACAAAAATCATAAAATCAATAGCTGTTCCAACACACACAGACCTCCCACACCCCACAGGAATTATATTTCTTTAGTATTTAAAAGACTTTGAAGGAGGGGTTGAAAATGAAGACCTGTATTGGTATTAAAAAAGAAAAAAGGCAGTTCATTCCAGGTGAGAAGATTAGAATGTGAAGAATCTCCAGTGTGATCCAAGAACAAAAGCATTACTTTAAAAATGAAATGACTTTTATGTCTCCTAATAACTTTCTTTCATTTTTATCTTTTGTACTGGGTCCCTTGAATTTAACGACAGTTACACAAAACACTTTTCTCAATGGTTGCTTTACTGGAAGAATAAATGTATCATGTAAGAACCTCTTATTTCTATAAAGATTCAAATAGCTGTCAAATGAAAAAGTTAGCTGCTTCTCCAATCAGTATAGTCCCTTCATATGTGAAAGAAATAGTAATTAAAAAGAATCCCCAATAGGTGCTATTGATCTTTCACTCAGGATTAAAATCTTTCTCCAGAAATCATAACTAACACAATAAGTTATCACTTGCATAGAAAGTGTCAGTTTGCTGTGAATAATTTCAAATGTTGACTGCAAAAGATTAAACAGTAGTATTCTTTAAGCAGTAGAGATTTTTATTATCTTTCTATGAATTGCTTAATTTTAAAAAGAGAATGAAGTACAGCTTAATAATATGTGCTATTATTTAAGGGTTTATATACATTTATGTAAATTGAAATATTGAGTTTTATTTTCATAGTTTTGTGGTATGGGGTGTTTTTTATCTGATTTTATGGACTTGTATCTTAAGATAGATATTGGACATATTGTCATAGGAATAATTTTCTGCGGAATAGTTTACAATGTAAATCAGCAGTTATAGTAATAAAGCAAGCACACCATGAAAACACAATGGGTGAACTTTTGTTGTCCCTTGTTATTGTTTAATGGTTATATGAGAAAATAACAAAAATAATAATAAAAAAACTGTTTTTTTGTCATTAGTATCAATTTAGTTTACTTGTTTTTAAGACATCAAAGGGGTTTTATTTAATTCTATTTCTATAGTCTTTTTAGAAACACTTTGTTATTATCAATTTGTTACATTAAATAGCTTCAATTATTATTTGGTAGTTGAGATTTTAAAATTCTTTTCGAAAGCATAATGACCAATTTTTCACTCAAAGAAATCTACCTTATTCTAGGTATTGTTTGGGCTCTGTGATATACATAAATAAACTGGCAAAAATAGTTGCTTATATTTTTATATACAAACTGATAAATAAAAATAAATAGCTTGGTATTGTATAAAATGTGGTAAATGCTAACTATAAAGAAAAATGTAGCATAGAAAGAAGGGAGAAGAGAAAGTCTTGGTTGCAAATTTTGTCTAAGGTAGTAATGCAGTCCTCACTGAAATGGCATTTGAGGAAAGTCTTAAAGGAATTGGGGTGGATATCTAGAAAAGAGACAGAGAGGCGGTAAGAGAGAAAACAACCTGGATAGAATTACATCTCATGAGTTCAATAAATAGAAAAGTGGGCAAGCATCACATAACAGTGTAGTGAGATAAGGCAAGTACTAGGAGAAAAAAGATCAGAAGGTAATAGAATGAGGGAAGCTTCCATAAGTTTTTTTGAATTCACTATGGTTTGGATGGGAAGTCTGTGGGATATTTAAAGTTAGGTGTGAAAACATTCAAGTTAAGTTGTGTTGTGTTCAGAATAGCTGCTCTGTGGTAACTATACTTACTCTTGAGCACTGAAGCCAAACTAGAAGAAAATGACAAAAGGAATTGTTGTGGTTATGCACATGAGAACGTGGTGGCATAGACCAGAGAAGTTGCTATGGAGATGCTGAGAAGTCTTAGAAGAGACATTTAAACACTTGTTGCTTGAACGTTCGTTCAGTCGGAGGCACTGAGACAAGGAATGCGAGAGAAATTATTTTCATGGAGGATCAATCACTGGACTCTCTCTCATCCTGTGACAAAAGGCAGAGTGTCCTGAGATCTCTTTCATTGATCATTGTACCTCTAAAGGGTACAATACAGTGACATCATCAAAAGAAGTTACAGAAAGAACATTGGGGCAGCAAAACATGTATTGTTTCCTTGTGTATGCAGGCGAGAAGATTTTAGCCTCTGGAAAAAGATACAAAACCAAACCAGAAATCTTTCTTGGGCTACAAGTATTTGGATTTGCATCCCAAAGGACTGAGTATTCTGTTAAGTAATACTTTGAAAGTCTGAGTTACCTTCCTTTCCTCAAAGAGTTGGCTCAAAACCCAGCCATTGGCTGGAAAGATAGTTCAGAGGACTAGTGCCTGCTTTGCATGCAGGAAGCCTGGGCACTTTGAGGCATAACCCCTTAAACACCAGGAGCAAACCCTGAGCACTGAACTAGAAGTAGCCCTCAATCACCATGGGATGGCCCAAATGACCCCCCTCAATTCCTTGACCCCAACCCAAAGAACCAGTCATTTTCCTCCTGCCTGCTCTATCTGAGTGTTGGAGAAATTGACTATAGTTGGGAAAAAAAAATTTCAGTCTTTATTAGAGTCTACAATGCTTTCTCTGAAATTAGATTTCTTTTTTTTTTTAATTTTACTCAGATCTTACTCGACATCAGCAAATTCATTGTGGAGAGAAACCTTACAAATATAAAGAATGTGGAAAAGCCTTCACCCGGTGCTCAGGCTTAAATCTGCATCAGGCAATTCATTCTGGGAAGAAAGCTTAGAGATATGAATGGAAATGGTGTTGGTAAATCAACTCTAAATGTCTTTCCAGGTGGTACATATTGGAATGAAACTTCAGATACATGAAGAATGCAGCAGCTCCTTTTTCCTGTGCTCAACGCTTCAAAATTTGAGAAAAGTAATACTATAGACACAGAAGAGCCTGTGGCATATGCGGTATGCCAAATACACTAACAATAACAGATCTCATTCCCTGACCCTGAAAAGAGCCTCCAATTGTTGGGAAAAACGAGTAAAGAGAGATTGCTAAAATCTCAGTGCTGGGATGAATGGGGACATTACTGGTGCCTGCTTCAGTAAATCAATGAACAACGGGATGACAGTGACAGTGATACAGTGATCCCAAAGACTAGTCTAGGCTAGAGCCTGAAATCTACATCCAATAGATAAGCACCTGAAATTTGCATCCTAAAGATCAGGCTGGGCTCACACCTGAGATCTGCATGTCAAAGACCAGCCAGGCTTCTTTAAGAAAAGGAAAACTACTCCTTTCAATATACTGAACTTTATGAAATTATTTACTGAAGGAAGCTTAAAGGAAAAAAATGTTCAGCTTTGTCCAAACCAGACAGGACACACAAGAAATCTCGCTCATTTTCATAGGTCTCTATGTTCCTGCCCATTGTACAGTACAGTCTACATGGGCTCATGCTGATGGCTCAGTCCAGCCCCAACAGACACTACCTTAGGATTTGCTGATGGATTTGGAAGTAAGATATAAAGAATCTTTATATAGTCTAAGGGATTAAGCAGTCAGAAAGATGGATATGTCATCACTTGGAAAACATCTAGCCAGGGGGTAAAATTAAATGGAGCAAGCATGCTTTTTGAATACTGGAGGCTGGACAATATTTGTCTGCTTTCTGTTCTGATACACAAAAAAAGTGAAACCGAAAATTTAACTTTATATTTTTCTCACTTTTCCTAAATTGGAAACAAGATATTAAATGCAAGGACAGTTTGAAATGACTGTGCAGGGGCCTGGAGAAATAGTACTGCAGGAATTTACTTTGCATGTGACCAACCTTGGTTTTATCACTGGCATACCATATGGTCCACAGTGTCCACCAAGAGTGATTCCTGAGTGCTAAGTCGGGAGTAAACTCTGAGAACTGTTGGGTTTAGCTCATAAACAGACAAACAAAAATGTAAAAATTCAAAATAACCACAATGCATCTATATTTATAAAAGTTAGACATAACTATTCTCAAAAAAATGCTCAGAAAATAATGGAAAGACCTAAAATTTATACCTCCAGTGTATCCTTACAACAGAGGAACTAAATATGTCACTGCATTATTGTTTTCACAGAAAACAATTGAGTAAGGAAGCTCAGATTTTCGTTACTTTCCTGGCGCACTAAACACACACTCATTCTAATGACATTGTTTGAAGGCCTAGGGTACCTGAGGGCATGTGCATGCAAGTATTTGCTTGTGTGTGTATATGTGTGTGTGTGTGTGTGTGTTCATGTATGTGTGTGTTAATTTTTGAACTAATACAAATTCGCCCATTTAATGCTTAGTTAAGTACTCATTGTCAGGCAGGCTCTAAAAGTTTCACATATATTAATTAAATTGTACAACTAACAACTGAGGTAGGGGTAGGGGGCATAATTATTGTTTTCATCTTATGGACGAAGAAGCAGGGATTAGATACAGCTCATTTGTCTTGTAAGGCAATACCACATACTGATGAATCCAAATCCCATGTTCTGAGTCAGTGATTGACAAATCAACATTTGTGGGTGAAATTATACCAGCTAACTGCATGCCTGTCTCCCTGCCTTCTCTTTCCTTCTGCCCATCCTTCCTTCTCTCCCTCTCCTTCCTTTCATCTATGTTTCCTTTCTCTTTCTTTCTCCTGTGAGTTTAGAATAGTTTACATTTTTACCTTGGGGTGGGGGACACTGGATGGCAACCTTCAAGCTCTGCTCAGGAGGCCCAAAGTCCCTATGGGAGTAGGAGTGGGGAGAGAGAACTGAAGATCTGGTAATCTTGATCTCTTTCTTCTTTTATTGATATGGTGTATTATGTTGATTGGCTTGTGGATGTTAAACCAAACCAGCGGCTGCTATTTATACTCACCCAGAATCACTGGAGTCCTAAAGGGACAGGGAGGTAACCCCAAAGAAGTAATAAAATTAAAGGAATAAACACTGAAAAGTTCCCAGAGCTGGAAAAGCCACACGCTTCACCATTCTAACCTATGGTTGTTTAACATAGATCCATTGGTTTGGATTCCACACAGTTGCCTCCTAGAAATTTGCCTAGGGTCTGTGCAGCTGGGTCTGCGATGCTTCTGACCCAAGCAGCTCCTAGGGCTGGAAAAATGTTCTGGCAATCTTGAATTACAAGCTGTTGATCAATGCAAAACCAAGGTCCATGTATATACATTTTAAGCTAAGATTACGTCCTGCTCCTTTTTTAGGTTCTACCAACAACCATATTAATTATTAGACTGACTTCTAAAGTTTGCAAGGCTGGATGATGTGAGCTGCCCAGGCACTACAATACGAAGTTTACCCTGGTCCTGCTGGTGGTGCCAGGGTTCTCTAGAGATAAAACCAGTGATGCTCAGGAGTACATATATTTTCAGGAATGTAACCCAGGTGAAATACATGCTAGGCAATGGACCGAACTTCTGTATCATCTCCCTGCCTTGAGTTTACATTTTTAATTAATTACATTTTAAATCCTTAGATGCATAGTTGAAAAAAATCCTCAGTTTTTCTTCTTGGCTCCCCAAAGCCTGAAACACTATTTGACCCTTCACAAAAGTTCTGCCAACTCCACTGAATCTTAAAATCAATCTTAATTTACATAATCTGCATTTTATTATAAGTAACAATGAATTGGACATAACTCACTGTTCACAGTTTGAGATACGAAGTTGAGAAATGTTATATCAGTTTATACCATCAGGTTTGAAAATAAAATCTGGGAATCTGTGGCTTTTTTTGCATATTATGCTCATTTCTTCCATATAATAAAACAGATGTTTTCAACTTTTCAAATGAATCAATAAAATCTCTCTCTCATTCTTTATCCCTTTTAAAGCAAATTCAGCTTTAGTCTTACCAAGGTGGAGGTTATAGTATGATTGGAGGACAGGAGGAGGTGGTTGGAAGGAGACCTGAGATGATGGTGGAGGGAAGCATCACTCAGATGGTGGGGGCAGTGTTAGGACATTGTGTTTATTAAGCCCTATCATTAGCCATATTTTAAATTATGGTGTTTCAAATATTCATAAATATATATTTTTGTGTACATATATATACATGTGTGTGTGTGTGTGTGTGAGAGAGAGAGAGAGAGAGAGAGAGAGAGAGAGAGAGAGAGAGAGTGAGTATCCCTCCCTCCCTCGAGCAGAACAAAGACCTCTGGACCCAGCCACAGCCATGCTCAAGGCCACTTTCCACAAGCTTGGATGAGCCTCAAGCATGAAGGAACCAGCAGAGGAACCCAGGTGTGTGGGATCCGGGGCTGAGATCTCTAAGACTGCTGGAATTGGGACTTTGCCTCCTCCACCCAGATTCCCATTTTCTAGTAGCTAGGCAGTCACACCCACAAACTACCCCTGGCAACGCTGTGTAATCCCATCAATGGCCAAAATCCCGAGACTATAAAACAAAGCTCCTGGAAGCGACCTCTCATCATCTAATTCTCCCTCTTGGAGAACCTGGAAAGCTACCAAGAGTATCTTGCCCACACAGCAGAACCTGGGAAGTTCCCCGTGGCGTATTCGATATGCCAAAAACAGTAACAATGATGGGTCTCATTCTCCTGATCCTGAAAAAGCCTCTAATGCAGCACCGTTGGGAAGGACAATAAGGAGAGGCTGCTAAAATTTCAGAGCTAGAATGAATGGAAATGTTACTGGCACCCGCTGCTTAGAAAGAGTGACATCTTGAACTCTTGTGAAACCTAACTGAGCTTGGTCACCATGTGGATATGGTCGATCGCTCTGAATCCTTTTCAGAACCAGCTTTCTCACATGGTTGTCCTAGTTGTTCTTCATCTAGTGTTCTGCCAATCCTATTCAGGATGACTTGAGTGAATAGCTTGTAGATGACGGACAACAGGCAGATCCGGTGATAGTTGCCGATGTCGTGGATGACACCCTTCTTGTACAACAGAATGGTCCTGCTGGTTTTCCACTGGGACGGAACCTTGAATTCAGACAGGTAGCCTGTGAAGAGCCAAGCCAGTACATTGAGGACTACTGGTGGCACAGCTTTGTGAGCTCGGATATTAGCTTGTGATTGCCTGAGTCTTGTGCCAAACCATGTTGGCGAATGAGCTCGAGAGTTTCCAAAGACAGGTGTCTTTTTGTGGCTTTTTCTCTCTCAGCATTCCTTGCACAATCATGGAGGTGCTAGACCAGTCTATCATATTCCTCACCTATGTTGTCTTTGATGGCATCTTCCCATATTGCCGCAATAGTGCCAAAGAGCTCCCGGTTGGTGGTCATTCTGGGAGTTCTCTTCTTAAACTTTGCAGCCCTTTCTCCCTGCTCCGTGAAGTAGAATTTCAATGAAGGACACGGTGGTCTGATCCTGTTTGGAATTTTGGGACAATGGTGACATTGGTAAAGCAAAATTGTCTATTGAATATGATGTGGTCAATTTTGTTGTGAACTGTTCACCTGTAAACTCCCATGTCCAATGTTTAGATTTGGCCTTCTGGAACTTCAAGTTACCATAGATGGTCTTGGTCAACATGATGAACTCAGACAGTCTCTTACCTTGTTTGTTTCACTTTAGGCCATGGGTTCTGATGTGGAGTTCTTCAGGCGACCTTCTCAGTCATAACTTGGCATTAAAATCACCAACAACGTCCTTATAGACCTTGTAGAATGTATGGTCTTCTTTATAGAACTTCTCCAACTCTATGTAGAACTTTTCAATTTCCTCTTCATCTCAGTTGGATGTTGATGTGTAGATTGCAAAGATAAAAACTGCCGGCAATGAGGCACATCTATTCAAACTTAAGTGTCCGGTTTGAGTTGTTAGGCGTTTGAACAAATAAATACTCATGGTCACGTTTGTGTTGACAAGGACACTGACACCACTGACGCCTCTACTGTAGTATGTTCTGAGGAAGAGTTCTTCTCCAGTGTCAAAAAGGGCATGATGTGATCGATACCTTCTTGTCTCGGTCAATCTAATGACGTCATACTTGATCTTCTGTGCTTGCACTA
Source organism: Sorex araneus (assembly GCF_027595985.1). NCBI lineage: Eukaryota > Metazoa > Chordata > Mammalia > Eulipotyphla > Soricidae > Sorex > Sorex araneus. The sequence continues at coordinate 320,228,292 of NC_073313.1, forward strand.
TTAGGTCCTCAATGGATGCTTCTGAACTCAACATGATGAATGACCTGATACCTGAGCTGTGCAGGAGGAAGAGAGTGGCATGGAATCCCTTCAAGATCATCAAAGAAGTGGTTAAGAGGACAAGGGACTTCTGGCTCTGGGCACATCTTTTCGACTTCATTGTTCTTCCTGCACTAATATATGCCGCAGAGACCTGGGCTCTATGAAAACAGGATGAGAACGCTACTCAGGTATCCCAAAGAGGAATTGAAAGAGCTATGCTTGGAATATCATGCTTCACTCAAGTGAGAGAAGGAATCTTGAGTTCTGACCTCCCTCAATAATCAAGAATCAGGGATGCTGTATCATTTGCCAAGGCATTGAGAATCAGATGGGTCGGACACGTAATGTGATTTGGAGATGACCACTGGACTACAGCTGTTACCAACTGGATTTCACAGGATGTCAAAAGAATGCCTGGCTTCCCACTTATGAGATGGTCAGACTTCTTCGTCAAGACCCTGACTGGTCCAGCCTTTCTGGAAAACAATATGGAGAGTCCTTCAAAAACTAGAAATTGAGCTTCCATATGACCCCGCAATACCACTTCTGGGAATATATCCTGAGGATGCAAAAGAGCGCAGTAGAAATAATATCTGTACCTATATAATCATTGCAGCACTTCACAATAGCCAAAATATGGAAACAACCCGAGTGCCCTAAAACAAATGACTGGTTAAAGAAACTTTGGTACATCTACACAATGGAATACTATGCAGCTGTTAGGAGAGATAAGTCACAAAATTTGCTTATAAATGTATAAACATAGAGAGTATCATGCTAAGTGAAATGAGTCAGAAAGAGAGGGACAGACATAGAGGGACTGCACTCATTTGTGAGGTGTAGGGTAGCATCACACAAGGCTGACACCCAAGGAAGGTAGATTCAAGGGCCAAGGGGACTGCCCCATAGCTAAAAGACTGCTTCATGAGCAAAGGGGAGAAGGCAGATGGAATAGAGAAGGGATCACTAAGAAAATGATGGCTAGAGGAACCAATTGGGATGGGAGATGCATGCCGAAAGTAGAAAATGGACCAAACACGATGACCTCTCAGTGTCTGTGTTGCAAGGTATAATGCCCAAAAGTAGAGAGACAGTATAGGGAATATTGTCTGCCTTAGAGGCAGGGGGAGGGTAGGAAAGGGACGATATACCGGGGATGTTGGTGGTGGGGAATGTGCACTGGTGGAGGGATGGATGTTTGATCATTGTGAAATTGTAACCCAAATATGAAAGCATGTAACTATCTCACAGTGATTAAAAAAAAAAAGACCTTGAATGAAAGGTTTGAGGCCTTTTGTGTTCCTAGAATGAGCAGACGCCATTGGGCTACAATGGCATGTGACAGGAACGTTACTGGCGCCTGCCTGAGCAAATTGATGAGCAAGGAGATGACAAGTGATACAAGTGTTAGCAGGGTTCCGGAAAAAAAGAACATCAATTTCCTGTGCACATCAGTCTCTATTTGTGGATGGGCAGCCTGTCAGCTCTTTGCAAAACGAATTAGAAAACTGCCTTATTCATGTATGAACCTAATTGGGAGTAGTTGTCACTCTCTCTTGGAGTCATAGCCTCAAGCTGTCAGTGTTTTGTCCTCTTGCTATTAGTGGATTGGTCCCAGCCAGAAGAGAAGCTGCTGAACTGGGCCTATTTGCTCATGGTTGTAGATTTCTTGGTTTTCCCAGTGTTGTTCCTCTCTTGACTGATTTTTAGAAAATGTCAAATCTTCCAACACTTATAATATAAATTCTGTCATCATAATTCACACAATGAAAGACAATAAAAAGCAATCTGTGTATTGATAATATATCCATTATGACTTCCTGGAACATAAAAAAAATGTGAAATTGTGTTGTGCAGAATTGCTATCCAAGTCTCTGTCATGTAGCTTATATATTTTACAAGTCACAGATGTAAGATTTCAAAAGAAGACATTCACAATTTATCCCAACCAGTCATTTAACATTAGATCCTAGTTAAATTGACTTTTAAGTTTTTACTTTCAGCTCTACTACTTAACACCTTAGTTTATTTTTGTACCCTTCACATTTTATAGAAATAAGATCTTAATTTCTAGCTTTTAGTGGAACTGTTTGGTACATCAATTCCTGTTAACACAGCTGCTAAATATTAAAATGATTCTTTATATTAAACATAAAAGAGTTTCAAAGTAAATTAAATCCCTCAATAAAGTGTGTGCAACTTTTCACATAACATACCAAATATTAAAAGAGTTACCGATATAGGCAAATCTTGGGGAAATAAACTGAATTTTACGTGAAACAACTGCATTATGGTGTCTCAAAATAGATTTAGTACAAATTCAAAGATAGAGAATAAATAGATTTTTAAAATATAGCAATTATAAGATAGTTAATTGTCTTTGAGAAAAATATAATATTGGTTCAGAACAGAAAGCAACCAAATTCCTTATTTTCTCCAACCAGAAAAGAAAAATGAGATCACAGTAATATCTACAAAACAATCATAACATTTTGTTACATGGATTTGGTTATGATTGATGGAATAATAGGATTTTCACATAAATTTTAAAATATTGAATACTACATTCTTCCATATATCCATAATGCCTATTACACATGTAAAAGTTAAATTTTAACCTTATGCCTGTTCTCCCTTTCTCTATTATCATTTCTATGGAGCATAGAAAAGATATGTAAGCAGAGAGGAAGAATAGAATACTTGTGTCATTCTATTCTTGAGTCATTCCATATTTTTATGTTAGTGTGGCAATAATTCTGATTGTGTGTCATATAGATTGTAGTATATAAAAATTTATCTTATGTATTTGCAATTCACTATTTATGTCTCATTTAATCAGAGTGATATTTATAACTTACTAACTTTAAATCATTTTTCCTATCCCATAACATTATGAAATGTAAGATAAATATTCAGGCATTTAGAAAAGTTTTGTCATGTGTGTACAGAGCAATGTTAGGTAATTCAGAGGAGCTGGGCAAGTGGAATAATGGGCACAGAGGGAACTTTCATGGATGCATCTTGCTACTAGGTGTTTGAGAGATAAACTGTACTAAGGTAAAAATAATTGAACCCTCTAAACTTTTCAAAGAAGAAAAATTATGGAATTTTATTCATCCTGTTTTTAGATTAAAATGAAATAGTTAAAATTGAGAAAAAATAAGGACTTGAGATAAAATAGCAACAGCCAATAGAGTCTAAATGAGAGGTCAATGAGGAGATAAATTTGATGATGAAAAGGAAAATAGGAAGATTGCAACAAAATGGTATTTCCACTGAGGGGAATAATCTGGAGAAAAGGTTGGCAAATTATAACTTGTAAATAAAATCAGCAAGTAGCTGATATTTCCTTGGTCTCTAGCTAATATTTACTTTTTGCTTTAAAGTCTTTTAAAAAATCCCAAAGATATATAAATTAGAGGTGAGTCTTATTTATTACCTGGTCCATTACAAAAAAAAACTTTTTTTTTAATCTGTAGTCAAGAATAGACTTATAAAATTTTTCTGTGTCCATGGAAATATTCCATACCTATACTGATTAATCCGGTGGTCAGGAGTCACATTTGGCCAAGTGTTTGAAGAACTGAACTTACATATTTATTTGATTTTAATTGATTGCAATTAATTTCTCAGGTGACTGGTAGGAACTATATTGCATGGCATAGTTACATCCAACTGTAAACATGAGTGGCATTTTCTATAATAGCAATGATTGAAGACTAATTCATACTCCATCCCTCAATTTGGCTGTCCTGCATAACATTAGCTTTATTGTATGCTGGGATGCAATATGCATATCCATAATCATATACAATATGCTGGGATACATATGCAACATACAATACAAATGCATTTGCTGGGCAGCAAACCAAACTGAATGTAAGGGGTTACATGTGGAGACTTGAAATGGGATGTGGCAGGAAGATGAGTCTTTGGAATACTTCCATCCCAGCAACTTAATCTAAATTCTAGTAGAGAACTGGAATCTTTCTACTTCCAATTAATATGCTGAAGATCTAGAATATGCTAAGTAATACTCCAAGTAATGTACTAAGAATCCAACCTGTAAAAATGGAAAGCAGGTCAGTGTTCAGACTGCCCCAGCAGAGATTATTGAATGTCAGACCAAGAATGAACCAAAATCAGGAATATGCACCAGGAAAAATATAGAAACATGATCTATGTCTGCTGAAATTAGGCTGACAGAAGAATGATGTAGAAATGGGCTTTTCAAGGCAGCTAAGAAATAGGGAAGTGTTCCTTCTCTCTTGAGCCTGAGTTTTCTGTAAAGAGATAATGCTATGAGATAGAGATTTTAGTGTCTAAGAGATTCTAGTATATAGAATATTCACATAAATTTGAGAGGTGTGTGGGGTTAGCAAGTTTCAACTTGCTCCATCCAAATATCTGAAGTAAAGCTAGTAGACATATGTGCTTGGCATCATCCCTTAAATATTTTTAGCCTTAGTAAATCATGAAGTAAATGTATTTGCTTTCAGCATGAAGCAAATACATTTACTTCATGATAATAATTTCTGCCCTACTTTGAATAACAGATGTTAAAACTACATGCAGCCTTATCTTCTTTCTAATGATTTTCTTTTAAAAATGACAAAGCAGGGTAAATGGTGATAAGAAATCTGAAAGCTCAGATTTTTACCTATAATGACAGAATGCTAAAAGAATCTTAGAATCTTGCTGCTATTGTTTGCTGGAAAATTCCCATGGCTTGCAGGGTCTTGCTATGTGATGTAGAAATAATCACAGATTCTGGAGGGCATGAAAAGCCAATTTATTTCCCCAAACCAAGAGAAAAACATACATGAATGGGAGAAATGCAGACTGATTTGCTGCAAAGGCAGCAAGGCAACTTTATCACAATTGTGATCCTTGCAATGCGCTTTTAAAGTTTCCTGTTTCTGGAGTGGGGACAGGTTGTTATGTTGGGTCTCAATTTGTCACCATGTCCATAGAAAGTAAATGAAGGAATGAAATGTTAGACTTCAAAAAGCCTTTGTTCAGCTTCTACTTTGAGACTGGATCTGTGATGTCAAAAGCCCTGCCCAAACAAAAAAGGATCCGGCACTATTTCTTTATGAATGACATGAGGTAATAAATACATTGCTCATTGTTCTTTTTCTATACATCAAGGTTTTATATGTAAAAACTTTAAGAAATCATGCACATTAATTTCAGCGTGCATTTTAATTTTAATATTAAAATGTATACAGAGATTGTTTCTAAGCTGAAATCAAAGCATGGAAATCACCTCCCTAATTATGATGAGTCACAATCTTCCTTTTGGAAAAAATATGTATGTACAAGCACCTCAGGAGTCCAGTCTTAATCTTTTTAGATATTCTCAGGAATGCGGCACTGATAAATTCAAAGCAGAGTTATCAAAACAAGTTAGCAATTCTAGATATTTTATAATCTATCCCTAGGCTAAACCATTTAAAGCTATTTTGGAAGAGTAAATAAACTGAGATGCACACAAACCAACCTTTTACATATCATTACTGACAACTCAAGTTAGATGTATGACTTGCATGTTGCTGTCTGCCTTGCAGACAGATTCTTTATTGCAAGGCAAGTCACATCCCTACCAACATTATAGCTGTTCTGTCACTGTCGGATGTCAGGATGACACCTCCCATATGCTTGTATTCCCCCCCCCCCCTTTAACAAACAGTTGGAATGCAGGTGGTGGGTGGGGAATTGAGGTGAAACATTACTGTCCAGGCACTTAATGCCAAAAAAACCCACATTTAAATTCAGGTAAATTGAGCATAAAGAGAGAGAGATTAAAAAACCATTGTCTAAGACACAAAATCCAAAAATCCTTAGAAGGTCCTTTTCAGAGGAAAGAGCTTTGAAGTACTTTTATACCATCACTGATTACTACACCATATTTTTCTCATAACTTACTCATTTTTGACTCAAAATTAGAGTTTTCAAAATATTATTTTGATATCATATATAGGCGGTATACAGCTGGTTCCTTGTCCTTTGAATGCATTTAACAGCTTCATGACACAAATGATTTGGTAGAAATTGGGTTTCTTTTTTATGTTACCGAATGTTGTGTTACATATGTAAATAAAATTTTAGTTAATTAAATTGGAATGGAGATATTTTAAGATATGTAAAGCTTTTAATACAACTTATTATTTTGGAAACAAAATGATCTTTTCTCCTGTGTGTTAATTATTTGCTCAAAATTAAATCTGCCTACATAAGTATATGAATATGCTCATAGGAACTTAACACAGTTAAAAGTCTTTACTTAGTGGAATATTAAAATTTTTAATTACATTTGTTCTTTTTCATACAATAAAACATTTTACAGAAGTTAGAATCCAGTTCTATTTGTCTTTTAAAGGTACCTATCAAAGTTAAATGTTATTTTTTTATACTTTAACAATAGCATATGAGGTTTTAATTTACAAATTAATTGTGTTTGTGCACTATAATATATATATAAATAGAAAACCCAGCTAATATTGGTTAAGAATTTACTCTTCTGAACTCTAGTACCTTACTAGAAAGATACTAATATCCTAGACTTTAGGCAGTGCAGAACGGATCTGAGATACATTCCTTACTTCTAAAGGTGGTAGGGTAAATGCATTTGAGAAGAAATTTCAGCAAAATATCCTTGATAAATATATTAAAATTTGTTTATCAAGAAGATTTTGGGGGGGGCTGGAGTGATAGCACAGCGGGTAGGGCATTTGCCTTGCACGAGGCCAACGTGGGTTAGATTCCCAGCATCCCACATGGTCCCCCAGCACCGCCAGGAGTAATTCCTGAGTGCAGAGACAGGAGTGACCCCTATGCATCGCTGGGTGTGATCCAAAAAGCAAAAAAAAAAAAAAAAAAGATTTTGTCCTCTGAAGAAAACTGTATTCAAAGCATACTTTGAATGGATAAGGAACACTGTGTGTTTGAATATACTTGGATGTGTGCTGAATGTCCATAGATGTGAACATAAATCACTAGACTTCAGACTCATAGAGAAACAATTTGGAGCTATGTCATTTTGTATTTGTGGATATCAATAGCCATTGTATGCTAATTACTATATTCAGTTACATCTTTTGAGTTGATGAATCACTTATATGCCTGATTAAACAAATGTATTTTCAGTCTATAGTATTTGGAGGCTCTAACTCTTGAATTGATAAACTAGGATTAGTATTGTTGTTTATTGAAAGCATGCAAGTTAGACATTTGTAGGAAAGGGATAGAATATTACTACCAATTTCAATACACTGTAATGGAATGTAGTTTGGTCTTTTATGATTTGTTTCTTTCTCCATTTTCCCTACTCTATCTACATCTAGACTTAAAAACTTGAGTCAAATTTAAGATGATCTTAATTTTCTTATATCTAATAAATTTTCATGTCAATAAAATCAATCTAGTAAACAATCATTTCTTATCATGTCTCTGAAAATACTAAAGGGTAAGTTTTCTCGTGATCAAATTTTTAGGAGGGTACACTGACAGTACTCAGTGGTAACTCCCAGCTCAGTGCCTCGGTAGGTCACTCACAGTAGTTCTGGGGATAAACCAGGATTTCCACTATGCAAAACTAGCACTTTAGCTCCTTGAACAATCTACCCTGACATCATGATTGGTTCTTCCAAGTATTTATAAACATTCACCTGATATTATTTTTCGAATCTAATCAACTAAAGTTATTTTATAGCAAAAAAACCCACATTTATCAGAATTCCATGGAGAATTCCTGAGTTCAATGGAATAATACTAGCACTGTCGTCCCATTGTTCATGGATTTGCTGAGCTGGCACCAATAAGGTCTCCATTGTGAGACTTCTTGTTACTGTTTTTGGCATATCAAATACACCATGGGTAGTTTTCCAGGCTCTGCTGTGCGTATGGGATACTCTTTGTAGCTCGCCGGTCTCTCTGAGAGAGATGGAGGAATCGAACCTGGGTTGGTCGAGTGCAAGGCATATGCCCTACCTGCTGTGCTATTGGAGTACTAACTTTTAATTGCATTGTGTACATTTTTAAGGGACAGGGTCCTTGAAAACTGAAAAACATTGTTAGGTGATTATTGGAAATTGGCCCTGAGTCAAAGAGAAACTGGACTTTTAGAAACAGAAAGAGTGTAGGGAGCCATTTTACCTTACTGATCTTATCCTGTCACTATTTGCTTAATCACTAGCTAACCCCATGCCACACCTAGCAAAGGTTGCCACTCCTAATCCTACTGATATTATCCTATCAGCATTTGTTTATTACTAGTTAAATCCCATGCCACACCCTGCATTTCTGTTGGGGGTCCCGGCACCACCTCCTCCCAACAGGGAGGTATAAATACTGTAACTGCCATAGAATAAAGGCCTTTTCTCCCTCCTCTGGGCTCTGCGTCTGTTCTTTTGGCTGCGCCCTACGAAGGGTTCTCCCTGCTGAACAGAACGAGACCTCCACATCAACTTCCACAAAAGAGAATTTTCTGAGTTTTCAAAACTGTGGCATCATAGACATTATTTTATTATTTTGTGGATAAAGGAACAAAAAAGTGTTATTTAATATAAGTCCTTGAAAGTGGAAAAAAGCTCTTATATAATGATGACTAATGCAATGTAAGAGGAGTTATTTTAACATGATGATAATGTGTTTTTCCTTTGCAGTTTTGTAACAGTTTCATAGCTATTAGATACTTATGTCAGCAAAGTTGCATTTGATTTAACTTTCAAAACAACTTGAAACAGCTCATTACTTCTGTTCTCTTTTCAAAAAGAGTCCTCAATTTCTATGTCTTAAATAAAGGAGTGTTCATCCACAGTTAATTATTTACAATTGTAGCACAATTCTCAGTCACAAAAGAGAACTCCTGAAGCCTATTCCTATTCTCTCCCTCTCACATTAATATCTAAATCTGTTCATCTCTAAATGTTTTGCATCCCTCTGTTTTTGCTGCACACGTGCTTTCAAGGCCTCAAACATCTCTTGGCTGGATAGAGTTTTAGTATCAAAACGGCACAGTACTAGGACAAGAACAAGTCCTCAGATCAACGGAGTACAATTGAGAGCTTAAGATATGACTTAAATGTATATGTATATGAAGTGAAACATGGAGAGTATCTTCAACAAATGGTTCTGGGAAAACTGATTACACACTGAAAAAATATTAGATTCCTGTATCACAAAGGTTCGTTCAAAAATGGATTAAGGACCTCAACCAACCTCAAAACTGTCTCCAAAATTATGTTGAGGGAGGGGTATGAGAGATAATGCAGTGGGCAGGGTGCTTTCTTTGCACAATGCCAACTTGGTTTGATTCTCTGAATCCCCTGCGGTCCTCTAATCACCACCAGGAATGATCCTTGAGTTCAAAGACAGGAGTAAGTTCGAAGCATTTCCAAGTGTGCCTCCCTCACCCCCAAATATGTGAGGGAAATAGACAGGACCTCACAATATGTTTTGCTTTGGTGGGAGAATAGAGGGATTTGGGACCACACCTGGCAGTGCTCAGTACCTACTCCTATCGCTGCACTCAGGGACCCTCCTGGCAGTGTACAGTAGACCATACATGTTGCCCAAGAACTAACCAGGGTCAGTCACATGCAAGATAAGTACCTTACACCCTGTACTATCTTTCTTACCCATAATCCTCCAATATCTTGACCTCAAGGAAGTCTTTCATGATACAGCCTCACAGACAATGAAAACAAAAGCAGAATTTAAAAATAGGACTACATTACACAAAATAGCTCCCACTGAAAGAAGTGATACCTAAAATATAAAGACATCCTACTGATTGTGGGAAAATATTTATATATCATAGTCAAAGATACATAAAGCACTCACAACATTAAACAAAAAATCCAACACATAACCTCATAAAATATGGGGTGAGGAGATGAATAGACACTTCTGCAATGAAGACATAAAGAAGACCAACAGGCACACAAAAAAATTGCTCATTATCACTGAATGCCAGGGAAATACAAATCAAAATGACAATGAGCTATCACCTCACACGGTGAGAAGCATTTATATGAAAAAGATTGGAAACAGGAGGTGCTGGTGGAGTTGTGGTGAAGAAAGAATTATCTCATTTATAGTGGGACAGGGCATCTATTGCATTGTTCAGTCTTTCTGGCAAAAGATTTGGGCACTCTCAAATATTTTTTGTTTGTTTTTAGACCACACTTGGTGATGCTTGACAATTATTCTTGGTTCTCCACTAAGGGATCTCTTCTGGTGATGCTCGAGGAACCATATGGAATGCTAAGGATTGAATTCCAGTCAGCTATGTGCCAGGCAAATGCCCTACTCAGTATACTACCACTCCAGCCTCTTCTCAAAACATTTTGAATAGAACTTTCATTTACCCTGTGATTCCAGTCCTAGGACTTGAACCTCAAAATCACAAAAGCATTAGTTAGAAAAGATAATTATACCAATTTTCATCACAGCACTGCTTACATTAATCAAGATCTGGAAACAGATTAAGTGCCCAATAAAAGATTAGCACATTAAGAAATAGTGGTCCCTAACATTCTACTTGCTGCTCCACCATCCCAGGTGAGATTTTCCTCTGGTTAGTGTCACTGGGCCTATTCCAAACAGGAGGCAGAACTCCAATTGGAGCCAGAAACCCTCCTTCGTGGGAAGGTCCACAGCCTCCACCCAATTGCTTCATATTAAGGGCCCACACTACCGCTTCTTCCCTACTTGCTTATTGCTCCACCATCCCAGGTGAGATGTGCCTCTGGCTTATATCGCTGGGCTTATTCTGAAAGGGAGAAAGGTCCACTGAGAGGAAGCAATTTCACACCCAACCTCTGTCATATTAAGGGCCCATATCACAAGTCCTGAAGCATACTGCTATTTATGTGACTACATGATATCTACTCAGCAAATTACATGATTCTCACAGGTGTTCTTCCTGTCATTCTGTGAGGACAGAGAAGACAGAGAGCAACCTCTAGTTAATGCCTCATCACCTTCCTGGGGTAGGGGTGGATGGCTAACTACAAAAACTCACCCCCAGCATAACACTAGAAAATCAGTGGGGAAAACATGTAGAAACCTAGCTCAATGAGCAAACATAACACAACATCACTGAAGAGATAAACACCTGTAATTTCTCAGACAGTGCCTTTAATGACACTCTGATGAGGATGTTTAATGACTTAAAAGAACCAATAGCACAGGTAGTCAGAGAAAAGCACAGGAAAATATGGAATTTGAAATGAAATAAACTATTATTTATAGTCTGAAGTTACAGAAATGAAGAAATGTCGGCGACATAAAAAAGTCAATAGAAGCTCTGAGCAGCATAATGATAGCTAAGCAAAAGATTGGGGAGCCCTAAGATGAGAAGGAAACTGCTAGAAAACAGCAGAAAGTATAAAATAGTCTGAAAAATAAATGAACATCATGCTAGAGAATGATGGGATGCATTCAAGAGAAACAAGTTAAGATTCATTGGAATTCTAGAAGAACAGGAAGGCAGATGTGAATAATAGTTAAAGAAATCATTAATTAAACTTTCCAGAGTGGAGTATTTCAGGCATCAATATCCCATATGCTGAAGGGTCCAGTGAAAATAGGCCTAATTAGGAAACCCCAAGACATACCATACTCAAAATGATGATGAAATCTAAAGGCAGAGACAGAATAATGAACAGGTGAACTGAAGGGATAGGCACAGGTTGGGAAGGGATTGTGGGATAATGGTGTAGGAGGATCTCGAAACAAGGATAGAGGATTCTTCTGCAACTATAAAATAGCAATTTCAATGTGATTATAAGCTATGATTCCTCAATAATATAAGCAAATAAAATAAAGCATAGTAATAATAAAACCAATAACAATTTAATATAAAAGGGTAGAAATAAAGCATGATTAAATTTGAATGAATTGCCTTTGATGATAAAAATAATTGAGTGTTCTGATGAGTAATAGTAGAAGAGCCGATGCATTGTATTTTCTGTTTTTCAAACACATTAAGTACATCAACTCTCACAAGAAATTCTGATTTTCTAATATAGAGTCACCCCTGTACCACTAATAACTGCTTCCCTATGTCCCTGTGCCAGTGCCACATGTCTGATGTCACTAGATCAATGGACATACTATCTTATAAATATGAACATATGAGCTTACAAAATTGTACCTTCAAAGACCTATATTCTATTTTGTTTCCATTCTTACGTCATAAGATCTATACCTCCCAGAAGCTTGCACAGCTCTCCAGTAATAATTGCAGGATCCAATGGTTCAGCTAAATTTTCTGCAACCACAAATATAGGCTTTAATTGAATGAGGTTGTCAATGACATGATCTGCATCTAGATTTCCAAATAACTGAGTTTTAAAATTATTCTAGATGTTTCACAAATTGAGCAGTCTAGTTTACTAAATCCATGTACACATATAACTCAGAAGACTAAAGTTCGTTAGATTGTACAGTTTTGCATAAGTGTATAAAACTTGAAGAGTTCAGTTTTTTTTCTTCAGATGTGTTTTTGCAAAGATTATGCATTATCCATGGAAAAATAATTAAAACATTTAGCTAAAATTCTGTTGGATAAGAAGCGACATTGGATGGTGGATTAAGATGTTAAAAGTGAAATCACAAGCAGCAACTGTGAAACCACAGAAATCGTGTTGCTATTCTTAGCTGATATATATATATATATATATATCTCAAATCATATCCAATGGTCATTTGAGGGTGAAATTGTCACAGGAATGGGCTTTAGAACAAAGTCACATCCTATTTAAGATGAAGTTCTTTATATGTGCCTTGAGCAATGTTACATGCAGTAGCACTAACAGTATTTATTGTAAAGTTTGTAAAATATACATGTTTTGGTTGGATTATTTGATTTTTCTGAAAATCAAGGTAGACTTATAATAATCTACCTTTGATAATGGTGATGTTGATGATATAATGACACAAACAAGGAGAAAGTTATCCTGACAGTGTTTTAATAGCATATACCTTCTTCTTTTAACTCCAGTAAGAATGAAAATTAGTTCTTAAAAGTGCATAGGGGCCAGAGAAATAGTCCAGTGGGTAGGGTATTTGCCTTGCACTCAGCTGATCCTGGGGGTTAATTTTCCGCATACTATGTGGTTCCTTGAGAACCATCAGAAGTAATTCTCGAGCTCAAATCCCAGAGTAAACCCTGAGCATTGATTAGTATGGCCTAAAAACAATGACAAAAATTAATGTATAATTTCATCATGTTAAGAACACATATTAACACCCCCTGAAAAAGTTTTTACCATATAGAACATTCCAAATATTAAAGTATATTTATTATTTTCATGATAGTATTACAAGTGGGATACTCTCAGTAGCTTGCTAGGCTCTCTGAGAGGGACGGAGGAATCGTCAAGCTACTGAGATTATCCCGCCTGCATGGCAGAGCCTGGGAAGCTGCCCGTGGCATATTCGATATGCCAAGAACAGTAACAAAAAAATATCACAATGGAGATGTTACTGATGCCCGCTCTAGCAAATCGATGAACAATGAGATGACAGTGCTACAATGATAGTATTAACATTATCATCTTGTGCTTACAGCCATTCTACTTAATTCCCAACATCAGAATGATAAGATTCCTCTACCATTATCCCAAGGTTTCCCCATTCCCCGAGCTGAAGATTCTGATAGTTCTATTGACCATATATGAGAATCTGGTTGCATTGGGGATTGTCTAATTTTTAGATTTGTTTCTTTATACTCAGCACATGCATGAAATCATTAGATATTTGTCCTTCCTATCTCACTTCACATAGCATGTCTACCTTCAAATCTGTCCTAGTTGCAGAAAATTGCAAAATTTTATCTTTACTGAGCTGAATAGCATTCCATTGAGTATATATACCACAATTTAATTTTTTTAGTTATCAGCTTTTGTATATTTGGGTTATTTTCAGATCTTGGGTATTGTAATTAATGCTGTGATGAACATAGGTGTGCATATGTCCTTTCAGATTTATATTTTTGCATTCTTGAGGTAGATGCCCATGAGTGGAATCACTATGTCATATAGATCAATTTTAATATTTTTACAAGTTTCCAAATGATTTTACAAAAAGGCTTAACCAAGCAACAATCTCACTAGCCTTGTATGAAATCTCCTTTTCAAATCATATTTTCACCAGCATTTATTGTTTTCAGACTTTTATTATAAACTATTCTTGCTGTGTGAGTTGTTATCTCATAGTAGTTTTGTGTTGTGTTTCACTGATAATCAGTGGTGAGTAACTTTTTTTTGTATGACTGTAAGCTATCTTTATATATTCTTTGAGCAAGAATCTGTTGATATCATCTCAGTTTTTGATAAATTGTGTGTTGTTGTTATTACTGTTGAGCTTTTGAGAGTGCTTATATCGCTTGGATATTAGCTCTTTTTCTGATATTGGTGTGTGAGTGCTTTTTCCCAAGAAGAGTAGTGTATTTCTGTTTTAGACTTAATTTCTTTTGCGGTTCAAAAGTTTTTAGTTTGATGTAGCTCCACTTGTTAATTTCTGCTTTTTCCTCTTTGCCGAATGAGTTCATACCATTGAAGACTTCTTGAAGGTCAAGCTCTTGGTGAGTCATGCATATGTGTGTATACATATCTATCTATCTATCTATCTATCTATCTATCTATCGATAGATAGATAGATAGATGTCCCCATCAATCTCTTTTAGAGAAATAGGTTTGTTTTTTTGTTTGGGGACCACATTTGATGGTACTTAGGGCTTATACCTTTCTCTGTGTTCACAGAGGATGCCTGGCATTGCTCAGACTACCATATGGGAGTCTGGGGATCAAACCTGAGTTTGCCCACAACACCCCAAAGGAGAGAGAACAAAAGGGAATGCCCTGCCACAGAGGCAGGGTGGGGTGAGGGGATGGGGTTGGGGTGGTGTGAGGAATACTGGGAACATTGGTGGAGGAGTATGGGCACTGGTGGAGGGATGGGTAAACGATCATTGTATGACTGAAATGCAAACATGAAAGTTTGTAAGTATGTAACTGTACCTCATGGTGATTCACAAATAAAAAATAAATTAAAAAAAAAAACCCTGAGTTTGCCAATTGCAAGGAAAGTACCCTACTTGCTGTAACATCTTTCTAGCCCTAATAGAAACAGGTTTGATATATTAATATTTTATACATTTGAATTAATCTTTATATTCAGTGTAATAGAGACCTAATTTCTTGTTTTAACATGTGGCTTTCCAGTTTTTTTGCAGCCTCATTTGTTGGAAAGACTCTCCTTGTCCTATTTCTTGCCTCTAACCCACTTGTTGTAAATTAACTACCATATTTCTGATGGTTTATCTCTGGGTCTTCAACATTCATAAATTTAATGCTGTTTTTAGGCTTTGCCCTGGAGAGATAGATATATTATTTTGGATATAAAAGGCTGTCTGTCCAAGGAATTGGCTGTGACATAATTGCTCAAACAGGAATTAAATTGTCCAATAGAAAAATTTTCAGAGTGAACCTTGTTTTATATCCAGTGCTGCAATTTTCTGGCTTGATATTGATATTAAATTCCACTATGAATGTGAGGCAAATGATATGAGAAGGAAAAAAAATAGAGCCTCCTGTTGATAGTAAGTACAAGACAACATATGATATTGGACATGCACATACCACATGGGTGGCTGCTCTTCAAGGCTCATTTCATGTCCGGAACAGAGCCAAGTGAGAAAAGTCCTTTCCAAATCCAGACAGCCAGACAAACGCCAACAATTCAGTGCAGTATTATCCATTAAGCAAAGCAATTTTCCCCTGTCAATCTTTTTGAGTAAAATAAAATGATGCTCAATTAAAAAATATAAGATTGGTGAAATTCAAAAAAGGGTTGGCATCCTTTCAGCCTAAATATGCCATTGCTGTTTTAGCATAAGCTGTTTTCAGGAAAACAGCAATTAACACTAAGTAATACTAACTGCTCGTCTTCATCTTACTTATTTTAAGTTTTTCTGATCTTAATCATATGTACCATTTAACTTAAAAATTTGCATGAGGACTGGAGAAATTTTCTGTTTCAGCCATAAAGCATGGTATTTTCCAAACAGAATAAGTAAGAAAATGATTAAGTTGACTTTGTTTACGTAAGAATAGAGATATTTTATGTATTGAGAAAGATTATTACCTTCTTAATGACATAATGTGTTATTGTGACATTAATATATATAATTTCTTAACATTATAAAAATAAGAAGTATGTTACTTACCATACTTAATATTAGTACTACCTCTGTTAGTACTTAGCTATTTTGAAACAATTCTATTTATTTAGTATTTTCTGTTTAAAGACCATTGATAACTCTTTATTGGCTCCTAAGATAAACAAGTATTTTCAATTAAAAAAATTGAAGGCTCACAAATAATAAAACCCTGTGCTCCTTTTTCAGTTTCATCATAACATTATTTCCCAGTTTTAACTTTAGTATCTTTTTAACTAGACCAATGAAGACTCTCATATCACATCCTGTCTATTTTAGTTTGTAACTTTTTTCATATTTTATGTACATTTTAAATTTTATTCAATTATGTTTTGCTTTTATTTTATTAAAATATTATTTTTTAAATTGAATCCCCATGAGATAGAACATTACAAAGCTATTCATGATTGGGTTCAGTCATACAGTGTTCCAACACAAATTCTTTCACCAGTGTACATTTCCCAGCACCAATGTCTCCAGTTTCCCTCCACTACTCCCAACAACCCCTCAAAGCCTGCCTTCCCTCCCTCTCTCTGTCTCTCTCTGTCTCTGTCTCTGTCTGTCTCTCTCTCTCCGTTTATGCACTGTGGTTTGCAATACAGATTGAAAGGTCATCACGTATATCCCATTACCTACTTTCCATACTCAGTTCTTGTCCAGAGTGATCATTTCCAACTATTGTTGTCATACTGGACACTCCTCTATCTTAACTACCCTCCGCTCTCTACACACTTTGTGGTAATTTCCAACCATTAACCAGTCCTCCTGACCTCTGTTTTCACTGGTTCCCTGGCCTTGAATATTAGTCTCCTATTATTTTTTTTTATATCCCGCAACTGAATGCAGTCATTCTATATCCATCCCTTTTCTTCTGACTCTTTTCACTCAGGATGATTGTCTCTATGTCCATTCATTTATAAACACATTTTATGACTTCATTTTTCCTAACAGCAGTGTAATATTCCACTATGTAGTTTTACCATAGTTTCTTTATCCATTTATCTATTCTCAGGCACTTTTGTTTCCAGATTCTGGCTATTATGAATAGTGCTGCAATAAACATAGGAGTGCAGATGGTGTTTCTGCTGGTTTTGAGCCCCCCAGGGTATATTCCCAGAAGTGGTATTGCAGGTCAAATGGGAGCTCAATTTCTAGTAGATGGAGGAATGTCCATATTGTTTTCCACAAATGATAGACCAGCCAGCATTCCCACCAACAATGAATGAGAGTCCCTTTCTACCTGCATCCATGTCAGCACAGGTTGTTTTGTTCTTTTGGATCTGCCAGTCTCTGTGGTGTGAAATGATATCTCATTGTTGTTTTTATTTGCATCTCCCTGATGGTTAATAATGTATAGCATTTTTTTCCATGTGTCTTTTGGCCATTTGTAATTCTTCTTAGAGAAAGTTTAAGTTCATTTCCTCTCACCATTTTTTATGGGGTTGGATTTTTTCCTTTGTAAAGTTCTAACAGTATCTTATATAACTTTGTTATTAACTATTTATCAGATGGGTATTGTGTGAATAACCTTTATCATTCCTGGGCTGTATCTGTATCTGTTTCTTTAGGGGTGCAGAAGCTTCTTAGTTTAATGTAGTCCCACTTGTTTATCCTTGCTTCCTTCCACTTGCTTGGTCAACGGTATTATATCTTTGCAGACACCTTTAGCTTTAATATTATGGAGGGTTTTGCTAGCCTTTTCTTCAATGTACCTTATGGATTCTAGTCTGATTATTCTTTATTCTTTTTTTTCTGCTTTTTGGGTCACACCCGGCGATGCTCAGGGGTTACTCCTGGCTCTGTACTCAGGAATTACCCCTGGCGGTGCTCAGGGGACTATATGGGATGCTGGGAATCGAACCCGAGTTGGCCTCGTGCAAGGCAAATGCCCTACTCGCTGTGCTATCACTCCAGCCCCAAGTCTGATTATTCTTTAATCCATTTTGATCTGACTTTTGTGCAAGGTGTTAGATAGAGGACTGAATTCATTTTTTTACATGTGTCTGTCTGATTTTCCCAGCACCAATTGTTGAAGAGGCTCTCCTGGAACCACTATATATTTCTTGCTCCATTATGAAAGATTAAGTGAACATATATTTGAGAATCAGTGTCAAGATATCCAACTCTATTGCATTGGTCTGCTGGTCTGTTTTTCTTTGAATACCATGCTGTTTTAATTACTACCACTTTGTATTACCATTTGAAGCTAGGGAAGGTGATGACTTCCATCTACTTTGCCCCAAGAATTACTTTAGCTATTCATGGGGTTTTATTGTTTCATATGAATTTCAGGAGTGTTTGATCGATTTATTTGAAAAGTCATGGGTATCCTTTTAGGGACCACATTGAATTTATATAATGCATTGGGGAGTATTGCCATTTGACAATGTTAGTTCTCCCAATCTGGAATGTGTGTCCGTTTTTTCATGTTCTCTTTTATTTCTTGAAGTAGAGTTCTCTACTTGAAGTAGAGTTTTCTTTGAACAGATCCTTTACCTCCTGAGCTCAGCTGAATCCAAGGTATTTGATTTTCTGAGGCACAATTGTAAATGGTACATTTTTTTAAAAAAATCACTTTCATCTATTTCATTACTTACATATAAGAGAGCCATGGACTTTCTGGTATCAATATTGTAACCTGCCAATTTTCAATGCAAGTATATTGTTTCCAGAAACTTTTTGGTAGAGATATTAGGATACTTTAAAAAAGGTAAAATGTCATCTGCAAATAGTGAGAGCTTGGACTTCTTACTTTAAGATCTCGATGTCCCTAATGTCTTTTCTTCTCTAACTGCTATGGCAAATACTTCTAGTACTATATTGAATAGAAGTGGTGAGAGTTCACAACCTTGTCTTGTCCATGAACTTAGAGGGAAGAATTTTAGTTTTTCACCATTAAGAATAATGCTTGCTGCGGGCTTATGGGTTTATGGTGGACTGGAGCAATAGCACAGCAAGTAGGGTGTTTGCCTCACACACGGCTGACCCAGTTTTGATTCCTCCATCCCTCTCGGTGAGCCTGGCAAGCTACTGAGAGTATACCGCCCGCATGGCAGAGCCTGGCAAGCTCCCTGTGGCATATTCAATATGCCAAAAACAGTAACAACAAATCTCACAATGGAGATGTTAATGAACAACAGGATGACAGTGCTACAGTGCTACAGTATTTCTCTTCAGAAATATTACTTATTCTTTTTGGACTTCTAAAACTTAAAATGAGTTCTCACTGGCATAATCCAATTGTTCTCAAAGTACAATATCGTGTTTGCTAACAGGTTCTATCCTGAATAAGCCAATCATTTTTCGATTTTTGATATTTTTACTGTGTGTTCTAAGGATGTTTTATTGTTCTTTTTTATCACAAATGTGACAGTCAAGTTAAAGAAACTTTTTGTTACTTCAGTGTTATTGATATTCTTACACAATTTAATTTCAAATTTATATTCATTATGAGTATTTTGATGTTTCCTTTGTAGTCATGGAAATTATTTGAATCATATAAACTTTATATGATTTTAGAAATTTAGATTTGATATGTTTTCTTATAATTCTGTGGCTTGAGTCTTTTGATGTAATGTTTTATATGTACATGTATATGTGAGTAGATATAAGGGTGGATATATGGAGGTGAGTGAACGATCACTAAAGAGCTGGGGATATGGACTTTTGAATATTTATTGAAATTCTTTTTTTTTTCAGGAATTCTCTGTTTTTATTTCCACTGGAAAGACAGAATAGACATATTCCGTTGTTGTGTCTGGCTAGATCTTTAACTAGCTAGCTCATGTGATTGTTTGGCTAGAACGGACATTTCAGTGAAAGTTTCCCAGATGGCAGGGAACGTACTGTGGAAATGGGTCACAGTATGCTAAAGAACTTATTCATTTAGTCATTAGGTAGTCAAAGGAAAGTATGGTGGTCATATTTGTGTATACCACTACACACACACAAAAAAAGGCTTGCATCTTTCAGATGTGCCTGATATGAAAAAAAAACTAGGAAATACAGCAGCAGATGCATCAGACTGAACCATTGAAAACTATCACTGACGAGGAACTAAGACGATTGCCTTGCACCCTGCTGCCACCAGTTCAGTCACAGCACCAGAGTCCCCTCAGCACCACCAGAAGTCATCCCTGAGAGTAGAGTCCAGAGAAAGCCCTGAGCACCACCAGCTGTGGCTCAAAAGACAAAACAAAACAATCCAACCTCTCACTCCAAAACAGAATTTGAAATGGGAAGTAAAGGAGATATTGTTAGCCTTTAAAGCAGGTTCATGTTTTTTTTTTATTAGTTTATTTTTAATTAGAGAGTCATCGTGAGGTACAGTTACAGATCCATATATCTTTGTGCTCATGTTTCCCCCATACAAAGTTCGATAACCCATCCCTTCACCAGTGCCCATTCTCCACCACCAGTAAACCCAACATCCCTCCCCCCCTCCCCAGTCCCGTCTCACCCCACCCCACCCTGCCACTATGGCAGGGAATTCCCTTTTGTTCTCTCTCTCTGATTAGGTGTTGTGGTTTGCAATAAAGGTGTTGAGTGGCCATTGTGTTCAGTCTCTAGTCTGTATTCGGCCCGCATCACCCTTCCCCCACATGACCTCCAACCACATTTTACTTGGTGGTCCCTTCCCTGAGTTACCCAGAATGAGAGACCAGCCTCCAAGCCATGGAAACAATCTCCTGGTACTTATTTCTACTATTCTTGGGCGTTAGTCTTATAGTCTATTATTCTATATTCCACAGATGAGTGCAATCTTTCTATGTCTGTCTCTCTCTTTCTGACTCATTTCACTTAGCATGATACTTTCCATGTTGATCCACTTAAATGCAAACGTCATGACCTCATTTTTTCGAACAGCTGCATAGTATTCCATTGTATAGATGTACCAGAGTTTCTTCAACCAGTCATCTGTTCTAGGGCACTCGGGTTTTTTCCAGATTCTGGCTATTGTAAACAGTGCTGCGGTGAACATATAAGTGCAGATGTCACTTCGACTATACTTTTTGGCTTTTCTGGGATATATTCCCAGCAGTGGTATTGCTGGGTCAAATGGGAGCTCAACCTCTAGTTTTTTGAGAATCGTCCATACTGTTTTCCAAAAGGGCTGAACTAGCAGGCATTCCCACCAGCAGTGTAGAAGGGTCCCTTTCTCCCCACATCCTCTCCAACAGCGGTTGCTTTTGTTCTTTTGGATGTGTGCTAGTCTCTGTGGTGTGAGGTGGTATCTCATGGTTGTTTTGATCTGCATCTCTCTGACGATTAGTGATGTAGAGCACTTTTTCATGTGCCCTTTGGCCATTCGTATCTCTTCCTTGGTAAAGTTTCTGTTCATTTCTTCGCCCAATTTTTTGATGGGGTTGGATGTTTTCTTCTTGTAGAGTTCAACCAGTGCTTTATATACCATTGATATTAACCCCTTATCTGATGGGTATTGTGTAAATATCCTTTCCCATTCTGTAGATAGTCTTTGTATTCTGGTCACTGTATCTTTTGTGGTGCAGAAGCTTTTTAGTTTAATGTAGTCCCATTTGTTGATTTCTATTTTTACTAGATTGTTTAGTTCCGTGTCATCTTTGAAGATAGTCAAAGCCATCTACCACGAACCTAGGGCAAGCATTATCATCAATGGAGAAAAACTAAGGGCTTTTCCTCTAAGATCGGGGACAAGACAAAGATGTACACTCTCACCACTTCTCTTTAATATAGTATTGGAAGTATTAGCAATAGCCATCAGGCAAGAAAAAGATATTAAGGGGATTCAGATCGGAAAGGAAGAAATCAAGCTCTCACTATTCGCAGACGATATGATGCTATACCTAGAGAAACCTAAAAGCTCTAGTAAGAAACTCTTAGAAACAATTGACCTATACAGTAAAGTCACAGGCTATAAAATCAATACCCAAAAATACATGGCCTTCCTATATGCAAACAATGAGACAGAGGAAAGGGACATGAAAAAAGCAATCCCATTCACAATTGTGCCCCAGAAAATCAAATATCTTGGAATCAACTTAACTAAAGAAGTAAAGGACCTCTACAAAGAAAACTATATAACTCTACTCCATGAAATAAAAGAGGACATGAGGAAATGGAAACATATCCCCTGCTCATGGATAGGGAGAATAAGCATTGTCAAAATGGCAATACTCCCAAAAGCATTATACAGATTTAACGCGATCCCTATAGGGATACCCATGGCATTCTTCAAAGAAGCGGAGCAAGCAATCCTGAAATTTATATGGAACAATAAACGCCCACGGATAGCTAAAACAATTCTTGGGAAAAAGATGATGGGAGGCATCACCCTCCCCAACCTTCAACTCTACTACAAAGCAGTAACAATTAAAACAGCATGGTACTGGAACAAAGGCAGAGCTGCAGACCAATGGAACAGGGTGGAATATCCCCACACACAACCTCAAATGTATGATCATCTAATCTTTGATAAAGGAGCAAGAGATGTGAAGTGGAGCAAGGAAAGTCTCTTTAACAAATGGTGCTGGCACAACTGGAAAATCACATGCAAAAAAATGGGCTTAGAACTCGACCTGACACCATGCACAAAAGTCAGATCAAAATGGATTAAAGACCTCAACATCAGACCACAAACCATAAGGTACATTGAAGACAAGGTTGGCAAAACCCTCTACGATATTGAAGATAAAGGAATATTTATTGAAATTCTTAAATGATTCGCAGAGAGTCAAATGGAGAGGTTACTGAGACCGTTCGAGAAATTCAATATCAATGGGATTTCATGATCGTGATCGTGATCTTAAATGATTATTACTTATTGTAATCAGTTGAAATTATTTTAAGGTCGATTTTAGAAAAATCTATGTATTTCAAATCATTCATCTATCTAATGTTTTCTCAGAAATTGGTCATAAATTCTGTTTTTTAATCTTTGCTATGCTGTCTCAGTTTTTGAACCAAGTCTTGACCATTTGTATCTTCTCTTATGTTCAAGGACCCAATATTTTACAATGTTTTCAATTACAGACTAAATTTCATGTTTTTCACTAGCATTTTTATGTATTTCTTAAATCTCTGGTTTTACTTTTATTATTTCCATTTATCAATGTTTATTTTGCTATTAATTCTAGCTCTTTGAGTTGAATGCTAAACTGAATATATAATTGATACCTTAAGAATTGGCTTTCCTCAAATGAGGTTTAGTTATTTTATTGTACTTTATTATTTGTTATATGTTATTGTAAAATACAGTAGAGTATTATACTTTATTATAGGCAAAATACTTATTTTTATAAATAAAATATGTATTCTATTTTCTTTCAAACACTTTAGTTATTTTGTTATAAAGAGTTATTTTTCTACAAAGACTGCAAGTTTTTTATATAATAATTATTTTATGACTTTAATTAAAATTACTTTATCTATTTTTGCACTAGATTCTTGTTCAAAAATTATACTATAATTTTAAGAATTATAAAGTTCTAAATTAATTTGATAGAAGTCATATATTTTTTCTTCAACATTTGACGTATTGTTGATATTGAATAGTATTTACCCAGACATAGATTTAAAACTTTATAAATAATAAATACAATTACAATTCTGCTCTTAAAAGTTAGTACAATTTCGTTTCTGGTCAAATCCAAACTGAAGTACCTAAATTTCCTCTATTTATAACAAGAACAGCTTTATTGTGCTATCACAGGGAGTTATGTAAATATGTGATGTGGAGAATAACCTTACAGAGAATAAGAGAGTTTTAGCATCTTGTTTTAAATCCAGTTTTGTCTCCTACAACATTGGGCAAGCAGCTTGAAATCCAATAATTCTTTAACTTAGTCACATGAAACTTACGTCATACAAATTACCAATTATTTTAGTTTATGTTACATGATTATAATAGTTTAAACATTTATCATGGTTTTGCTGTACATAGTTTCCTCACCACCACTGCCAAAAGGCCAAAGATCCTTCACCAAAATATTCATATGCTGCTTCAGTCAACCCACCCACTCCCAATATTACTTGGTATACTCAGTTCTATAACCTGGGGTCAATTTTTATTGTCATTTGATGTTATCTATCCTCTTGTTTTGAAAGATATATTTTTAAACTCCATCTCTTACTGCCATATAAAATGCATTGATTCATGTTTCAGAAGAGAAAATCTTGTGGAATGATGCTTTTACTAAGTGAGAAGGTGGTCCTGTTCCCTGGTTTGCCATCTCTCCTAAAGTGACCTTAAGGTGCCATCAGAATTCAAACATGTCTATTTTCTTTGATTAAGTACAAACTTTCCAATAAATGTGCTAGGAGAATATGCAAAACGTGCAATTTTCATTCTATTTTGATATTCAGAAGAGCAATATATAGACCAGCTTTTCTGTTTCATCCTCTAATAAGTTGGTAGGAAATGAGTTTAATGAGTCTTTTCACTGTTGGTTGTCTAAAACGTTGGAAATTGCAGTCCTTTAAGTCTCCCTTTAGGCAGTCATGAAATTAGCAAGCTTGCCTGTGTATGAAGCAATATCTTTATTATCCTTATCATGTAGATTTTATCATTAGGTTTGCTTTTCAGAAGCAACTATTGCTATTTTGAGGATGTAGTTCTTAACCCTGGTGAAGAGCAGGCCTTCATCTGTGTAGTTCTGAGTCTCTGAGTCTTCAATTGTTGTACTAAGGTAAACTGGAAGTTGACAGACTTACCAGCTCACATCTAAGGCCTTAAGTGACAAATTAGCTGATGTGTTTCCTAGGGCTTTCCTTCCTTCCTTCCTTCTTTCCTTCCTTCCTTCCTTCCTTCCTTCCTTCCTTCCTTCCTTCCTTCCTTCCTTCCTTCCTTCCTTCCTTCCTTCCTTCCTTCCTTCCTTCCTTCCTTCCTTCCTTCCTTCCTTCCTTCCTTCCTTTCTCTAGAGAGGGAAGCCAAAGACAAATTTTCATCTTTTTCTTGGTTAGAGGAAAATTCTAATTATGGGTTTTGGACAATTTTGTGGCTGATTCAAGTTGTTGTTATTCAAAAAGGTGGAAGTGTTCACTTATCTTGAGAGATTCAGCACAGTAGGCATATATCAAGCTTAGCTTGATACAAGCTAAAAATTGATAAAATCACAAATGCTTGAACATTTTCATAAGAGACATATATTAATAGCACAATATATTTAGAAATATGGTTAAATGCTTTCATAACGACTATAGGAACAGAACACTGCATAGAATACAGAAAATAAAAATGAAGCTGTTTTCCTAAAATAAGGAATTGTCTATTTATTTTGAAGTAACTTTTATTGTTAAGAAAACATAGAAACAGCAGTATTGTGAGACTCTTGTATAAGTTCATATCTTGGCAAAAATATTTTCATTTGCTAGGTTTGTTTACATGTTTATAACAAGACTTGCTCAAGCCAGCAGCCAGAGAATTCCTATTCAACCAAATGCTGCTCTCATACAATCACTCTTAGCTTCCAAGTAAGCAAAGGAAAAGTGCATATTCATTTCAAATTTGTTATTTGGCTTACTGTGACTAGAGACACCCTCAACTATGAATTTTTAAAATCATGAATTATTAAAAAACAAAGTTTTGCCAGTTCTTTTAGAAATGTGAAAAACAAATTGGGAAATAGACAAAGTATTGAGCTATAAAAGAAAAGATGGGAAGAAAAAAAGAAAAAGAAATGGGAGGTTATTCTTTGTTGTCAATGCATTTATTTTAGAAGAATTCATTCTGAAAAAAAAAGAAGTGGCTTCTCTTAAGCACAGAAAAGGGACCCACATTTTATCTAATATTGAAAATCATGACATGTGTCAGGTGGCTGTTAGGATGCTGAGATAATATTAACTTTCATTTCATGGCAGTGCTCTGCCACTACTGATTTTACATTTAACAGACGTTATTTCTTAATCTCACCACTAGAGTTGCTGAATTCAAGACTTATTGATCTGGTGTCAATCAAATATGCTTCATTTTCTGAGACTTTGACTCCCCTGCCTGTAGCACCTGAAAGATAAAGATAGGAGATCTTTAATATTGGTGAATGTCTGTGATGGTTTAGCAGGTAAGGGAAGAAAGGTTTGGCTGAGTTGGTTTGAGTGGAACTTTAGTGCTAACTGAGGGAGGGAGAGAGAGAGAGGAAGAGAGAGAGAAAGAGAAAGAGAAAGAGAGAGAGCGTTCTAGGTTGTGTAGGTTGTGTAGCCTACAGAGAGCATGAGAGTGGTCAGAAGGAAATTGTTTAAAGCATCCTGTGTTTAAAGCATCTCCATTCATTGAGAGTGGAAACAAATAGTGACTACAATACTGGCAAAAATAAAATATTTTGAGTGACACTGAAATATTTGCATTTTATCAAAGAAATGTACTATATGTTTAAATGATAAAATTTTAGATATATAACATTTGTACAAAGTATCAATAAGTACATTTGGACTCAGCTAATAAGTAAAACTTTGTCATTTCCAGCAATGTGATCCCTTGAAGCTGTATTCTGTGATGTGGCCAGTGCAGATAACCTTCAGTCATCCTCCCTTAACTCCTTCAACTTGAATATTGTCACTATTATTGCCTCTTGGTAGCTTGTCTGCTCTGAGCAGAGGATGTGGCCTTATCAGTTTTCATTTTTGATTTTGTCATCAGTGACCCAAATATCTCCCCTTAATTCCCAGCTAGGAATTTGCCTGTGCAGTGAGTTTATTCAACCATATCTATTGCTTGTGAATGGACTGGGGCTATATCATAATAGATAAAGTACTTCCCTTGCAGGCCTGGGTTCAATCCATCCCTGACACCACAACCCTGGACAATGCCAGGGGTATCCCTAAACAGAGAGTCAGGGATAAGCCCTGAGCACAATTTGTTATGGCTTAAACAAAAACAAGAACAACAACAAAAACAACAAGAGTGTATGGATTCTTGACTAGAATTGGTACAATAGCGGGTTTCTTTATTTTTAGAAATATAAATAATAAAATATGAAACACACCCAACCCAATTCATCCAATTGGGAAGGGAAAGAAAAAAAATATGGAAATGCATAACAAAAAGATGAAAACTGATCTAGAAGGCTGATGGTTTTGTTTCTATTTTTGTTCTTTTCTTGTATCAGAATATGATTGGTATAAATGTTCTCTTCCTGGTATCCTGCTCTATTGTAAAAATAAGCAAGTCTACCAGAAACTTTGTTTGCTCTTTCAGATCTGCTTTCTGCCTCCTGTATCTATCCCGTGCTTGGTTTTTAACTAACTTCATGCAGAGAGGCAGATGGGAGGTAATGGGGGGCAGAAGTCAGGGGCCTCAAGCACAGTGGTGGTGTAGAATGTGGCATATGCACATATCAAAATCACAGAGCCAACTCTAAGCATGGGACCCAAAATACAAAACCCAAATATCAAAATGTGCTTGTTAAGGAGGCAGGTTGGGTGTGGAGAGAGGGAAACTACGGACACTGGTAAAAAGAAGTTGACACTAGTGGTGGGATTAATGTTAGAATATTATATTCCCAGAACTATATTATGGACAACTTTGTAAATCATGATGTTTTAATTTGAAAAAGTAGAAGAAGCTCTTACCCGTGGTTTTTGGTTGAGATGGTAAATGTATTGTCACAATAGATCAGGGAAAGTATTCCTCGGCGTTGAACCATGCTGGCTGAATTTGTCTTTAGACAAAACCAAGTGGTACACTTTTGTACATAATGCAGTTCTATGTGTCTAAAGGGTTGGGTCAGAGATAGTAATAATTCTATTGTTGAAAAAGTAAACGTAAGTGTAAAATCCTTTATGCTTTCCTATAGCTTGCCTGTGTATCTACATATAAAGATATAAACTAAACATGTAATTTATTTTTTACTTACCCTTATTTGCAAATGACATGTTCCTGGTTTGGACACACAGAAACAACAAACATACATGTGTGTAGTCAGATTACAAAAGGAGAGAGTACATGGTATGTTCTGTGAATGAAGGTTCAGTTTATAAGTGTAAGAACTTTACTTCAAAGTTCTAGCATGTACTCTTACCTCTGCTTAAGAAATCCTTTCATGTTTGGATAACTCTTGGGCATTGAAAAGCAGCTCAACAACTAGAAAACAATGCAGCCCATTAGTAAATACAGAGAACAGATTAATAGTACTTTTCCAAAGAAGGCATACTGATGCCAAAAAGCACAGTAAGAAAAAAGTTCATTATCACATATAAGGGAAATTAAAATAAAATATTAATGAGATTTCATCTCACATAAGACTGTCTTATATAAAAATGCCCCAAACAGCAAAAGTTGGTGGGGCTTTAGAAGGAAACGAAACTCTCATTCACTGTTTGTGGGAAGTAAATAACTTCAGCCTCCTAGGAGAACAGTGTGGAGATGCCTCAAAATATTTTTAAAAAATCAAACATATAATTCAGCATGTTACTCTAATGTAGCTATTCAAATAACGTGTGGAAGGGTGATGTGTGTTCGCAGGCTCTCAGGACAGCTCTCTCTCTCTTGAGCTGCTGAGTGTGGACAGGATTGGAATGGCTCCTCCTTTGTGCTCTGCTTCTGTGTGTGCAGGTGTGCTCTCTACTGTCTGTCTGTCTGTCTGTCTCTCTCTGACTCTGTCTCTGTTGTCTCTCCTCTGGTCTCTTCCGATCTCTTTACCGATCTCTCTTCTGATCTCTCTTGTTCTGATCTCTCTTCTCCCAATCTCTCTTTCCGGAGCTCTTCTGCTTCTCTCTCTGGAGCCCTGCTCGCTCTCACTTCTGACTCTGACAATATGTGTGTGTGTATATACAGTGACAAGAAAATGCAAAATACTGCATGTTTTATTGACATTAATGAAGCTGAAGAGGGTCGTGCTAAATAAAATAAGTCAGAAGAAAAAAACATATACTGGGTGGTGTCACACATATATGAAATATAGAGAAACAAAGTAAAGGAACAAAGTTAAATGTAATGAAGTCTTCAGGCACTGACTATAACAATGTTACAAGAAAATGAGATGGAAGCAGAAGGAGGATGAATGGACTTTGGTGGAAAGATATTGGAATTTTCGTGGTGAATGTGGTGTGATATTATATACATATTTAAAGGCATGATATTGCATTCCTAAAACATATACAGTCTTATAAGCCAATATTATCTTAATTAAAATAAAATATAAATGAGTCAATGTAAAATAAATAATAGATCTCAACATTAATGACAACTTCTCAGAGATGACTTAAAACTGTCTCTAAATTAGCTCTCCTATTATTTCTTCTTGTAGTATATTTTATATTACTTTACTGTACTCATGCAGTGAATAACAAATTATCTATGTCATTAATATTATCTTTTAATGATATTATATATCATGTTTGGGGGGACTGTGATGTCTAGAAGGGTTCTATTTTGTTTTCAATTATCATTGCCCTATCTGTGTTCACAGCATAAGACTCTGAGGGATATAGAAAGGTCTAAGTAAGATCTATTAGGAACATCAGTCATTTTTTTCATTTGTGTTCTTCATTTGGTTCATTCACAGTCTATTCTCTATTGCAGTTTTTTCCTTCGTGGACCAAAACATTGTTATTTCAAGGACTCATATTTTTCTCTCCTGAAGCACTTTGACAAAGTAGTTTCCCTGCTCTGCTTCTACTTCAGACTGGGAAATCATGTCCCTTACTACCCTTATCCAAGCATCACAAGCACAGATAATGCCATTGTACTTACATAATATCAATCAGAACTTTCTGCAGTTCAGTATGGGCTAAACGTTCTTAGTTATTTCAGGGATTAAGAAAAAACTACTCAAGTCCTCTACACTAACTGAAGAACACTTGAAATCTCTTTTTTAAAGACAATATAGGCTTAATGTTTTATTACTCTTTTTATAAAGTAATTTCCTGTGTGAAGCAACACATAGCACTTTGTTACTTATGTTGCAATGTGAATAAGACAGAGATATTTTCAAGTCAGATTTCTATAAGGAATGAAGGGCAGGAAAATATGAATACTCTGTGTGAAGCACAGAGAGGATCAGAAAGAAAGTACTTTGAATCCTTGAAATAAGCATCATCTATTTTTTCTATATAGATCTCTTCAGTGTCAATGTCAACTAGCATAATATCAAATATTAAAGACATTCCAAATAAAATAATAATGCAATGCATTTTATCTCATAATTGAGCCATAGAACTGTTTAATTAATTATATATATTTTCAGTGTATGTATATATTCACGATCACAAAATCCTGTTAATCATCGATTTCTTGAGTGGGCTCAGTAACCTCTCCATTTGTCCTTTCCCTGAGATCTTAGAAGTCTCTCTCGACTCGGTCCTCCCAATGATGTTGCACTGGAGGCTCTTTCAGGGTCAGGGGAATGGGATCCAGCTTGTTACTGGATTTAGCATATGAATACACCATGGGAAGCTTGCAAGGCTGTCCCACGTGGGCAGGAAACTCTCAGAAGCTTGCCAGTTTCTCCCAGGGGGAGAAGTAGACTACAAGATAGCTTCTGGAAGCTTGCTATTAAGTCTCTGGATGTTGGCCGTTGATGGGATTACACACACTTGGGTTCCTCTGCCGGTACCTTCATGCTTGAGGCCCATCCAAACGTGTGGAGAGGGGCCTTGAGCATGGTTATAGTTAGGTTCCAGTGGTCTTTAGCCTCCGGGAGCTCTGCTCAGGTGGGGATGGAAGCTGGAGCCCATCCCTTCCAAGGGGCCCTGGGGAAGACAGCAAGGTGTGTGGGCAAGAGACTCTCTGTCTAAAATATAAATCTAAAATATATATGTATATATTATAGATTTCATATGTTTTATATTTCTTATTCATATAAAGCTATCCTAAGAAAGTTTACATATGCATTTCTCTTTCACTACATATACATATATTACATATTTAAACATAAGATGAAGGAGCACATACATTCCATATTATACAATGTAGTGGGATTTATAGGCATATAAAAAAACAATAATGTATGTCATTTGTATCCTTACCTTTCAAGAAAAGCACACAGAGAACATTTATTAATCACTCCAAATTTTGTACCTCCATCTAGTGGTAACTAATAGAAACAACTGTTTTTTAATTGTGTGGGCCCAGGAAGAAAAATGAAGCATGCCTGTCATTTACTTAATATAAAAATGTAATGAAATATTTCTCAATTTATAAAAAGTTCTTGGTCAATCAGTATCTATGATAAATTGGTGATTTTTTAAAATATTGAATTAAAAGACACAAAGTAAAGCAAGATATGTAGTAGACAAAGATAAAGCAAAGAACGTAGACAATAAATGGTGCAGAAATTTGAAATTATAGAATGTGGAATGATCCAGGGTCTCAAGTATAAATATTCAAACTCCCATTGTACCTAAAGTCAGCTGATTATTTTTTAAATTTATTTATTTATTTATTTGTTTGTTTGTTTTAATTAATTTATTTTTTAATTAGTGAGTCACCGTGAGGGTACAGTTGCAGATTTATACATTTTCGTGCTCATATTACCCTCATACAATGTTCGAGAACCCATCCCTTCATCAGTGCCCGTTCTCCACCACAAATAAACCCAGCATCCCTCCCACCCCCCAATCCTATCTCCCCCCACCCCACCCTGGCTCTGTGGCAGGGTATTCCCTTTTGTTCTCTCTCTCCAATTGGGTGTTGTGGTTTGCAATAGAGGTGTTGAGTGGCCATTGTGTTCAGTGTCTAGTCTACTTTCAGCAGGCATCACCCTTCCCCCACATGGCCTCCAACCACATTTTACTTGGTGTTCCCTTCTCTATCTGAGTTGCCCTCTCCTCAGAATGAGGCCAGCTTCCAAACCATGGAGTCAACCTCCTGGTACTTATTTCTACTATTCTTGGGTGACAGTCTCCTACTCTGTTATTTTATGATAACAGATGAATGCAATCTTTCTATGTCTGTCTCTTT
Organism: Sorex araneus; assembly: GCF_027595985.1. Taxonomy (NCBI): domain Eukaryota; kingdom Metazoa; phylum Chordata; class Mammalia; order Eulipotyphla; family Soricidae; genus Sorex; species Sorex araneus. The sequence continues at coordinate 320,260,439 of NC_073313.1, forward strand.
CTGACTCATTTAACTTAGTATGATATTTTCCATGTTGATCCACTTATATGTAAAGTTCATGACTTCATTTTTTCTAACAGCTGAATAGTATTCTATTGTATAGATGTACCAAAGTTTCTTTAACCAGTCATCTGTTCAAGGGCACTCGGGTTTTTTTCAGATTCTGACTATTGTAAACAGTGCTGCGATGAATATATAAGTGCAGATGTCATTTTAACTATACTTTTTTGCTTCTACAGGATATATTCCCAGCAGTGGTATTGCTGGGCCAAATGGGAGCTCAATTTCTAATTTTTTGAAAAGCATTCATATTGTTTTCCAAAAAAGCTGAACCAGTCGGCATTCCCACCAGCAGTGTAGAAGGGTCCCTTTCTCCCCACATCCTCTCCAACAGCGGTTGCTTCTGTTCTTTTGGATGTGTGACAGTCTCTGTGGTGTGAGGTGGTATCTCATGGTTGTTTTGATCTGCATCTCCCTGATGATTAGTGAAGCAGAGCATTTTTTCATGTGCCTTTTGGCAATTCATATCTCTTCCTTGAAAACGTTTCTGTTCATTCCTTCGGCCCATTTTCTATTGGGGTTGGATGTTTTCTTCTTGTAGAGTTCAACCAGTGCCTTATATACCCTTGATATCAACCCCTTATCTGATGGGTATTGGGTGAATATCCTTTCCCATTCTGTAGACTGTCTTTGTATTGTGGTCACTGTATCTTTTGTGGTGCAGAAGCTTTTTAGTTTAATGTAGTCTCATTTGTTTATCTCTGTTTCCACTTGGTTGGCCAGTTGCATGTCATCTTTGAAGATACCTTTATCTTCAATATCGTGGAGGGTTTTGCTGACCTTGTCCTCAATATGCCTTATGGTTTGGCAACATTTATTTATTTATTTATTTATTTTTAATTTATTTATTTTTAATTAGTGAATCACCGTGAGGGTACAGTTATAGATTTATACACTTTTGTGCTTATACTTCCCTCATACAAAGTTCGAGAACCCATCCCTTCACCAGTGCCCATTCTCCACCACCAGTAAACCCAGCATCCCTCCCACCCTCCCCAATCCCATCTCCCCCCCACCCCACCCTGCCACTGTGGCAGGGCATTCCCTTCTGTTCTCTCTCTATTTAGCTGCTACGGCCTGCCCGCAATAAAGTTGTTGAGTGGCCACTGTGCTCAGTCTCTAGCCCTCATTCAGCCCGCAACTCCCTTCCCCCACATGGCGTTCGACTACATTATAGTTGGTGATCCCTTCTCTGAGTTGCCCTTTCCCCAGAATGTGAGGCCAGCCTCCAAGCCATGGAGTCAACCAACCTCCTGGTATTTATTTCTATAGTTCTTGGGTGTTAGTCTCCCACTCTGTTAGCTGATTATTTTTAATATAAAGAAGGGGATTAGGGAATTATTCCTAATTGGTGTTATTTGCTTAGAACAGAAATCCCCAGATTGATTTGGCCTATTTCCCCCTTTTCAGGAAAAAAAAATTACAGACTTGCCCTCACCCCCCCCAACCTGAAACCTCTTGTTTCTGGTAGTAGAAAGGCACAAAATCTTAGGAGTCTACATTTCAAGACTGAATCAGGATGAAATAGAAAGCCCAAACAGACACATTATAAGTAATAAAATCAAATCAATAATCTAAAGCTTCCTTTCAACAGAAGTTCCAAAGTCAGATGGTTTCACTAGTGAATCTACCAAAATGTATTCCCAAACTCTTTTGTAAAATTGAAAGGGAGACCAAACTTCTAAATACATCATTTGAAGCCAACATAGCACTGGTTTTAAAACCAACCAAAGACATCAGAAAAGAAGAGAATGAGAGGAAGAAAAAGAAAAAAAATCTGTAGCTCAAGATCACCAATAAATATTAATTTTGAAATTCTCAACAAAATAATAACAAAGCAAATTCATTATAATTTATTAAAATAAATATATACTGACCTAGTGGAATTTATTTTTAGAAAGCAAGATTGCTGAAAAATGCAGTAATCAATCAAAGTAATACAGCACAATAGCAAAAGAAAAGACAAAGTCATGTGATCAGACTGAGGAAATAGCTCAATAGTGATAGAGTAGAGAATGTGTTATTTCATGCATAGCACCCAGAATTCTGTCCTGATATGATATGACCCCTGGTACTGTTAAAGTAATGCTAGTTTCTTCCACTATCTCTAGGCATGAATTTCATAGCATCACTGACCCAAGAACTCAAACCATTAGTATCACGTCACTGGACAAGCATTGCCAGAAATGGCCCTCTGACCTCTGAGCAGTGGTGGAATATACAGATTTTATAATTATTCTAATAGATGCAGGAAAAGTGCTTGATTAGTATCAATATTCTTTATAATAAAAAACCTTCAGCAAAATTGGTGCAGAAGGCATAAAGAAATATACTGATGTTTAAGAAAGTTTGTATAAAATAAACACAAATAACATCACTTGCGATTGTAAAACATTTTTAAAGCTTTTTTCTCTTAAGTAACAAAACAGGGATACTCACTGTCACTACCATGGATCGATTGTTGGAACTACTAGCAAAAAAGCATCAGGTAAGTAAAGTAATCAAAATTGAAAACAAAGAAGTAAAAAACTATCATTTTTTTGCTGATGACACATTATCTATCCATCTCTCTAATTTCAAAGATTCCTGCACAAAAATATCAGATGCAATGAAAAGATTTAATAAAGCAGCAGACTGTAAAATTATCTGATTGCTTATATAATCACCATATTTATTCAATTTTCTTGAAAGTTACTTTAGAATAGAGAATCTTTTCTTTCCCATCATTGTACATAACTCATGCTAAGCACATGGTACAAAAACCATAGCAGGCAGGTTTTCCCTTGGATTCTTCTTTTGCTTTCTGATCCTCCACCAAAAGTAAAATTCCTTGTATTTGTTATAAGTCACAGACAGGCTACCTGCCCATTGAAAAAATCTATGTAAGGAATTGACTGAAGTTCAACACTTATCTTCCAGCTATAGCTAAGGATAGTTTATTCTGCAAAATAAAAGTCTTGGGTGTTCAGCAGACAGGGAACCTAGAAACCTCTTTATTGACAGAAATAAAATGTGTCTTGTCATCAGCATTGATAGTACATATTAATCACCTCTGCTGAGGCACATGGGCACCCTAGCATGTTGTACTATAAATATTGATGTGCTCATCTCACATGAACAGAATATCCGGGAAGCCATGAGAGATATAGATAAAGGATTTTCATAAAGGTGGGCCTCTTTTTATTTCTATCCTCCTTCCCTTTTTTTTTTAAAATGGTTTGGAATTTATATCTCTCAAACTAATTGGCCTGCTGTTCAGGCTCCAAAAGTCTGAGCAACAAATTCAGATATCCCAAGAATATGGTTAAACTCTTAATTCTTGATTCATTTGCACTTTGTATGGTTATTTAAAAACAAGGACAGCTTTCTCCAACAGACTGCTTGTCTGATGGAGTAAAAGGTCAGCTAGCATTGACTATGAGTGAGCAAACATCCAGGTCATTTCAGCAGCCAGGCAGAATTTAATACCGATGCTATTTTAACTTCAGGGGACACCTTCTTATAATCAAGTTGACATTTGTTTCTTATAGTTATATGCCAGCCAGACAAAAAAAGTGTCCTGCTTTAGAAAACTGAGAAATACTGATGCTTGTAATTACAAAATGCTAGCTATATTGTGATATCTTGCTATTTTACTACTGTTTACTAATCTTTGTCAACTATAAAATATAGACTAAATTGGGATGAGAGTCAAGCAACTATAGGTTTCCATTATTTAAAGCCATCCTAAAACCCTTGGAAAGAAAGAAATGTATGACACAAATGGGGTATCTAATTCATAACTGTCACTGTCACTGTCATCCCATTGTAAATCGATTTTCTCGCGTGGACACCAGTAACGTCTCCATTGTCAGACTTGTTGTTACTGTTTTTGGCATATTGAATACACCCCGAGGAGCTTGCCAGGCCCTGCCATGTGGGTGAGATACTCTTGGTAGCTTGCCAGGTTCTCCAAGAGGGACGGAGGAATCGAATCTGGATTGGCTGTGTGCAAGGCAAACTCCCAACTCGCTGTGCTATTGCTCCAGTCCTAATTCACAGCATCACTTAAAATTTATCTATATCTTTATTGTTTATCATTCAGAAATGACAAATTGTAGTAATTAGGTTTATATAATTTGACTTTGTTTTGTGATCTCATGAAGATATTTATTTCAGAAAAACTGTTTTTTGTAATGCACAGTGTAACATCATTTTTTCTGTTTTTGGTTTGTTTCCTTGCCTTGGGGCCACACCTGGCTGTGCACAGAGATCAATTTTGATGGTGTTCGGGGAACCACATGCAGTGTATGGGATTTGAACTAGGCTTGGCTGTCTGCAAAGCAAGTGTTTTAACTCTGACTGCAACTAGGTGCTGTACCTGTAATTCTGCTCCACACTGCTTCAGATTATTATCTCATAGACATGTATTTTAAAATTGGTAATAATGTGTAAATTGTCAGTTTTATTTGGTAAAATTTTGAAGCATTTTTTTTGGGAGTGCTCTCTGATGCTAATGTCTATCAGTGTTCTCAAAAGATTTCTGCAGGAAGCATGGCTTAAGTTTGGAAAGACCTTTTAGAAATGGTCTGAGAAATACAGTTAGGCTTTTTTATGTCGGGAAATATCTTAGGAAATTTTCTTTCAGGATTTTATAAACTACTAAAAGAAGTTTAAATGTTTATTGATAGTTTAAGAAAGACAGAATGAATCAATATACCTATCTGCAGAAGCTGAAAGTTAAAGAGATCAAATAATTCTGACTGGATTACATACTAAAGAGACTGACTAATGTGGCAATAGATGATAGAGTACAAATCACAGAAATTGAGTTTCATGGTTACAATGTGAATTGCACAAAGCAATCTATCCAACCAGGGAAGAACCTGACTTCACTTAGAAATTTTATTTTGAAGGGTTTGCAAAAGTGGGTATTTCAGTTCATTTTAAATGCAGATGAGTAAAAGCAAGCTAAATATATGATATAAAGGATTACTTAAGTAAAATATAAAATTATCTTATGAATTATTTGAAGATTTCAACAAAATTAAAGGTTTTTTTAGCAAATTATATTCTTTGCATGACATACTATTTCTCTCTTGGGTGATGAAGCCACAAACAGTTGTGAATATTTCTATTTTCTGCTGAATTTTGATTGAAAAAAAGAATAGGCATTTTGGTAGTGACTATGTTCTTTTTTCTTGAGCTTCCTGACCTTACTTAAATAGAACTGTCAATTGAATTAAACCTTTTACTGAATGCTATCAAGTGCAAGGGCTGTGCTTGAAGAAACGTGACAAAATGAGTAAATCAAGGTCCCTACCCTTAAATTGTTCTGTCTAGAAGTAGAGCCATCCTTCTATTGCCTATTGTTTTCAATACCTGAAATTTAGTATCACATTAAATTCGATATGTTTCAACCTGAATTCAATACCCGCATCCCTATAATTTTGTACCTCAGTTAACGTCAGGGATGGGCAACCCACTTTGTCTCTTAAGTGTAAAATATAAAATTCATTCTTGATGTCTCTTTTAATCTAGTCATCATATCTGACCAGTATGGTTCTTTCAAATCTCTTTCTTTAATGAATTAATTTCTTTTACTCTTATCCCAAGAAACTAGATTTTCTGAATTATTGCAATATTTTCCTAAGTAAAGTTTATCTTTATTGTAACAAATTTCTTATCATTTTTATTAAAATGAATATATATATTAGGGGCCGGAGCGATAGCACAGCGGGTAGGGCGTTTGCCTTGCACGCGGCCAACCTGGGTTCGATTCCCGGCATCCCATATGGTCCCCCAAGCACTGCCAGGAGCAATTCCTGAGTGCAAAGCCAGGAGTAACCCCTGAGCATCGCTGGGTGTGACCCAAAAAGCCAAAAAAAAAAAAGAATATATTTTATTTATTTTCTAATTCTATTTTTTCATTTGAAAAATGTACATGGGATTTTTATGGTTTAAATGCAAATACAAAATTGCTACTCTAGTTTGTTGAGCACTCATGACATCCTTATGGAATTCCTTGGGTCTTATGCATATTATGCTATTCATTCTAAAAATTACACATCATATATGTGCTATAGCAGTTGGACTCTAAAATTAAATATATATAATTTAAATAGTTGCTTTCTCTATAAAGCATGTTTTATTTTTATGAAAAATCATTTACATATTATTATTCTTAGTACAAAATATTTGGCTCCAAAGAGCTTACTGCAAATTAACTAAACACAAGGTCAAATCAATGTTAGAAAATGAGATGACTTCTTATTTTACACAATTAAGATTGTCACTGAGAAATTCACTCTAACAAGAGTTTATGTTGTTTTATTGAGCATACTACCATACCAGGTGCTTCATAGTTTGTATTCAATGAATGAGGCCTGACAGATTAGAAGTAAAGAAGCCTCAGTCTTATTAGCCTGAGTCATCAAATGTTACAGAAACATAGAAACTCTGTGACTCTTATACCCGAGAGACAGCTTGATGGACATGTGCTTTGCATGTGGAAGACCCTGGTTTTGTCTCCAGAAATACATGGTCCTACAAACACACCCCAAGAGAGGCAGCAGTAACCCTTAAGCACTTCCAGATCTGTATCAGTGTATCACTGTCATCCCATTGCTCATCGATTTGCTTGAGCAGGCACCAGTAACGTCACCATTGTGAGACTTGTTACTGTTTTTGGCATATCAAATATGCCACGGGCAGCTTGTCAGGCTCTGCAGTGCGGGCGAGATACTCTATAGCTTGCCGGGCTCTCCAAAAGGGGCAGAGGAATTGAATCTGGGTCAGCCACGTGCAAGGCAAATGCCCTACCCGCTGTGCTATCACTCCAACCCCCAATATCGCCCCCCCAAAAAAATAAAAAAGTAAAAGTAAAACATTAATAATGTTGTCTTGTGCAGAAAGATGACATTCTTGCACAGAACCTGAAGTCTATTAAAAAAAAACATTTTGGATGGCTTAGTATACAACAAAATAAATTTATATGCTTATTTTTTAAAAATGTATTTAATTGATTTTTTCTTATATTTACAAAAGATCATTTATTCTATTTGGGGATGTTGCACAGCATTACTCAGCCTAGTGTTTATGCTTTGATAATTTAGGTGTTCTGCCTGATCATGCTGCCCTGCTTTGATGGCTGTGTGCTAGCTGGGGACCACCAGAACTATACCTGGCCATGCTTGAGGAGTTATGTGCTGATAGAGATCAAACTCAGAGCCTCCTGCATGCCAGACATGTACTCCAGCTCTTTAACTGATGTTCCCCATCCATTTTGAAGGAATTTAGTGTGAATATCTCCTAGTCTTATAATACTTTCTGTATCATTTCCAGGCCCCAGTCATATTACTAATTTCTATTCACTCTATCACTGTCATCCCATTGTTCGTCAATTTACTTGAGCAGGCACCAGTAACATCTCTATTCCTACCCAACCTGAGATTTTAGCAGCCTCTCCTTACTCGTCTTTCCCAAAGATTGAGGGCTCTTTCAGGGTCAGTGGAATGAAACCTAATGTTACTGTTTTTGGCATATTGAATATGACACGGGTAGCTTGCCAGGTTCTGCCCATGCGGGCGGGCAGGTGGGATACTCTTGGTAGCTTGCTAGGCTCTCTGAGAGGTGTGTGTATGTGTGTGTGTGTGTATATATATATATATATACATGTATATAATTGTGCGTGTGTGTGTATTAGTCTCTATGATTTGTTGCCTACTGTCTTAACTCCATCAAATATGGTGTGGTAATTATGGAAAATGGGTAGGAAGTGTCTTATAATATGTCTGGAAACAGGCCTGGAGTGTGGCAGCAGTTGGGTAATGGAGGTCGGCTGCCTGGGCTTGGTCTCTTGTGGAGGAGAGAGTTCTCAACCACCCCCCCACCCACTCTGGGGTGCCCCAAGTGAAAACAGCCTGGTGCAGAGTCTGCTGGCATGGCTATGGGGGCCTCCTGTCTGGGAGGAGCAGCCATACTAATTTCTATTAAAGTTATAAAAGTGAAATTTCTATTAAAGTTATAAAAGTAAAATTTATACTAGCATAATTTTATGGGCATTCATCTTTTAGATTATTTTCTGGTTTATAATGGCATATGTATAGCAATTTACCTCAAACTTAGTGCCTAATTCAACATTTTATTTTAATTTTTTACTTAGCAATTCTGTGGGAACAGCTTAATGAGGTCCACAGTTAAGGGTATCACAGACTCCAATTAAGGTACTATTGAAGGCTTAATACAATTAAGTATTCATTTAGAGGCTCAACTCGAGATATAGTTCCTCTCACAAGGTTGTTGTTAACTTATACTTCCTTCTTATTTTGTTTCATAGAAATATGCTTTGAAATCAGTTAAGGGAGAGATGAGAGTGGTACATAGATTAATAAAATGAAGTTTTATATAAGAGAAAAGCCATCAGCTTTGCTGCCTTTTGCAAGCTAGACACATGCGATGGCCACTACCCCTACTCAAATGGGGGAAATTTACAAGGATATAAGTACCACAGGGTAGAAATTGAGACCACCTTTTTAAAACCACAGAACGATTACCTTATATTGATATTTTTTCTGTATTGTAATTTCTTGATTTTCAAATATCTTGGACATGCTAATTTTGGATATTAAGGATTTAATGCTATTACCAACTTTCTGTAACTTGAGCAATGTTTAAAAAGTACAATTAAAAAGTACAATCATGCAATGTTTGCTATGAAATTTTCCCATTTTATTGAAATATTTGGGGCATGTAACTTTTGAATTTTAGTGGGTACAATGTGATGAGTTGATACAAACACATATTGAGAATGAAACTCTAATACTGTTCTTACATCTCCACTCATCTGAGACTGGGAAGGGCAAGAGTGAAAGCCTCGCATGCAGAAGTACCTACTCCACTGTTGTATCTCCAAGCACTGATGTGTGTTTCTCTGGTGGCCTCTGAGCAATACTGGGTCAGTGCAGCATTGCAATCTCAGTTAAACTGCTGAACTATCAGAGCCTCATAGCCAAGTATCTCCTGGAACAAATGTAAGGTTCTCTGTACTCTGCTTGGGAGACCCTCCCCATCATCTCCACCAAATAAAAAGTGTCTAGCTCTCATCCTAATAGCTTATGTTTGCTGGTGATAACACTTAAGATCAATGATCTTAGCAACATCATGCATTTTATATAGGCTTATTAATTATAACCACCATGATGTACCTTAGATCCTTAAAACTAATTTATCTGATTGGTGGAAGTTTGTGACCTTTGACATCTTTCAGTTTTCTACCAATTTTTTGCTCTCTATTTTTCTGAACTTTCTTTTTGAAATTCCAGTATTTGTCTAGTTCATATCACTTAGCATTATTCCTTCAAGGATTATTTATGTTGTCAGAAGTTGGTTATTCTGTTTTTTGAATGAATATTTCATTATGTATATGTATATATACATATATATATTTAGATTTCTTTATGAATCAGTTCATTTACTTATGGATACTTTGAAGGTCTCCTTGTCATTGTTGTAATGAATGAGGATAAACGAGACTGGATACAGATTTCTCTTTAACATAGTGCTTTGGTTTCCTTTGGCGTTATATAGACAGATGTGGAATTGCTGAACCAGTCGGCATTCCCGTTTACAAATTTTGATGGGTGGGCAAAGGATGTGGCTCAGTGATAGAGCTACTGCCTTGCATGTAAGTGGGCATGGGTTAGAACACTTACACTGAAAACAAAGCACAATAAAACACAAACATATTTTACAGAACTTTCATACTATCTTCCATACTGGCTACATCGTTTTATATTCTTCACCAACAAGGCCACATCTTCACTGACATTTCTCTCTAGTCTTATTTTTGTTTTCCCTTCTCATTGTTTTCCTGTTGTTGTCATGACCAGGGGTCACACACACACACGCACACACACACACACACGGCTGTAGTTCTACCCATGCTTCATTTTTGTTTGTTTGATTTTTAAATTTTCATTGTGGAAGTGGCAGTAGGTTGCTGCAGTGCTCATGTATATGCTCATCAGAGTTCTTACTTCTTGACTATGGTGTTTATACGTATTTAAGTGTGGTGCTCCCTGAGGATTGCACCCTTTACTTGTGGTGCTTCTACACGCCTGGATGTAGTGCAGCAGGAAATTGCTTGGAGAATTTTCCCCATTTTATTGTCTCATAGATATCATAGCTACCAGGCAGAGCCATCACTGAACAGCTGAACCATCAAGATGATGTAATAGTCACAAAATAAGAGTGAAATGACTGAATGAAAAATTAATAAATACACTCATTAAATCAGTGTTTCTTCCATGCTTGCTATCACCTACCATGTATTCCCTATTTATATAGTCATTTTGTCAGCCTTTGAAACAAAAAACAATTGTGAATATATGTATATGTTACGAAAAAGGCAGCATAAAAATAAAATTAAATCTTGAATACCTGCTTCGGAATTTATTTCCTTTTTGCACTAAGTTTAAAGCTCACTAATTTTATGACTTTTGTTTCTAACTTTCTGCTTGTAGTCTTAGTTAAGATATTGCATTAAAAATAATTGCTTAAAAGAGACATGTTAATGAGTATATTCTTCAGATTTCATTTTTTCTAATTATTTTTCTTTTGGGGTCACAACTAGGCGTTGCACAGGGGTTACTCCTGGTTTATGCATTCAGGAATTATTCCTGGCTGTGCTCAGGGGACCATATGAGATGCTGGGAATCTAACCAGGGTTGTTCTCGTGCAAGGCAAACACCCGACCCACTGTGCTATCACTCCAGCCTTTCTAATGATTTTTAATGTGCTATTTTAACTTAGGCTTTATATATAAACTTTATGTATATAATGTTTAAGTTATATATATATGACTTAGATCTGTATAAATACATGTATACATGTATAACAGTGCTCAGGGCTTACTTCTGGTTTTGTGTCCAGGGATCGCTCCTCGTGGGGCTATGGGGACAATATGTGGTGCTGCGAATTGAACCTGGGTCTGCCCCATGCAAAGCCAGTGTCCTATCAGCCATACTATCTCTCCAACATATATATTTTGAAAAAAATTGCAGTAGTGACTCCAAAATAAATAATATGTATCTAAGACAGAACGTTAATAGTCCTTGATGAATAAAAGTTCTGCTTAGCGCACAGTAGGTCAAGAAAATAACTCAATGTCTCTCTTTTGTGCCTTCAGTTGCCTGGCCTCTTACATCATTAAACCCCCTCAATAAGAAAATTGAGTTTTATAACAAAGAGCATAAATAGTAAAATAAAAAATCAGTAAATAAGCTTTGCATTTTCTTCCAAACATTTATAACCCTACTACACACACAACACACACCGGACATTTTTAATTTATGGAGTGAATCTTGAGGTTCAATATGAAAGTGTGGAAATAGCATAAACTAATTAGTTATTAACATTAATTGAGCTTTCACTCTGAGTTTCACAGTTCAAAAGAAATATTAAGTTTTCTCGCAAACTATTTATTTAGTAGGAAAATAAAACACAAATAAAACACGTAGAAAGAGACACTCATTCCTTTATTTCAATTCTTACACATCAAAAGATACAAGTTATAAGCTCTGTAACTTACATAATATTTTGAAATACATAATGTGTTCTCATATATTCAATCTTTTAGTGTCTCTTCGGATACTGTGAAAACCAGACTGTAATGAAGAGTCTGGATTTGGTTTCGAATAAAACTAGTTCTAAAAACTGCTCTGCCATCTAAATTTTAGACTTTGTAACTTTTTTGTGTCTCTGAGTCTGCATGCATATAGTGAGGATAAAATGGCTTTTAATTCTACTTGGAGAGTAAAAAAATAGTATATAATATTCCTTCTAGGGTACTGAGAAATAAATCAGTGCTCCTCTCTTATTCATTTTATACAAATAAGGGAACTAAAGTTGTTGTTTGGGTTTGGGGTCCTACATATAGATCTTCAGAACTAAGATCAAAGTTCGGTTCATTTTTTACACTGCTACAACACTATATGTGTTCAGTGCTCTGAAGGCTCACTACAAAAATATTTATTCCTGTCTTATGATATGGATTCGCCCATTTTGTTTTAGGGTGTTTTTAAAAACATCATATAGTAGCTTTGCTTTAATAAAGTTAATTGTGTTTGGAAGAAAAATAAGAAAATCTACTGATTAAATATTTGGTTCTTTCATATCTTTCAGATGTGCTATAAATTTCATTCAGTCTTGTATATTTTGTACATAATCATAAAGTAAGTTTGATTTTTGCCCTCTGCAATGATTCAAAATGTATTGATGAGGGTGCCAGTAGTATACAAAAATCAAAGAATGAAAAGAGGGTAGACACTTATGTGTCAGACACAGAGAAAACAGTAATAAGAACACACATGGGAAAATGTATTAATCAAGACTATATGCCCAGAGTATCCCAAGAAACACATAATTTTGATAGAAGATATGGTGATAACGAAGCACAATGGGCATGTGATATGCCTGGGGCATATTTCATAATTTGATATTTTAAGTATTTTTGATGACTCAAGATATCACTGATATTGAAATAAATTGATTAATGTTAGGGAATTATAAAATCAATATTAGCTTTGCATAACTTTATTACCCATCCAAAATATACTTTGTATTATATGTATATTAACAGCTTTCTATGAGATGAACTTGTTATATGTACATAGATATTATAGGGTCTTGAATGCTTCAAAAAGATGGTGAATTGCTCTAATTATGTTAAAATTATGAATTTTGTTCAATGATAAATGCATATTGAAACAAAAATGGAATTTCTTTCATAAACAATTTCTTTTTTACATAAGGTTAATTTGAAGGGAGAGCTTTCATTTCCCTTTAAAAGGTCTTACAAGACCTTTTAAAATGTAATACACTTCTACTACTGAGAATTTTCCACTGAATTTCTAAGTAAGGAGAAATTATGGAGCTATTAAAAAGTAGACAGATTTTTCTTCTTAAAGAAAAGTTTTCATTATTATTAGACATTGTCTTTATCAATGCATATCTAGCTTCTTAGTAAACATATTTTATCAAATAGCTAGTTCTGAGTCTTATGTATGAGTATTGTTTTATGTCATATATATGTCAACTGTATGTATGTTTATTGAATATTCAGGTTTATATTTCTCCTGCTAATTATTTCCTTGAAGTAATATAATATTATTAAAATACAAGTTCTTAACTCAGAAAACTAGAATTTCTGAAGCCTTAGTAACAACACAGTATTCTCCCAAATTATAGAGATGAAAAGCAGACATTCTCTTGAGAAATGTACTGATTTTATTAAGGTAAAAGCACTTCTCTGTAGTTTTTTTTTTTTAATTTTTATTTTTTTAAAAATTATATCACCATGTGGAAAGTTACAGAGTTCTCAGGTTTATGTCTCAGTTATACCGTATTCAAACACCATCCCTTCACCAGTGCCCATATTCCACCACCAAAATCCCCGGTATACCCCCCGCCCCCCATCCCAACTGTATAACTGATGAACCTCACTTTATTTTCTCTTCACCTTGATTACGTTCCGTATTTCAACACAAAACTCACTATTGTTGTGGGAGTTATATCCCCAAACAAGATAACCCTAATAAGGAGGCATTTGATAATTAGTTTTCCATTCAAAGATTGTATGTTTTCAGGTTTTAGAAAAGGTCGCGCGGCCGCATTAGTGGCCGCGCGGCTCGGATCTGTCCCAGTCCCGAATCCTGGAGCCGTGTTAGTTGCTGCTCAGTGTCGCCAGGGTTCCATCTGGAGAAGGTGTGCAGGCGGCACCTCCTCCCTCCGGCCCCCCGGTGTTGCTGGCCCCGATTCGGGTCTGGAGCATCGTCCGGGCCGCGTTGCTCACCAGAATGCCTGCCGCTTCTCTGTGGATTGTGGCATCAAGATCTTCTCTGTAGTTTTAACAGTAACATTGAACATAATAGTATATATAATACAAAATAAAACCCATCAGAGGTAAATTTATTTCAATACCTGGTTTACAAATAACATGAGTGAAAATAAAAAAGAAGAAGGTGACCAGTCAAGGTTATATAACTAGCTTTTTTCAAACTACATATTTTCTTACTGTTTTTTTACCACAGGATATAAAATGCACATTCTCTTAGAAAATAGGCGATTGCTTTGGAAGACTTTTCTTAGAAAAGTAATTATTTGAGGGTTACAAGATTGAGATACTAATGACTCCAAATAAACTCATTGATCTGATGCAGATTTGCAATGAATGTAACTAACACACAATTACAGAATCATCAGAAATCAGTTTTAGGTCTTTTCATCTTAAGTGTTTGTAGGAACAGTGTTTTATTTTTATTTCTCATACAAATAAGACACAGAAGTCTCATTTTTTATATCACTAAGTTTTTCAGCTGGCATCATTCTTTGGAGAACTTATTTTAACATACAAGAAGTTAAAGAGACTCTGCATATCTTCTTCCTTGATGCCTTTCTCATGTAATTGTGATGCCCTGACATTTTAATTACATTTTATTCAAGATGCAATTTAGTGAGGTGATAAATTTTCAAATTCTATAGCATAACCTTCCCATCAGTTAGCACAGATTTTTCTAAAGAGATTCAATTCACAGAAAATGTATTTAACTTCTTTTACCCCTTTGTAGCATATTAATAATAACTGCACTGTACTGTTGTCCAGTTGTTCATCGATTTGCTTGAGGGGGAACCAGTAACGTTTTATTGTCAGACTTGTTGTTACTGTTTTTGGCATATTGAATATGTCACAGTAGCCTGCCAGGCCCTGCCATGCGGGTGGGATACTCTCAGTAACTTGCCAGGCTCTCTGAGAGGGGTGGAGGAATTGAACCTGGGTTGGCAACATGCAACGTAAACACCATGCCCGCTGTACTATGGCTCCAGTACAACACTGATTATAATTCACCTTTGGATCTACCAAAAGTCAGTTCCTGATTCTTAATTCATTTAAGAATATCCTGACTCAAATCTCATCGAATATCATATTATGAAGTCAGTAAACTGGTTGATTGAGCTACTAAATCTCACTTCTCAAAAAATGCTGGCAAGGCCCAATGCTTAGTCACTTTTTTATCCACCAATTTTTATTACTTTGCCCCCAAAAGAAATAGGATATAATACAAGTGAGGCTTGTATTTATTATGGAATATATTGATCACTGTAAAACTTAATCTCTCTACTGGTAAAGATATAAATTGAAGCCAGCCTTAAAATTTATCTACATGTTGATTAAATAATGAAACAAATTTTCATCGAGTTTATGAAGTCAAGGCCAGCTTCTATCTGTATGTCTGATCAACCATATCCACTATGTAGAATGAAAGTTATTACTCTCTATTTGCCTCCCTGTCAGTATCTTTGATTTTTGGTATGGAAAGTATTTTGAAGCAATTGAAAAGAGACATGAAATATATGGTTATTTTTCTTTCCGAATTGTTGTATTTTTCTAAATTTCTAAGCTGTGTCATCTTAGAAGTTAATTGTTTTCATCATTCTTAGGTATAATATCACTGGGTTTTTATTATCGTTATCAAGTCCCACTATTATTTTATTGAAGGATGAAAAACTACTTGAATTTATTGAAATTCTGTATTATTCTCAAAAGATACATCAAATACTTATAAAGTTCTCTCTGAAAGCATAATAAAGTTTACAACATTTTTTTAATTGAATCACCATGAGATTGAGCATTACAAAATTGTTCATGATTGTGTTTAACCCATACAATGTTCTAATGTCCATCTCTCCACCAGCATAATTTCCCATCACCAATGTCCCCAGATTCCCTTCCACCCCTTCAAGCCACCCTTCACCCCAGCCTGCCTCTATGGCAGGCACCTCTCTTTTTTCTTCTCTCTCTCTGTCTCTCTCCCTCTCTCTCATTTTAGGCATTATGGTTTGATATCCAGATGCTGAAAGGTTATCATATATATCCCTTTACCTGCTTTCAACTCTCAGTTCTTGTCCAGAGTGATCATTTCCAACTAGGTTTGTCATAATGGACCCTTGTCTATCTTTTTAAATTTTTTTATTGAGTCACCATGTGGAAAGTTACAGTTTTCAGGTTTAACTCTCAGTTATACAATGCTCGAATACCCATCCCTTCACCAGTGCACATATTCTACCACCAAGAATCACAGTATAGCTCCACCCCGTCCCCACACACCCCTAGCCCCCCCAAAACCCCGAGACCCCCCAGCCTGTGTAACTGATAAATTTCACTTTACTTTCACTTTGATTGCATTCAATATTTCAACAAAACTCACTATTATTGTTTGGAGAGTCTCCCCCCTAAAGTCGGACCTGCTGAAAAGGAAGCATTTGACTATTTGTTTTCCATTACTGAGAGGTATGAGGTCGAGTGACCGCACTTAGCGGCCTCACGGTTTTGGGTTTCTGTATTTTAGTATTTTAGTAACTAGGTCCACAGAAATATCTGCCAGAAATTGCATCACTGCCAACTTGTACTTCTCAGTTACATTATATTCCACATATGAGTGCAATCTTTCTATATCTATCTCTTTCTTTCTGACTCATTTTACTCAACATGATACTTTCCATGTTGATCCATTTATATGCACATTTCATGACTTCATGTTTTCTGACAGCTACATAGTATTCCATTGTGTATATGTACCAGAGTTTCTTTAACAGTCATCTGTTTTTGTGCACTGTTTTTTTCCATATTGTGGCTATTGTAAACAGTGTGGCAGTGAACATAGAAATGCAGATGTCATCTCTACTATACCGTTTTGCCTCTCCGGGATATATTCCCAGGAGTGGTATTGCTGGGTCAAATGGAAGCTCAATTTCTAATTTTTTGAGCATCGTCCATATTGTTTTCCAAAAGGGCTGAACCAGTCGGCATTCCCACCAGCAGTGAAGAAGAGAAGAAGAGTCCCTTTCTCCCCACATTCACACCAACACCGGTTGTTTTTGTTGTTGGGGATGTGGGCCAGTCTCTGTGGTGTGAGATGATATCTCATTGTTGTTTTGATCTGCATCTCCCTGATGATTAGTGATGTTGAACATTTTCTCATGTGCCTCTGAGCCATTTGGATTTCTTCTTTGGGAAAGTTTCTGTTCATTTCATCACCCTATTTTTTGATCAGGTTGGCAGTTTTCTTCTTGTGGAGTTCAACCA
This sequence comes from Sorex araneus, assembly GCF_027595985.1. Classification (NCBI taxonomy): domain Eukaryota; kingdom Metazoa; phylum Chordata; class Mammalia; order Eulipotyphla; family Soricidae; genus Sorex; species Sorex araneus. Next base: position 320,277,621 of record NC_073313.1, read on the forward strand.
GTGCATTGTATATCATTGATATCAACTCTTTATCAGATGGGTACTGCGTAAATATCCTTTCCCATTCTGTAGATTGTCTTTGTACTTTGGTCACTGTTTCTCTTGAGGTGCAGAAGCTTCTTAGTTTGAGATTGTCCCATTTATTTATCTCTGTCTTCACTTGCTTGGCCAGTGGCTTGTCAGCTTTGAAGATATCAGTGTCTTCAATGTCATGGAGGGTTTTGCCGACCTTGCTTCAATGTACCTTAGGGATTCTGGTCTGATGTTCAGGTCTTTAATCCATTTTGATCTGACTTTTGTACATGGTGATAGGTGGAGGTCTAAGCCCATTTTTTTTGCGTGTAGCTGTCCAGTTTTGCCAGCAAAATTTGTTAAACATGCTTTCCTTGCTCCACTTCACATTTCTTGCTTCCTTATCAAAGATTAGATGGTCATATATTTGGGGGGATGTGCCAGAGTATTCAACCCTGTTCCATTGGTCTGCCTCTGTGCTTTTGTTTTAGTACCAAGTTGTTTTAATGACTACCGCTTTGTAGTAGAGTTGGAAATTGGGGAGGTTGATTCCTCCCATTTTCTTTTTCCCAAGAATTGCTTTAGCTATTCGTGGGGGCTTATTGTTCCATATGAATTTCAGGAACATCTGCTCCATTTCTTTAAAAATGAAAAGGGTATCCCTATAGGGATCACATTGAATTTGTACAATGCTTTGGGGAGAATTGCCATTTTGAAAATATTAATTCTTCCAATCCATGAGCAATTCTACCTTTGAAATATTTTTACAGTGTTTGTATTATTTATTTATTTATTCATTATTTATTTTTTTATATTTTTATTTTTTTATTGAATTACCACGTGGAAAGTTACAAGGCTTTCAGGCTTAAGTCTCAGTTATACAATGCTCGAACACCCATCCCTTCACCGGTGCACATATTTCGGCTCCAAGAATCACAGTATACCTCCCCCCCGGCCCCCATTCTGTGTAGCTGATAAATTTCACTTTACTTTCTCTTTAATTTGATTACATTCAATATTTCAACAAAAAACTCACTATTCTTGTTTGCAGTTTCCCCCCGCCAACGTTGGACCTGCTAATAAGGAGTTTTTTTGTTCAAGCGGGCACCAGTAACGTCTCTCATTGTGGTACTTATTGTTACTGTTTTTGACATATCCAATACGCCACGGGGAGCTTGCCAGGCTCTGCCATGCGGGCGAGATACTCTTGGTAGCTTGCCAGGCTCTCTGAGAGGGGCGGAGGAATCAAGCACGGGTCAGCTGCATGAAAGGCAAATGCCCTGGAGTGCTATCACTCCAGCCCTTGATAATTTGTTTTCCATTGCTGAGAATGGAGAGATATGAGGTCATGTGGCTGCAATAGCAGCCTTGCAGTTTTGGATTTCTGTATTTTAGTATTTTAGTAACTAAATCCAGAAAAATTTCTGCCAGAAATTGCATCATTGCAAGCTTGTCCCTCTCTGCTACTTTATATTCCATATATGAGTGCAATATTTCTATTTTCTTTTTCTATTTCTTTTTCTATTTCTCTTTCTTTCTCACTCATTTCACTCAACATGATACTTTCCATGTTGATCCGCTTATATGCAAATTTCATGACTTCATCCTTTCTAGCAGCTGCATAGTATTCCATCGTGCAGATGTACCAAAGTTTCTTTAACCAGTCATCTGTTTTTGGGCACTCCAGTTTTTTCCAGACTGTGGCTATTGTAAACAGTGCTGCAATGAACATAGAAATGCAGATGTCATTTCTACTATACCTTTTTGCTTCTCCAGGATATATTCCCAGGAGTGGTATTGCTGGGTCAAATGGAAGCTCAATTTCTAATTTTTTAAGAATTCATTTAATATTTTTTGGTGTATGACATGATACTGTTTAGAAAACCTAAAGACACAATTTAAAAGTTCTAGATATAATAGATTTGAATAGTAAAATGGTACTTATAAAATTAACACACAAAAGTCAATGGTTTTCCTATATGCTAGTAATAAAATATAAGAGAAAGATTTTTTCTTAAAAATATCTTATTTTTGCATATATACACATTTCAGATATATATGTATATATACCAAAGCTCACACCACCCAAAATTTAAGAACATGTTAGTGATATCCTATAAAATGTTTTAATGGCTCCTGCTTAAATAGAACAGTAATCATACTGTTTCCCATACGAACATTTTTTTGTAAACATGTTCAGCAGTTCTTCATAACAGACAGTACAAAAGATATTCTTTCAGTTTGTTTTGGAGCAGAGTTGGGGCTTGCAATGAAAACATCCCAAATTTGGTGGTGGGAAGGTGTAATGCTGGTGGGATTGGTGTTTGAATATTCAATGTAATTAAATATGGTGAACTAACTTAGAAAATAAAAAAAAATTAAAAAAGAAGTCAGAGAGAGAAGGACAAATATGAAATGATCTCACTCATCCCTTGTATGTAAAGAAACAATAAAAGGAAATAGACTTAAAAATGTCAATTTCTATTTTTTTGAGGAATGTCCATATTTTCTTCCAAAAAAGGCTGAACCAATCAGCATTCCCACTAGCATTGAAAGAGGTACCCTTTCTCCCTACATCCACTCCAGCACTGATTGCTCTTGTTCTTTTGTATATGTGTCAATCTCTATGGTGTGAGATAATAACTCATTGTTGTTTCGATTTGCATCTCAAATGATGTTTAATGATGTACAGCATTTTTATGCCTTTTTTTTTGCTTTTTGGGTCACACCTGGCAATGCACAGGGGTTACTCCTGGCTCTGCACTCAGGAATTACTCCTGGCGGTGCTCAGGGGACCATATGTGATGCTGGGATTTGAACCTGGGTCGGCCTCGTGCAAGGCAAAAGCCCTACCCACTGTGCTATCGCTCCAGCCCCTTTATGTGCCTTTTGGCTCTTCATATTTCTTCTTTGAGGAAATTTCTGTTCATTTCTTCTCTCCATATTTTGATGGGGATAGGGGTTTTTTCTTACAAAGTTCTACCAGTGCATTATACATCTTTGATATTAACCCCTTATCAGATGGGTACTAGGTGAATAGTATTTCCAATTCCATGGGCTGTCTTTGTATCTTTGTCACTGTTTTGTTGAGGTGCAGAAACTTCTTAGTTTAATGTAGTCCTATTTGTTAATTTTTTCTTATACTTGCTTGGTCAATAGTGTTTCATCTTTGAAGATGCCTTGAGTTTCAATATCATGGAGGTTTTGACTATGTTTTCTTCCAGATACTTTATGGACTTAGTTACACAACATTTATTTGTCATTCAAAGCAATATCTATCAAATTTCAGAGCTTTGGTGCTCTTTTAGTCATGATAGATGTATGTTCTTATCCTCTAATCAAGATATTTTCCTCTTTGGAGCAGAATGTAAACGTTCTCATGCTATGTGTTATACTAAGTTTAGACAGATGGAAAAGGAAGCAGGCAGTCTTCTGTCACCATCCTTAGCTCAACTATGAAGTACTCTATTTATGGCTTAGATTCCTATTGGATTCATAACAAACTCCTCACTATAATTCTGTCCTCCATAAAAAATTCAAACTTTTTTTTGAGCAATGCTCTGTGTACTGAGAACCACTCCTTATGATATTTACCAGGCAGCTCATTGTTCGGACTAGTTATACTTGGGGCCACTAGGCCCCCATCTAGTGACACTGGCACTCCATGCAGTTACAGTAATCTAACTGAGAGTCTAAAACACTCCATTGATCCATCTTCTCTGTTCAACATATTTAATAAGAAAAAACCCTACTCAATATAGTCCTACTAAGCTTTTCTCTCCATAAATCTATTTTTCTAGGTGAAGTAGTATTCAATAAAACTATTCTACTCAATCTGTTTAGTCTGTTATCTAATTTTTAATATTTTATTTATATTTTTAATTTTTAATTTTTTTCCAGCAGGATGCTCTGGCTATTATCTAGGATGTAAGTTATGTTCAAAATTCAGTTTTTTATGGTCTAGAGGTGGGAAATGGTTCCCATATTTTTGATAGGTCAAAACTGCCCATATATGTGAAAAAACAATTGTTACTAATGTGATTGTTTCAATACATCTTAAGATCTCTCACTGTACTAAATCACCAAGTGGCAAGGTTTATGGATCAATAACATTTTCTATTCTCATAGAGTCGTATTCCTAATCTGTACTAAAATATAAATTTGCACAAATGTATATACCACCATTCATCACTACTCTGTGGTGGGTATTGTAAGTCCTCCATCAGAACTGCAAAACATGTTGTTTTGTTAATTTAGTAAACACTCAGAGTGGTAATGTAAGGTAACTACCTTTACTATGTTTTTTTTTTCTTTTTGGGTCACACCTGGCAATTCACAGGGGTTACTCCTGGATCTGCACTCAGGAATCACCCCTGGCGGTGCTCAGAGGACCATATGGGATGCTGGGAATTGAACCTGGGTCGGCCTCGTGCAAGGCAAACGCCCTACCCGCTGTGCTATCACTCCAGCCCCCCCTTTACTATGATTTTAAAGGGAGAATCAAGCTAATAGCTTAGAAAAAGTGAAGTACTTTTCTAATGTTATGGAGCCCAATAATCTGCCATAAAATTGTAAACAGACTCTTCACTCTAGAAACCTTTTCTCGCTGAGGTTTAGGCAAAGATTATAATATTGAGAGCAAAAATAAAACCAACATTTGTGCAAATCTTATGGGTCTTTTTTTTTCCATGAGACTAGAGTCCCCCAAACTCTACAGAAAACTTGAGTATGATAAATAACAAGAAATTAAAACTTCTCAGGAATGATCCCTTGCCACAGATTGTAAGCATGTACTATATTTACTGTCAAATTTGAGTTATGCTTCAGAAAATGAGAACGATAGATTCGTTTATCACTATGCTGTTTAAGTTGATGCTTGTAGGGTCAGCTGTAGTCCTCCTTGCAAGGATAAAAAAGTCATATTCTGTATATTTTTGTGTAATTTTCTAGGTTGAGAGGACAAAGGACCTCTGGCTCCGGGCACATCTTTTCGATTGCATTATTCTTCTTGCACTAACATACGCCTCAGAGACCGGGTCCCTAGGAAAACAGGAGGAGAATGCTTTTTAGGTCTCCCAAAGAGGAATCAAAAGAACTTTGCTTGGAATATCATGTTTCACTCAAGTGAGAGAAGGAATCCAGAGTTCCAACCTCTGTCAAAGCTCAAAAATGAGGGACGCTGTCTCATTTGCCAACTCGTTGAAAATCAGATGGGCTGGACAAGTAATGCAATTTAGAGATGACCGCTGGACTAGCGCTGTTACCAACTGGATTCTATGGGACTTCAAAAGAACACCTGGCTGCCCAACTATGAGACGGTAAGACTTCTTCATCAAGACCCTGAACGAATGGTTTGATGCTCTTTGTGTTCTGGAGCGAGCAGGTGCCATTGGGCAACACTGGCACGAGACAGGGACAAATGGAGACGTTCTGGGGCCCACTTGAGCAAATCGATGAGCAATGGGATGACAAGTGGTACAAGTGAATTTTCTAGGGCATATACTAACCTAACTGAACCCTTCTATAATTTCTCAGTCAGCCTTATATATTTCACTGGGAACACACTTTCAGATCTAAGTTATGGCCCAATGTCAATCAAAGCTGAAACAGACAATTTGATGCTATCCATCTTTTTTCCCTTCAGGATTACTTTGTTTATTTAGCAGTTTGGGGTTTGGGAGGGGTGTTTTTTCAGCCACACTTTGCAGTGTTCAGGTTTTACTCCTGGCTATACTGATAGATAACTATGAATATCTTTCTTTAACCTTCTTTGTTAAGTTGATTCTTAGTATTTGATTCTTTCTGGAATTTATAATTCTCTAGAATTATAAATTATTTATCACTGTATCATTGTCATCCCATTGCTCATTGATTTGCTCAAGCAGGCACCAGTAACATCTCCATTTTGAAACTTGTTACTGTTTTTGGCATATCGAATATGCCACGGGTAGCTTGCCAGTCTCTGCCGTGCGGGTGTGATACTCAGTAGCTTGCTGGGCTCTCCGAGAGGGGTGAAGGAATTGAACCCAGGTTGGCTGTGTGCAAGGTGAACACCCTACCTGCTGTGCTATAGCTCCAGCCCATAAATTATTTATAATTTATAAATTCTAATTTATAAATTTATTTAATTTATAAATAAATTGCTTTTTCTCCTGTAGCTAGTCATTTTCTTATTGAAATGTATTTTTGTATCTTTATTTTGTAACCAAAATACTGTACAGGTTTCTTGTTTGTATAATACTTTTGTTCTTGAAGTTTCAAGGCTTTAAAACGTATATTGTTATACTATCTGTATTAGTGGTAGTTTACTGTCCTTTTTTCTTTTTTGTAGCAATTTTATTACTTTTTCTTGTTTCATTGTCATGACCAAGTTGGACAACAGTAATGAGAGTGAAGCGTCCTGTGCCTTATCGTTTGAGAAAAAAATTTTTAATTTTTGCTTTAAACATTGTGTACTATGTTAGCTGTATTTTTCTTGTATATCACCATTGCTATATTAAGGTAAATATATCTATCCCCATTTTATTGGGAATATTTATTATAAGTAGTATTGAATCTTGTCAAAAGCTTTCTCTGGATGGATTCACCTGATCAAATACTACTTAAATCTTTCTTTTGTTGATGTTATGTATTATATTATTTGTCTTGTGTCTGTTGAAAGAAATGTGTACCTCTGGAATAAATGTCACTTTGTAGTTATATAGCAGACTTTTATTTTTGTTTGGTTTGAGTTTATGGTATAGGTACTGCCTATGGAGATTGTAAGGGCTTACTCTGGGCTCTGTGCTTAACAATCACTCCTGGTTGTAGTCAGAGGACCATATGTGGTGGAAGAATCAAACTGGGGTTGTTTCACATGCAAGACAAAATACCTTAATCCCTATACTATCTACTATCTCTATGGCCTTTGTATGGTCCTTTGAATAATATATTATTATAATTAATAGATCTATACAAATTCAGTTTTCTCAATTTATTTTGACAATCATCATATATGCATTCAATGGGAATGGTGATCTGCAGTTCTCTTTTCTCTGGCTTCATAATAGAGTGTCTTTAATAAGTCTGGAAACTCTTTCTGCCTTTTGTTCTTTGTGGTTTCAGCTCTTTAGTGATTAGTTGAAGTTTTGGTATAGATTTTGCACTGACAACAGAAGGATGCAGACACAGGGTCTCTCTATTTTCACACTTTATCCAGTACATTGATTTTTCAAGAAGTTAAAGAGACTAGTGTGGGTAGAATACAGGGTACTTAGAAAGCAACAAAGTTAAATTAGGGATGGTAAAGCAAAAGTACATTGGTTTGAAGACCCTGGCAAGAATTTTAGACTTCATCAGCCAGTAATTATAAATACAATTGATTATCTTATTTAGAAGGATGGAGTATAATGTAATAAATCTTGATTTGTAATTTTTAGATAATCTATCTGGTCACATTTATTGGGAGGATATAAGGATGGATAAAGAGAAGCCAATGAAATGGCCGCTGTACTAGAGTAGGTGAATGAGTTTTGTGACTTTCACTCGGGTGAAATAAGACTATAAATGTGATGAAGAACAGCACAAGATTTTTTTAACACAATATAAAATAAATATCTTTTAACATAAATATAAAAAAATAAAACATAAAACAGTTTCTAAGTCAAAGAATAAAATTTTATGAGGTACTCATTAGTAGTATTGAATCTTACTGTGAAATCAAGAAAGAGAATACTACAAAATCCTACTTTCGATTTATAGTGCACATGAAGTTAAGTAGGTAACCCAAATGACCTCTTGTTTATGTCAAAGTCTTAGGATACTTTCTTTTACAATGGTTTAATGATAAAAGAAAGAAATACACTCACACATAGTTTTAAGCAGAATGTCCTGGAGTTATTAGATTTCTATTGGATACAAATGATAAACCTGTAAATAAGTACAAAAAATAAGGAAAAAATAAGAAAAAAAAGACTAAGAACTAGCCTTGGAAGTACTGATTGTTACTGGCACTAAATTAGATTTCTCTTGCTGTTTTGTACTCAGCATGGCTTTCCATGGCAACTAGGTTTAAGTGGTTCTGCTAGGTGAACAGGTCAACAAAATTACAGCCATTTGTCTTTACTACTCTTATTTGACATATTAGGAAATCCACATTTTGTTTGTGAGCCAATTAAGATTTGGTGAAACTGCTTGTTATCATTTTAGTTCAAAGTTTTAAAAAGTTCCTTTGCAAGAAAGAAAAAAATTAAAACTAAAATTAAGTAACAACTTTTACTATATAGAAATGTTGTTTTGATTAGAAAAATATAATGAATTTTAAATATTAGAAGAGAAATTTTTAAGTAGAGATAGAAGGACAAAGGTAAGATTTCTGAATTATACTGTAATTTTTTTTAGGAAATGTAGTAGTATAATCATATGTATGTTATTTTGCATGCCTACCAATGTTGGATGTGTTTTGTTTTCTCTGAAATTTTTGGCAGCATTGATATGTCTTGTCTTTGATAATATACATCCTAATAGTGTGTAAAAATATCCTCTCCCATCTCAATTATATTTTTTGTGATAAAGAGAATATTTCATATGTTTGATAATTTGATGTGTCTTTTTGAGGAATGCCTGTTCAAGTCCTGTTTCATTTTTTTTTCAATTGAACTATTTGCTTTTGCTATTGAGCTGCATCAAATTCCATCCATATTTTGGATACTAACCTCTTATAAGAAATCTGGTTAAACTATATTATTCCACTCCAGAAACTACCTTTCTATTATTTGGCATTTTATTTAGTTATTAAGACTGAATCATGGGGCTGGAGTGATAGCACAGCGGGTAGGGCATTTGCCTTGCATGCGGCCAACCCGGGTTCAATTCCCAGCATCTCATATAGTCCTCCGAACACCACTAGGAGTTATTCCTGAGTGCATGAGCCAGGAGTAACCCCTATGCATTGCTGGTTGTGACCCAAAAGGCAAAAAAAAAAAAAAAGAAAAGACTGAATCATAAAGAAATGAAATATTAACATATCAATAAAGAGCAAGGAGATTGAATCAGTAATCTAAGTCATTGAAGAAAAGAAATTCCAGCTCCAGATGACTTCATTAATAAAGTGAATTAATTGTTTAAAGAAGAATTAGTATTAATACCTTTCAAAATCTTCCAAAAATTAACTGCTTTATATGAAAATATTAACCTGTTACCAAAACCAAGTCAAGCTACTTCAAGTAATGGACATTACTGCAATTAATCTTCAGGAAAATGATGTCAAACCATATTCAATATCAGTGGTACTGGGAATAGAATTTGGGTTGGTTGCATGCAATGCAAGTACCCCAACCCTGTACTATCCATCAAGTCCAGGTTTGCACATCTATATACATAGTAAAATACTTTAAGAGATACAACTAAAAGTTAGATTAGAGATTGAGCTAGTATGGTTTTTATAGTACCTTTCTATCATGCTTTCTTTTTTTTATATTTAAATTCTATAGCTTATTTTCTGTAAATAGATACAATGGCAGAAAAAGTGATAGCTTTGTCAAATAAGTAATAGCACATTTGTATAAACCTAAATATGTGTGTGTTTGCAAACAAAGATGGAGAATGAAGAACATAATTTTAGAATAAATAGGGCTGGGTTCCAGGATCAGTAAACTAAAGCTAGTATGCCAAATCCAGTCCATGATCTGCTTTTGTATATATAGCTTTCTCAGAACACATACGTGCATATTAATTTTCATATTTTAAATTGCTATTTCCATACCACCATGGCAGTTGTTTAAAATTATATGTTCCATCATTTTAAAAAAGGCTGATTTTATGCTAAAGTGCATTTTTGTATTATATTTTAAACCTCATATCACCACAAATTTGAGTTTACTTTTAGAAAATGTTTTTACTCAAGAAAATGTAACAATCCCTTCAGTATGGTGACCAGCTGTTCTTGTTTGCCTGGAACTTCTATTTTTGCCACTGTAAGTCCCTCCTGGGAAACCACGCAGTCCTGGGGAAAACTAGGAGAATCTGTTGTTCTAACATGAGCTCTACTAAAATTTCAACTAGGCAGCAACTTATACCGAGAACTTTGTAAATAGAGACTTTCTTAAAAAAATAATACTCTGGTTGCACCCACATTTCTAGTACAGGTGTCTCTTAGAATAACTCAAAGAATGAAATCATAAAAAATACCCATGCACAAGTTCTAACAAAGCAAGAAACTATCATCATCACTGTCATCCCATCTCTCATCGATTTGCTCGAGAGGGCACCATTGTGAGACTTGTTGTTACTGTTTTTGGCCTATCGAATACATAAGGCATGGGTAGCTTGCCAGGCTCTGCCGTGTGGATGAGATACTTTCAGTAGCTTGCCAGGCTCTCCAAGAGGGGTGGAGGAATTGAACCCGGGTCAGCCACGTGCAAGGCAAACGCCTTACTGCCCTACTGTTGTGCTATCGCTCCAGCCCAAAGCAAGAAACATTACATCACAAAAGATGGAGTGCTGGGGTTGAAGCAATAGTACTGAGGGTGGTTTACTTATAAACAGCGGAGCATGATTCAATTCCTGGCACATCTCACTGAGCACTGAGCCAGGAACAAGCCCTGAGCACTGCTGATGTGTGCTCCCACAAAACATGGAGTACTAATTATTAAATAATGTGTTAGCATTTCATTGAAGAATATATAATTTGAAGATCATGTCTAAAATTGAAATCTGCGTACTTTAAAGAGGGTTAATCAGACTATGAGATTACTCACCCTCAAATAAAAGCATTTTATTTATCAGCAATTGTTCTACTTCTAAACAAATTGTCTAGAAGAACTATCACTTACTGAGTCAGCAATTAACAGCTCTGTAAGAGGTGGTAAGGGATAAGTTTAAAGCAGCAATGATTTCTTTCTCAATTGTTCTAAATAATTAAAACAGCAGTCAAGCAAACTAAAATACTATTTGGGTTTAGAGAAAAACCATATGCCTACTTGCAGTATAGGCCTTGGAACCATCTCATGAGCTAAAGTGTGAGGGTCACTACCAATTACTGGAAGCAACATGCAAACAAAAAAAAATCCACATAAGGCAGATAATTCTGAGACTCGAACTACAAGTCTAGGATTGTAAATTGTTAGGAAGAATTAGAAAAAAACTATGTTTGGGGCCAGAGAGAAAATACCATGGGTAGGACTTTTGCCTTACACTCAGTCAACTTGGGTTCTATGCCAGCATAATGACACACAAAGTTCCTGATGAAGTAAATCAGACCCCCTTTTAAATCTTTACATCTCATTTCCCATGTATTCTATGGGAATAGAATCCACATCAAAATTTTTGCAAACCTACACAATAGCCCAGTGAGGTCTTTATTTAACTTTCATCCAATCATAGCACAGTTAATCTATAACAAAAACAGCTGCATTGGGACATGATGACCCCAACCTAGTTGACTCAGAGCTCCTAGATGTTTGCAGCTATAAAACAGCCTTGTTTGCAAGACACAGTTCCTGGAACTTCCTCATGACTCTGGTCAGGCTCCATCATCTCTCCCTTTTTGCTTGACAACATGATGGCATGTTGTTGTTGGGCTAATTCATTTTGTTCTCAAAAATTTCTGCAGATTACATATAGTCAAAGCAACAACAGGTTGTATTTTTGACTGCATATTTTATGAAATAGCTTTATCATAAAGTTATCCATATTCAGGTTCTCCTATAAATCAAAGTTGGCTTCATATATATTTATGAATGCTACAATGTGATCTTAACAATATTTGGTAGTTCTAGGTAGAATGTTCATCCCTACATTGAAGTGACGTCCAAGGACAACAACTGCAAACAACTTCTGAAGAAATTAGTAAAGGGATAGCCTGAACTCTAGGTAGAAAGAAATAGGATAAGTCAGAGGGGGTCATAGGGAGGCTTAGAGCCAGACCACAAGACAGCAAATTAACTATAAATGGGGGTAGGAAGAAAAAGTTTTGACTAATTGGACCATAAGTCTTTTTCAAAATAGTAAGAGAATAAAGTAGCTATATATTTTAATGAAACTTTATTGAAAAACAAAGATCATGCTACATAATTTTTACTTCTATAGATCATTAATATTTGTAGAATGTGACACATCACATAAAAAACACCATAAATAATTTAGAAGGGATAAATTTAAAGTTTGAACTTTATATTAAACAAGATGCAACAAATTCAGGCAACTGTTACCTGGTTTCCTCAAAGGAGTTTCCTGGTGTCCTACAATTTACATTTGCTTGCTTATATCCTTGGTCTAGTTTATGACTTTCAAAAGTAACTAGTAGAAAATGTTTGGAAATGTATAGAAGCTGGAATACTTCTGTAATATTTAACAACATTAATTCAATAGAGCATTCTACACATCATATAACTTTTTGAAATCTTAAATTAACCAAAAATGAACATTTGTTTCAAATATTTTTTCAAGAACATGAGAATAAATTGGTAGGGTTTCTATAATTTACAATTAAGATATTATTTAAAAGTCTATTTAATTGGTGAAAAATACAAAGACAGTCTAAGAATGGGAAAGGATATTCACCCAATACCCATCTGATAAGGGATTGATATCAAGGATACACAAAGCACTGGCTGAACTCTACAAGAAGAAAACTTCCAACCCCATCAAAAAATGGGGGATGGAAATGAACAGAAATTTTCTCAAAGAAGAAATCCAAATAGCTAAAAGACACTTGACTTGAGAAAATGCTCTACATCACTAATCATCAGGGAGATGCAGATTAAAACAACAATGAGATATCATTTCATACCACAGAGACTGGCCCATATCCAAAAGAACAAAAGCAAGCGGTGTTGGCGCAGATGTGGGGAGAAAGAGACTCTCCTTCATTGCTGGTGGGAGTGCCGACTGGTTCAGCCCTTTTGGATAACAATATGGATGATTCTCAAAAAATTAGAAATTGAGCTCCCATTTGACCCAGCAATACCACTCCTGGGAATATATCCTGGAGAGGCAAAAAGGTATAGTAGAAATGACATCTGCATATGTATGTTCATTGCAGCGCTGTTTACAATAGCCAAAATCTGGAAAAAAACCGGAATGCCCAAAAACAATGACTGGTTAAAGAAACTTTGGTACATCTACACAATGGAATACTATGCACCTGTTAGAAAAGATGAAGTCATGAAACTTGCATATAAGTGGATCAACGTGGAAAGTATCATGTTAAGTGAAATGAGTCAGAAAAAGAGAGACAGATATAGAAAGATTGCACTCATCTGTGGAATATAAAATAACAGAGTGGGAGACTAGCTCCCAAGAATAGTAGAGATAAGGACCAGGAGGTCTGCCCCACAGCTTGGCCTCGCATGCTATGGGAAAAGGAAGCTCAGATAGAGAAGGGAACACCAAGTAGACGATGTTGGGAGGACCCATTCGGGTTGGAAGCTACGAGCTGATAGTAGACTATTGACCGAACATGAAGGCCACTCAATACCTCTCTTGCAAACTACAACACCCAAAAGGAGAAAGAACAAAAGGGAATGCCCTGCCTCATAGTCAGGGTGGGGTGGTGGGGGATGAGGTAGGGGTCGTAAGAGGAATACTGGGATCATTGGTGGAGGAGAATGGGCACTGGTGGAGGGATGAGTAAACGATCACCGTATGACTGAAATGCAAACATGAAAGTTCATAAGTTTGTAACTGAACATCACAGTGATTCTCTAATAAAAAATTTAAAAAAAAGAAACACATCTGAACAGTCAGATAATAAAAGTCTATTTAATTGGTGATTGAAAGAATCATAAAAATTACACATAATTATATTCTTCCACATTTAAAAATACTGGTCATTGAAATATGATTTTATTTAGTTCTGTTTTCATAATGCTTATCTTATTTGGAAAATTATGAAATAGTTTGAAACATCTTTAATATGTAAGATTATTATAGTTTTGGCCCAAATATCCTAATCTGATATAGAAATACTAACCATGTGAGAATAATTGGAATTTATACAAAGGTGCCAGTTAGTCAAAGTTGCTTAGTTTTAAGATTTAGCTTTCTATGATTTCTCCAAAGTTGTGAAAAAGTAGGAAAATATTAAAATTAATGAGCTTTGACAAAAATTAAACAACTATTGAATATCTGAAAACATGAATCAATATTCTCTTATTGATTTTTTTAGTAGTTTTTACAACTGCTAAACTAATTATACCATTTTCTTTATCTGCCAGGCACTATTTTCTTTTTCTGTTTCTTTTTTCCCCATCTTAGGCACTGAGGTTACCACACTTTTACTGGTAGAATATTATGTCACTTTATCACCTTTCAGTACCTATTCCTGGTGACCATTTCCCTTTATCATTGTTATAGTTGTCCATTCCCTGACCTAGCCCGTGCCCCAAACCCCAAGTCACAAGCTACCTACTAAGGACCAGTTTTTCAGCTCTTTGCTTCCATTCCATAGTTAATAACCTTCCATAGTTCTTTATGTTACACATATGAGTTAAATAAAAAAGATCTGAATATGTTCATTTCTACAGTTCCATTTTTTGCAATTAGTGAGAATAGAAAGCAAGTCATGTGATGTGTATTTTCTGCCATATTGATTAAAAATTAAATTAAAAATCTTTTAAAATTTATTTTAATTTGTTAATAATATTGTGAAATTTCAGATTTATATCATCATACTTCCATTTACCAGCTGACCCAGGTTCAATTCCTCCAGCCCTGCAAGCTACAGAGAGTATCCCACCTACAGGGCAGATACTGGCAAGCTACCCTGGCTTATTCTATATGCCAAAAACAGTAACAAGTCTCACAATGGAGATGTTACTGGTGCCTGCTCAAGCAAATTGATGAACAATGGGACAACAATGCTACAGTGTTACCTCCATTTACATATAGGACTTACTATATCTACCACTTTTTTATAATTCCTTTTGCCTTTTCTTTCTTTTCACAACCACTCTTATTTTCATCAAGCCTAACAGTTTTGTTTGAGTTTTCTAGTTACTTTGCATTAAATATTCATATTCCATGTGTGATTAATACCATCTGGTAGTGATCTTTCACTTCCTAACTTATATAGTATGGTCATACTATGTCCCATTCATTTTTCCATAAAGGTATGATTTCATTTTTTAACAGAAGTGTAGAATTTTACTTGAGATACATGCACAGTTTTTTTCCCCTTAATGTCATCTTCTGTCAATGAGCACTTACATGCGATTTCATAGTTTGCCATAAATATAGAGGTATTCAGGAACATACATATGACTTTACAAGTAGTAAAGTTTCTGCAAAACTTTTAGGGAGACTAAAACTGATTCCACTGAAAATTTTATAATAGTAGTGAAAATTCTAAGCCTATTCAAAGAAGCCACTATTAGTTAATAATAAAATATGAAGGTTTGAGAGTTTATACACCTATAAGCTACAGTTCAATATTTCTAATGTACTCAACAAAATATTGGCAAAGGGAATCCAATAACATAGCAATAAATTCCATTATTCCTTTCATTGATGGAAGGGTGGTTCAACATACACAAATACATTAATGTAATATACCACAGACATTGAAAGAAAGATAAATAAAAATCATATAATAATATGCCAAATAAGATCCAACATCTATTCATATTAAAAACTCAATAAATTGTTACTAGAAAGAATACATTTCACTATATTAAAGGCATATATATGACAAACACAGCTAATGTACTATTGTGAAAAATTAAAGTTTTTTCTCTCAGATCTATCTGGAACATGATAAGGATTCCACATAGCTTTGGACATCTTATTCCAAGTAGTTACATAAGAAAGTGGTATAAAAAGAACCCCCAATTCATAAGAACCAAAATTATTTTTCTTTGCAGTTGACAAAGTAGCACCTCAAAACAACACCAAAAAAACTACTACAAATAATTAATTCAGTAAAATGTCAGTATATATAAATCATATCATCACTCTCATCCCGTTTCTCATTGATTTGTTCGAGCAAGCATCGGTAACGTCTCTCATTGAGAGACTTATTGTTACTGTTTTTGTCATATCCAATATGCACGGGTAGCTTGCCAGGCTCTGCCATGTGGGCTCGATACTCTTGGTAGCTTGCTGGGATCTCCGAGAGGGGTGGAGAAATCGAACTTGGGTCGACCACATGAAAGGCGAACGCCCAAACCGCTGTGCTATCGCTCCAGCCCATATATACAAATCAATACTTATAAATCAGTTTTATTTCTGTCACAAAAGTGAGCTGGACAAAAGGGAAATCAAGGAAACAATATACAAAAGCAGGGGTCAGAGAGTACAGCATTTAAACCACCTGGTTTTGATCCTATGAGTGACCCCTGAACTCAAAGCCAGGAGGAAATTCTGAGCACAGCTAGGTGTGTGACCCCAACATCCCTCCCCATTGAACCTCTCCTCCTCCTAAATCAGAGCAAATTACTCTTGGTGAAAGAAAGGAATGAAGTCTTGAGCATTAAAAACTGAGTTAGGCAGAATAAGCATACGTTATTTAATTTCAAAGGTTAATAAGCACATCAAGATGAAAAGACAGATTAAAGAGTTAACTGTAATTTCATATTATAGTTCAGCCGAATATCTGGAGCTATCTTTTTCTTTATGTTAATGTAAAAATTATAAAAATTTTGATTTTAGATGCCATCATGGAATAGGACTTTATAGAAACATCACTCTAATTGTGAAAATGGTAATTTTTAAGAAAAAAATTAAAATAATAATGTAACAACTAAATTGACCTGATTTGACAACGTCAAGATCATTTTCTGTTTTTGGAATTTAGTCCACTGGGATAAGTGGATGAGATAACGTACTGGCAGGAAAGATGAGGCATTTCAAATTGTATAATTTATGAAATATTTAATGAAAAAAACTTTATAAAAATGTGGGCATGGTAAGAACCTCAAGAGACTGCAGGATCCCAGACTAATCATACCAGGAATATAGGCAACATCATCATTTTTAGTCCTGAGGAAGTTGGAGTAATTTTAACCTAGAGTGGGGGAAAGAAATCAGGAGCGGAAAAGAAAAAACAGGGAGATAAAGGGAGGTGGAAGGGTAATGGCATACAAAAAGGAAGGAAACAGGGAGAAAAAGGAGGAGTAAAAGCAGAGAGGACACAAATATTGTCATGTCATTACTGTGTGTTTTTTACTTGTGTTAATTACATGGGACTGGAACAATAGCACAGCAGGTAGGACATTTGCCTTGCATGTGGCCAACCTGGGTTTAAATCCTCTGTCCCTCTCATAGAGTCCAGCAAGCTACTGAGAGTATCCTGCCCACAAGGCAGAGCCTGGCAAGCTACCCCTGGCATATTCGGTATGCCAAAAACAGTAACAAGAATTCTCACAATGGAGACGTTACTGGTGCCTGCTTGAGCAAATCAATGAACAACGGGATGACAGTGCTACAGTACTAGACAGAATTTTACTAGGAAGTTTGAATTGCATTCAAAGTCTTACTGATCTGAGTTACAGTGATATGAACTACTTTTCAGAGGCTTTTTAGGAATCCTGGGAATAATAAGCAATGTGTTTGATGACCTTTAGGAATTTTATTTTTATTATTTTAGAAGAACAATGTCATTAGTGAAGTGCATGTGGTGTAGTTGCCGACCATCTATCTTCACTTTCATTCCTTCCCATTTCAGTCATCACATGACATTCTCAAGGGTGGCACTGAAGAGTTTCGGTGAAATGGTGTCACAATGCCGACCCCCTCTCTTGATGTCGATGGTCACTTCCTTGTAGAATGGAGAGATCCTGATGGTGAATCACTAATACAGCTCACAGAGGATCCCGATGTACTGAGTTTGATGCCATTTTGGCTAGGGCTTCGATGACCGCTTCAGTCTCAAAAGAATCAAAGACCTTCTTTAGATCGATGAACATTAGACAGAGTGGCATCTTGAATTCCTGCAAAACCTCAGTGAGCTTGGTCACTGTGTGGGTATGGTCAATCATGCTGAATCTTTTTCAGAACCCAGCTTGCTTGCATGGTTGTCCTTCATCTAGTGTTCTGCCAATCCTATTCAGGGTAACTCGAGTGAATAACTTGTAGACAACAGACAACAGGCAGATTGGGTGATAGTTGCCAATGTCGTAGATGTCTCCCTTCTTGTACAACAGGACGGTCCTGTTGGTTTTCCATTGGGATGGAACCTCACATTCAAACAGGTAGTATGTGAAGAGCTGAGCCAGTGTATTGACGAATACTGGCTGCAGATTCTTCAAGTGTTCGGGTCTGATCTTGTCTGACCTTATCTTAGCCAAGTGGCAGATTTCGACTTTGGAGGCTGGGAAGGTCGGACTGTGGCTGAATCTCACGAAGACAATGTTCATGAGAAACAGACTAGTTCCTGACATTCCATTTGCTCTCAATGGAATGAATATCTCTGGATGCAGCAGTTATGTGTACTTAGGTCGAGAACTCAACATGACGAATGACCTGGCACCTGAGCTGTACAGGAGGAAGAGAGTGGCGTGGAATGCCTTCAAGAGCATTGAAGAAGTTGTTAAGAGGACAAAGAACCTCCGGCTCAGGGCACATCTTTTTGACTTTACCATTCTTCTTGCACTAACATATGCCTCAGAGACCTGAACCCTACGAAAACAGGATGAGAACACTATTTGGGTCTCTCAAAGAGGAATCGAAAGAGCTATGCTTGGAATATCACATTTCACTCAAGTGAGAGAAGGAATCCGGAGTTCCGACCTCCATCGATGATGGAGAATCAGTTTTCTTGTTTGCCAAGGCATTGAAAATCAGATGGGTCAGACACATAATGCAATTTGGAGACGACCGCTGTATTAGAAGTGTTATGGACTGAATTCCAAGGGAGGTCAAAGGAACACCTGGCCTCCCACCTAGAGATAATCAGATTTCTTCATCAAGACACTGAAGGTTTGAGGCTCTTCATGTTCCTGGAGCAAGCAGACGCCATTTGGCTACACTAGCATGTGACAGGGACGAATGGAGATGTTATTGGTGCCCACTCAAGCAAATTGATGAGCAATGGGATGACAAGTGATACAAATGATTATTTAAAAAAAAATAGTTTGCATTGAAAGAAATTTAGAGATGAGTGTATGTGTGTGTGTGTGTGTGAGAGAGAGAGAGAGACAGAGACAGAGAGAGACAGAGAAAATGACTTGAAAAATCCAGTTAGCAAAGAATCCCCATTAGGAATTTTGAAATCCATCATTTAATAAAGACTATTCTTATTTCTCCATATTTGACTCTCAATAAACATTCACTTTAGTATGAAAAAATCCTTTTGATTTTTGTAGATAGTAGCTCTTTTCCAGCTCCCGCAAGGTAAGTCTCTGCTTACCTAAACTGTGTGAATCAAGAGTTGGGCAGGACAAACCCACAAACTGCCCCCGGTGCCATGTAATCTCATCAATGTTCAGAACCCAGAGACTACGAACTAATGCCCCCAGAAGAGAGCGCCACAGAATGTCCTGACTCCAGGCTGTCTTCACCAGAGCATATTGGAGGTGGATGGGTTGAGTTTCCCTCCCCACCCCAAGAAGAAACTGGGCAACTGAAAATCTCCAGAACCTAAACACCACCCTGCTCCAGGCCACTCTTCACACACTCGGATGAGCCTCACCTAAGAGGGGATGAGCCTCACCCAAGAAGGACCAGCAGAAAATCCCAGGTATATGGGACACAGTGACTGAGATCTCCAAGCACGCTCAAATCGGCACTAGACCTTCTCCCACCAGGTCTCCAGTTTTCCAGTAGCATGGCAGACACACCCACAAACGTCCCCCAGCTCCATGTAATGTCATCAATGGCCAAGACCCAGAGACTATAAACTAAAGATCCTGGAAGAAAATGACAGAGAATGACACAGAAATTCCTGGTCGACCTCTTACACTCTATCTCACTTACTTATCAAAAGTACCACATATTTGTTTGGTTTTAACATACTTGCTTGTATTCTCTTATCTACGGGCTTAAATAGCTCCAGAATGAAATACAAAAACCTTCACACACTTCCCTCTTATTGCAGTGGGAAGGTGCTCGGTGGTGGGACTGGTGTTTGAACATTATCTGTAATGGACTATTGTGAACTACTTTTATGAAAATTTAATTTTCATAATTAAATTTAACGTTTAAATGAACATTTACTACCAGCTACCATCTTAGACATTTTGCTTATATTTAATCTTTTCATCTGAGGTACTATGTTTGCTTCTATATGCATTTGAAACTCAGGTTTATAATTAATCTAGATATTTCTTGTTGGGACTACTATTTGACTTATAAATTGTCTAACTTCAGAGACCAAGTCCCTAGCTATTCACTCTGTATTTTTCTGTATCAGGAAGAAGAGAAAGAATGTTAAAATAGTGTAAAAATAAAAAACCCATTAAAAAAGCTTGCATTTAATTATTTTACTCAATATTACATTAGTATAATGTTTAAAAAACTTTGAAGATCACCTACAGAAATTTCTGAAGACACTCTTTTGACAATTCTTGGTCTTGCTTTCAAAGAATTTAGAAGATTCTGGAATTTCTCCTACAGAACTAATCTCAAAGCAAATCTGTTTAAATACTGGCAGGATTGTCTTACTTTTTTTATCATTTTATTAGAGAATCACTATGATGTACAGTTGCAAACTTATGAGCTTCTGTGTCTGCATTTCACTCATACAGTGATCATTTACCCATCCCTCCACCAGTGCCCATTCATGTCCACCAATGATCCCAGGATTGTCTTATTGATGTTTGCCACCCCATGATTATAGCACATTTTATTTTCTATGCTGGCCCACAAAATTTTGTCACTGTGATTATTTTTAAATCACTATCGTCAAGTGATTTCAAGATATCAGACTTTATCCTCTGTTATCCTGGTTTTCAGAGCCTGAATCCAGGTTTGGTTATCAATGACTAGACATATACTCGCCTATCAAAAACCTTGGAGTTTCTATAATAATATTTACTTGGTATTTATCCCTGTACCTCCATTTAGAAAACATAGTTTTATGGAAATAAGAGCTTTTATTCCTTGTGTTCTTGACTTGAATCATCAAACTGTCAGTACCTGGAGAATCATTGTTTGCTCTGATGTTATGTCAGAGATTAATGCAGAGTTTAAAAAGTGATCTAATGAAAAATGACTAGTGCTAATTATAAAGTATAAATAATTAAAAATATGGCTTCTCAGAGATAATTATAAGATTTCTTGCTTTTGACTTGGGCACAAACACTAAATACCATCATAGAAAACTGCCAGTTCATTGGTATCCATCATATGTTCTCTCCTTACTAGGTGAGAGATCACAAAACCATGGCACATTTGTCATAGCCCTCTCTTCTTATATCCATGAAAGTGATAGCTAATCAATCATAGCAATGTGTCAGCCTTACCTTGGCTGAAACCTAACAAGCTTTTA
The DNA here is from genome assembly GCF_027595985.1 of Sorex araneus. Taxonomy (NCBI): domain Eukaryota; kingdom Metazoa; phylum Chordata; class Mammalia; order Eulipotyphla; family Soricidae; genus Sorex; species Sorex araneus. The sequence goes on from NC_073313.1 coordinate 320,299,036, forward strand.
CCACAGGTCAAACAGCTCTAACAATTGATAGGCATTGACATGTCTATGCCATTTTGTGCCATTTCTGATTGATAACTTAGATTCGACTTTTCATTTTAGTTTAGTTGCAACCACTTGGTAGTGCTCCTCTGTTTCAATGCTATATATTAACCCTTTACCCCTCCAATTATTCACATATATTCTTCAAATAGATACTTGGGGACCATGCTCATTTTCCCCAGTGATCTGGGAGTGTAATAAATCAAAGAGGACAACCACTACATATCTGTCAAATAAATAGATTCATTATATAATTCCGTGAATAAAATGACTCATATGATCAAAGAGAAGAAGAAACATTTCATGAATTTACAAAATAATACAAAAGTGAATATCAAAATTAAGAGAGCAAATGATTTGAATTATTTGTAATGGTTCATTAGAAATAGTAATAACTATTGACTATAGATTTTTTAGTTTTATTCATTAAGAATAATTATATAGGATAATTAATACATACCCCAAATCATCCATTAAATATTAAAATTCTTCCGAAATGTCTATGTCAGTTTTCTCTTACTAGATTATATGTTTAGAGAAAGAGTGAATATGGGAAGTTTTAAGAATTTTAATGTCCTTTGTAATATCTGATTATTTTCCAGTGTCCTTAAAATAAGGCCCAGATAGTCTATTTAAGTCTTCTCACTTATTTAAGTAGATCCTCAAATATGTATCTAGCCTAAACTTTACTTTCCATAATTCTTGTTTAAAGATACAAAGGAAATTAAAACAATTTTTCACTGAATCTCTCAACACATTTTATTAATTCTGACACTCTCTCATTAAAATATAAATTTTCAATGATGTTTCATGTCTTGGATATGTGAAATTAAAGGTCAAATAAAATAAAAGTATTTTATTGCAAAAGTACAATTTTTTTTATTTTTAAATGAGTCACCATGAGGTACAGTTACAGACTTACAAACTTTCGTGCTTATGTTTCAGTCATACAATGATTGAATACCCATCCTTTGACCAATGCCAATTCTACACCCCAATGATCCTAGTATCCCCACCACTTCCCATCTTCCACCACTTCCCACCACCCCACCCCATCCCACCCACCACACCCCGCCTCTGTGGCAGGGTATTTCCTTTTGCGCTCTCTCTCTCTCTCTCTCCCCGCCCCCGTTTTGGGTGTTGTGGTTTGCAATATAGGTATTGAGTGGCCATCATGTTCAGTCTATAATCTACTTTCAGCTCACATCTCCCATCGGAGCGGACCCTCCAAGCGCCCTTTACTTAGTGGTCCCTTATCTATCTGAGCTGCCTTTTCCCCCAGCATGTAAGGCCAGCTTCCAAGCGATGGAGCAATCCTCCTGGTATTCATCTCTACTATTCTCGGGTGTAAGTCTTCCATTCTGTTAATTTATATTCCAAAAATGAATGCAATCTTTCTATGTTTGTCCCTCTCTTTCTGACTCATTTCACTTACCGTGATAATTTTCATGTTGATCCACTTATGTGCAAATTTTATGACTTCATCTTTTCTAACAGCTGCATAGTATTTCATTGTGTAGATGTACCCAAGATCAGTCATCTGTTCTCGGGCACTTGGGTTTTTTCCAGATTCTGGCTATGTACAACTATATTTTTATTGCTGTGGTTTTTATTTTTACTCAAAATGTATATTTTATATGCTCCATTTGGCAAATTCATCTGGCTTCGATGAAAATAATTTGTAGTCTATATTACATTTATACATTGGAACACATTTCAAATCATTAAGTCCAAAACTAGTTAGACCAAACTATAAAATTCGAGTTCTTTCATTCTAATTCTATCAAGAATACTATTTGTATTTCGATAGTAGTTTTGTTGAATCTGTACATTACTTTTTGTAATAAAACTGATGTTCTTTTAATATACAAGCATGTAATATCTTTCCATCTCTTTGTGTCTTCTATCTCTTTCAATAATGGCTGACAGTTTTCAGTATACAGGTTGTTTCTTTGTTTCAACTTATTCTAAATTAAATAATTCCTTCAAATCGCTAATGGGCTTATTTTTCTGATTTATTTTTTCTAGATTATTTTTGCTTATCAAAAGGAAATATATTTCTATATATTGATTTTATAGCTTACTAGCTACTTTATTTTTTTGCTTATTTTCTTTAATAATTAATTAATGCAATAATAATTAAAATACTAGAGCAATAGCACAGCAGGTAGGGCATTTGCCTTGCACATGGCCACCCCAGGTTTGATTCCTCCATCCCTCCCGGAGAGCCCGGCAAGCTACCAAGAGTATCCAGCCTACACAGCAGACCCTGGCAATCTACCCAGGGCGTATTCAATATGCCAAAAATGGTAACAAAAAAAATCTCACAATGGAGATGTTACTGCTGCCTGTTCAAGCAAATCAACAAACAACAGGATGACAGTGACAGTGCTACAGTGCTATTGTCTCTAATACTTCTTGCTTCATTTTTGGCATTTTCTATATATATTATCATTTTCCAAAAATAGCTGTAGTTTTAGTTCTTCCTATCCAATTTGAATTTATTTATATCTAATATAGCTCTTGCTAGAATCTCTTTTATTATCTAATTGATCTTGTTAGAATATCCAACACTATATAGTAGCAGTGAAGTAATCTTTTTCCAGATCTTGGAGAGAATTTTAGTTTTCACTGTGTTTGATATTATCATTGGTTTTGGTAGACAAGGCCTTTATTTTGCTGAAGTGTACATTTCTTTCCTTTAACCATTTTGTTGATTTATTTTTATTTAAAAGGATGCTGAATATTGTCAACTGCCTTTTAAGCATAAAAGATAAATTTTGTATATTTTGTCTTTTAGTTTTATTGATGTGGTTTACTGCAATTTTTCTCAAAGTGGGGGTTGCTTTGGAAAAATGGACAAATCCAGGTGGATGTTTGAAACTTCTGCCTTCTGTTTATTTACTTATATAAGAGGGTATATTTTCAAGTCTGTCTGAGGAATTTTTTTTATTAGTTTATTTTTAATTAGAGAGTCATCGTGAGGGTACAATTACATATCCATACATCTTTGTGCTCATGTTTCCCCCATACAAAGTTCGATAACCCATCCCTTCACCAGTGCCCATTCTCCACCACCAGTAAACCCAACATCCCTCCCCCCCTCCCCAGTCCCGTCTCCCCACACCCCACCCTGCCACTATGGCAGGGAATTCCCTTTTGTTCTCTCTCTCTGATTAGGTGTTGTGGTTTGCAATAAAGGTGTTGAGTGGCCATTGTGTTCAGTCTCTAGTCTGTACTTGGCCCGCATCACCCTTCCCCCACATGACCTCCAACCACATTTTACTTGGTGGTCCCTTCCCTGAGTTACCCAGAATGAGAGACCAGCCTCCAAGCCATGGAAACAATCTCCTGGTACTTATTTCTACTATTTTTGGGCGTTAGTCTTTTAGTCTATTATTCTATATTCCACAGATGAGTGCAATCTTTCTATGCCTGTCTCTCTCTTTCTGACTCATTTCACTTAGCATGATACTTTCCATGTTGATCCACTTATATGCAAATGTCATGACTGTCTGAGGAATTATTTTTAAAGGAAACAATAGACCAAATAAGTTGAGAACCTCTGGTGTATATTGTCAATTGGTTTGCAGTGACTTTTTAAAATAAATCTCATTTGATATTTGTATGTGATTATTTTAATATTTTGTTGTGTTGGTTTTTATTGCATTTTGTTGTGTGCCTTGGCATGTACATTTATCAGAGTTATTCGTGTAATTTTTTTTAAGTTCTCTGATTTTGTAATCATGTTAACCTTGGTTTTATAGAATGTGTTTAGATCTTTCCCCTTATTTTCAGTTCTATGAGACTTTGAGGTAGATATTTTTTTCCTAAACTTTGATAAAATTGACCAGTGAATCTACAGATTCTTGGATTTTATAGGTATTTAAATTTTGTTACTCTGGATTCTTCTGTTCATGCTTATGTTTATTTTGATTCAGTGTGTAAATATTTTTCTAAAACTTTTCCCTTTTTGCTGACATACATAATTTGTTGCTACATGATTTCATAATACTCTCATAATCTTTGTATTCTATGGTATCTATTAGATCTTTGCTTCTTTAAACATATCTGGTTTATTTGCATTTTTTCCATCTTTAGGATTTTTGCTAATGCTTTGTCAATTTTTTAAATTTAGTTTTTATAAATTTGTTCACAATAACTGATTGGATTAAATATTCAAACACCAATCCCACCACCATTACACTTTCCCATCACTATATTTTGAATTATTCTACCCCGATTTCCAAGACCTGCCCCCAAAGCAGAACCTAGATATTTTATTTTGTATTGCTTGTTATGAATGATCTGCTAAAGATGATTGAAAAAAATTTCCTTGGAGGATAGTGTGTGGAGATTATTGTATCACCCTAGAACCATTAAACCCTTGTGTAGATTATGAAATGTTGCTCCAGGAATTCTAAGATTTTAAATAAAGTGATACAGCTAGAATTACATTTTTAACTGGATGATAACTTTGGGGTCTAGAGGAATCTCTACAGCACGTTGCACTCTTCCTCTTCCAAGGTTTATTTGTGAGTCTCTGAATCATGCCCATTAATGAATTTATAAGGCGTCAGAGGCGGCTCATGGTGTCACTGGCAGTGTACTGGAAACAGAAGGAGATGCGGGGGGATGTCACCCATTTCTGATTCCCTGCAAGCCTGGAGATTTTGGTACAAGTCCTGCATATCTGGGTTTTTCAGCAGATTCACTCTTGGATAAGGCCCATCTGAGCCTGTAGAGGTCAGCTGTGAGCATGGTGACAATTGAATTCTGAAGCTTTTCAGATGCTGGAGCTTGTTTAGGTGAGTGGTGGGGCTTACCCACACCACCCTCCGGGTTGCCCTGATGAGACAGCCTGGTGTGGGGTCCGGTGACATTTCTGTGGTGTGTTGCTTTCTTTCTCTTCTGAGGTTCATTTGTGAATTTCTGAATCATGGTTTGTCAATAATGTTAATACTTTTCAAGAACCTGTTTTTAATTTCACTGATCTGTTGGATATTCTTTTACATCTCTAGTTTATTTTGCTCAACTTTTTATTATTCCCTTCTGTCTAATGACATTTAGTTTGCTTATAACCATAAAACTCATCTGATAGTCACATTCGTCTTTCTCCACGTCTCTAAGTCTCACTTCCCTAGTATGTTGCCAAAGACTCCTTGTCTCTAATGAAGCTCTGCCTTTGAAATGGTAAGCATAATGAAAATAAAGAGGGAAGTATAAGCAAAAATTATTCCTGGGTAATACTGAGGATCTCACATCCAGAAGCACATGGGATTCACAAAATCAGAAACTAAACTTTGAAATGTCCTTTTAACTATTTTTTTGGCAACTCTAATTCTTAGTTTTTATGTTCATTTACTATGCTGAGATGATTTCACTTTATTTATTTATTTATTTATTTATTTATTGCATTTTGGGTCACAACTGGCGATGCACAGGAGTTATTCCTGGCTCTTGAACTCAGGAATTACTCCTGACGGTGCTCAGGGAACCATATGGGATGCTGGAAATAGAACCTGGGTCGGCCTCGTGCAAGGCAAACACCCTGCCCTCTGTGCTATCATTCCAGCCCCAGATGATTTCACTTTAATATATAAGAATGAACATTTGGAGAATTTCAATACAAATAAAAGTTTAACCTTTAATATTTGTTTGTTGTAAAATAGGAAGCAAATTTAACTTTTAATGTTTTAATAAATTTAAAATAATATTTATAGAAGCCTTTTAAGTGATGCAGGGAGTTTTGGGACACTCCTGGTGATGCATGGCCCAATAGTATCAATGGCCTGAAGGTTCAATGCTTGGGTCTTTATCACAGAACCCCTGACAGTGCTATGCTATCCAGACAGGGCATGACTCCATTCCTCAATGCTTGAAGTATTTATACTCTTGATGCATTATAAGTTTGTCAAAATGATTTCTTAAATTATTTTAAGTAAAAATGGGTTACATTTAAAATTTCTATGGATTGAGCGAGAGTACCACGGTTAGAATGGGGATTTGTCTAGAGTGGAGACAGAGCCCCAGTACATATCCTAGTGTTAGATATGAAAGTATTAAATCATATATCTCAGGATGGGAGATGTGGGTGACCGATGTGCTTTGACACAAAGTTTTTAACTCTTATTTAATTAATAGGTCAAATATATTACTGCCCATGAATATATTTGCTCCTTATTACAATTTGATGCAGAATATTTATTCATTTAGCTACAAAATTAATTTTCATTTAATTTCAATTTTATTAATTATAAAGTAAAATGAATAATATTTTAATTTCAAATATCTTGAGTGAGAAATATAATGAGCAAAATGATATTTGAAAGAAGGAAAATGTAATAAAAGTAATCTAACACAAAAGTTCTGCCTCTGGAATGGACACTCATATTTCCTTTCAAGCTGGTCCCAATCTCAGACTCCAAATGACTACAAAGATTCCTATGAAAATTCCCAAGTACAGTGGTCAGTGTGCCCACTTGACATTGGCTAATTTATTAAGTCCATCCACACTAAGCTGCAGAACAAGAAGCATATGATTGAGTCTCTACACTGGGCCAAATTCAAGTTTTCTGACACTCAAAAGAACCACATATCCAAGACTGGGGTTTCTTGTGATGAGTTTAAAAACATGGCTCAAAGTGGCTCATAACCTCACTAATAGTGAGTCTGTATATAAATAGCAAATGCTGAATTCCTGAAAGACTTGGAGTTTCTCCCCCAACACCACACAGATACTGCTTTCATGCAGTATATGTTTTCATGCCAGTTCCTGTTTTCATGCCATCTCACCCCACCATAATAAATTCTGTGAGAAAAAAAAGAAAGGAAAACAGATTCTTTAACCAGTCTTCTGTTCTTGTGCACTCAGGTTATTTTCAGATTTTTGTTTGTAAATAGTGCTGCAATAAACATAGAAGTCCAGTTGCCATTTCTGCTGTGTGTTTATGGGCCCTAGGGTATATACCAAGAAGTGGTATTGATGGATTATGTGAAAACTCATTTTCTAGCGTTGTTGAGGGATACCCTTATTGTTCTTAATAAAGGTGAACCAGTCAGCATTCTCACCAACAATGAAGGAGAGTTCCTTTCCCCCCACACCAGCACTTGCACTGGTTGCTCTTGTTCTTCTTCATGTGTGTCAGTCTCTGACACACTGGTGTGAGATGGTGTCTCATTGTTGTTTTGATCTGCATCTCCCTGATGATTAGCAATGTTCATCATTTTTTCGTGTTTCTTTTGATCATTTGTATTTCTTCTTTGAGGAAGTTTCTGTTCATTTATTCTCCCCATAATTTGGTACATCTACACAATGGAATAATATGCAGCTATTAGGAAAAATGAAGTCATGAAATTTGCTTATAAATGAATCGACATGGAGAATATTAAGCTGAGTGAGATGAGTCAGAAGGAGAGGGATAGACATGGAATGATTGCCCGTGTTGTGGGATGTACAAAAAAAATGTAATGTGAGACTAATACCCAGGGACAGTAGAATCATGGGCCAGAAGAATTGGTCCATGGTTGAAACCTTGCTTCAAGTGCTTGGAGAAAAGGCAGTTGGTACAAAGAGTGGATCACTATGACAAAAATAGTTGGAAAGGAGCACTCTGGAGAATAACTGCATGCAGAATGTAGGTGAAGGAACAAACATGATAACCCCTCAGATCTGTTATTGCAAACCATAATGCCACAAAGGAGAGAGAGAGAAGTCTGGGAGTGGGGAGGTGATGGATGGAAGCTGGAGTCACTATGTTGGGAAATGTACACCTGTGGAGTGATGCGTGTTGGAGCATTGTATGACTGAAACCCAATTATGAACAGCTTTGTAACTTTGTATCTCATAGTGATTCAATAAAAAATAAAGTTTTAAATTTTTTTTTATTGAATCACCATGTGAAAAGTTGCAAAGATTTCAGGCATAAGTCTCAGTCATACAATGCTTAAACACCCGTCCCTTCATCAGTGCCCATGTTCCACCACCAAGAACCCCAGTATACCTCCCACCCCACTCCCGTCTCCTACCTGTGTAGCTGATAATTTTCACTTTACTTTCTCTTTACTTGCATTAAATTCAACATTTCAACAGAAAACTCACTATTCTTATTTGGAATTCCGTCCCCCCGCCAGAATCGAACTTGCTGAAAAGGCAGCATTTGATAATTTGTTTTCCCTTGCTGAGAATGAAGAGATATATCACTTGCCCCACACACACAAAAAAATAAAAGAAATATTACAAAGAAAAAACAAAACCCAAATATTTTTATAATATTTTTAGCTTAATATGAATCCAGTTTTGGATTTCTGTATTTTAGTAACTAAGTCCAGGGAAATTTCTGCCAAAAATTGCATCATTGCAAGCTCGTACCTCTGTTTAGTGGGCCTTATAAGATGGTTGTCGCCATGCCACCCCCTCTCCCCTGGAAAGGAAAAGCTGAGAGAGAAAAACCTTTCCCCTTCTGGAGCAGCATGGGGCCGTGGCTTAGTTCACAGTCTGGAGGCATTTCTGCAAGAAGCTGCTGGTTTTGAGAATAGTTAGATGGCCTCTGGTATCATGGGCGTTCAGCAATGGAGGGCTGAAAAATAAATTTTAAAAAAGAAGGAAAGGAAGAAACAAAGGAGGGCAGGAGGGAGGGAAGGAAGGAAGGAAGGAAGGAAGGAAGGAAGGAAGGAAGGAAGGAAGGAAGGAAGGAAGGAAGGAAGGAAGGAAGGAAGGAAGGAGGAAGGAAGGAAGGAAGGAAGGAAGGAAGGAAGGAAGGAAGGAAGGAAGGAAGGAAGGAAGGAAGGAAGGAAGGAAGGAAGGAAGGAAGGAGGGAGGGAGGGAGGGAAGTAAGGAAGGAAGGAAGGAAGGAAGGAAGGAAGGAAGGAAGGAAGGAAGGAAGGAAGGAAGGAGGGAGGGAAGGAAGGAAGGAAGGAAGGAAGGAAGGAAGGAAGGAAGGAAGGAAGGAAGGAAGGAAGGAAGGAGGGAGGGAAGGAAGGAAGGAAGGAAGGAAGGAGGGAGAGAAGGAAGGAGGGAGGGAAGGAAGGAAGGAAGGAAGGAAGGAAGGAAGGAAGGAAGGAAGGAAGGAAGGAAAGAAGGAAGGAAGGAGGAAGGAAGAAAGGAAGGAAGGAAAGAAGGAAGGAAGGAGGAAGGAAGGAAGGAAGGAAGGAAGGAAGGAAGGAAGGAAGGAAGGAAGGAAGGAAGGAAGGAAGGAAGGAAGGAAGGAAAGAAAAAGAAAAGGAAAGTGTGATAGCATATTAGTATATTTGCAAAAAGACAGTCTCTTTCTATTTATGCTTTTTGGAAATACCACAGAACAATGACACTGGAAGGATCGTATAGCAGTTACGGTGCTTGCCCTGTGCCTGGGTTTGATCTTTGGCACCACATATGATCCCCAACTCACCCAGCTATGACCCCTGCATGCAGAGTCAGGTGTATGCAGAGTCAGGTGTAACAAACAGTTTGGCCACTTGAAGCCAAACCCCTCACTTCCCCCCCACACACAAAATAAAAGAAATATTACAAAGAAAAAACAGAAACCAAATATTTTTAGAATATTTTTTAGCTTAAATGGCTCAAAAAGAATATTGTGCCTTCCAGTTAAATATCAACTACACATACTTAATCACCTGCTGTGTGAGCAATGAGGCTTTGAACTCATTAGTAGGTACCTCATTTAATCCTATGTCAAATGAGTGCAAGTGAATAGATATAAACATTTATCTTAAAGGTGAGAAAATAAATATAAAAGATTATATATTAATTTTTCATACATACAGCTATCCCACATGGCAGAGCGTGGCAAGCTACCCATGGCATATTCGCTATGCCAAAAACAGTAACAAGTCTCACAATGGAGACTTTATTGGGGCCCACTCGAGCAAATTGATGAGCAACAGGATGACATTGCTACAATGCTACATATAGCTATATAACTGAGGAGAAATAACATTTTCTAAATAATTAGTTTTGATTAGGGCTTATACCATTACTTTTTGCCCCAGGATTTATGTTTATTTATAACACATAGTTTTCAATTAGAATATAATTTAGTATACTTTGTTTTGTTTTTTTTTGCTTTTTGGGTCACACCCAGCGATGCTCAGGGGTTACTCCTGGCTTTGCACTCAGGAATTACTCCTGGCAGTGCTTGGGGGACCATATGGGATGCCGGGGATCGAACCCGGGTCGGCCGCGTGCAAGGCAAACGCCCTACCTGCTGTGCTATCGCTCCGGCCCCTAATTTAGTATATTTTGCTCACTATTAATTTATCAAATCTTCAGTATTTCCCAAAAGACAAGCTTTGTGCCAGATAATTCAGGGGATACACAAATATTCACAATGAGACTCTATCTCCAAAATATAAAAAAAAGGTAAAGTGAAATAGTAGTAAACAGATATTTATTCTACTGCCAATAATATCCACCTGCATTTGATGTCATTCTGGTGATTATTTCTGGAATGTAAGAGAACTGTCTCATCTTTCTCTACTCATGCTCATTTTTCCAGTTTGTTGCCAGCAAAATAGTAGAGCAGTTGATTTAATCAGATGGCGAACTGTTTTAACAAATAGGTCTGAACTATCTTGGCCTGAAAGAGCAAACTGACATTTCTTTTTTGTTTCTTAGGGAACATACCTGGTTGGGCTCAGGTTAATTTCTGCTTAAATGCTCAAAAATTACTCCTGGCAGGGCTCAGGAGACTGTAAGGAGTGAAGGGGAGAAAGAAGCATCAGATGCATTCTGCCTATTTAGGTGCTGCCCTGAGCTAAATAATACACATGGGTTAAAAGTGTAGATCTCCTCTCCCCTAGTAGGAAGATCATGTGAATTTTTTTGAGGGGGTGGAACATTATGTTGTCCTCTGTTTTGAGTAGAAATCTGAATTTTTAGCCTGAGAAATAGTTCAATGCCCTAGAACATACGTTTTATTTCTCTTAGAAGGCTTTGTTTTGATCCCTGGCACCACAGGGACTCCTGATACTCCCAGAGGAACCTCAGAGAAAGGAGGTGGGAATAGGCCTAGGGCACTCTTTGGTGCGACCACAGACAAGGGATCAAATAAAAATAGAGACCATTTGTGTGTGGATGTATGAGCATTCTATATTCTGCAGTGCTCAGGAGATAATCTTGGTAGTGATCAGACCAAATGTGATATCAGGGATGTAACCAGAGTTGGCTGTATGCAAGACATCCACCTAACCTCTTCCCTATCTCTCTGATCACAGAAACCTAAATTTTGCTTAGATTGAACTTATCTCAGCTTTTCTGACAATTTATTTATATGAAAGTGCAGATTTGGGTCTAAAAACTATGATTAAACTGCCTATATGTGTTAATAGACAAAACATTTTATTAATTTTATTTTCAGCTCAAGTATATAAAAGTGTAATTTTCTAATAGGTATAAACAGTTAAGTACAGTTGAAATTTAATGGACCGTAATGACATGTACTCAAAAAGTGAGCCTATTGCTAAATAAACATTTTTAACTCAAGTTTAATGTGCAGAGTATAATATTTTTATAATATAACATTTTAATTTTGTCCCTACTTGAACACCAGCTGACATTTTGTTTTCACTCGAGCGTTTTATGTTTCCAAGTCACTGACACTGTCATCCTGTTCCTCATAGATTTGTTCGAGCAGGCACCAGTAATGTCTCCATTGTGAGACTTGTTGTTAGTGTTCTTGGCATATCGGATATGCGACAGGTAGCTTGCCAGGCTCTGCCATGTGGGCGAGATACTCTTGTTAGCTTGCTGGGCTCCCCAAGAGGGTCGGAGGAATTGAAATTGGGTCGGCTGTGTGCTAGGCAAACACCCTACAGCTGTGCTATTGCTCTAGCCCATGTTTCCAAATGTTTCTGTTATTTAATTTTGCTTTTTTGGGTAGGTTTTTCTTTTTTAATGAAAGCACCTTTCTTTGTAATCATGTATATATCACTAAAAATTTTATTTAACAGACTAACCATGATCCAAATAACAAGCAATGTTTTAAAAATATTTTAGGTATAAAATAAAATGTTAAATTCATAACAATTCATAATTCAGCCAACCTCCACTACCCAACTGCCACCATGCTCCAGGATGCTTCCTGGACACAACATAAACACTTCCTACCCATTTTCCATCATTAACGTACCATATTTGATGGGGTTAAAATATGGTGTGAACCATAGAACACCTATAATGGTGATTACAGGCCACCCTTAAAGACTTCATACCTCTCGGAGAACCAGTAAAGCTACCGAGAGTATCCCGCCTTCACGGCAGAGCCTGGCAAGCAACCCATGGCATATTCGATATGCCCAAACCAGTAACAACAATGGGGCTCATTCCCATGACCCTGGAAGAGCCCCCAATATGGCAGCATTGAGAAGGACTAACAAGGAGAGGCTGATAAAATCTCAGGGACAAACTAGGCTACCAAAATGAAGAAGGACTAAAATGAATGTTTGCACTTTCAAGGCACATATGCTGGCATTGGAAGCATCCATCGAGGACCTGATGGTGTAAGCACAGAAGACAAAGTACAACATCATTGAATTGACAGAGATGAGAAGGCATTGAACACATCATGCTGTTTTTGACACTAGAAAAGAACTGTTCCTTGGAACATGTGACAATAGAACCATCAGTGGCATCAGTGGTGTCAGTGTCCTTGTCAACACGAACTTGACCATGATTATTACTTCATTCAAATGCCTAACAACACGAATCGGATGCTTATGTTTGAATAGGTGTGGCTCATTGCTGGCAGTTTCTATCTAGGTCATCTATGCACCAACATCAACTATGATGAAGAAGAAATTGAGAAGTTCTACATGGAACTGGAGAAGTTACATAAAGAAGACAACACCTTCTACAAGGTCATTGTTGTCGGTGATTTTAACACCAAGATAGGACCTAGAAGGTCCCCAAAGAACTCCACATTGGGACCTATGGCCTAGAATGGAATGAACAGGGTGAGAGACTGTCTGAGTTCATCATGTTGACCAGGACCATCCATGGTAACTCACAGTTCCAGAAGGCTGAATCTAAATGTTGGACCTGAGAGTCTCCCGGTGGACAGTTCCACAACAAAATTAACCACATCATATTTAATTGACAGTTTTGCCTGACTAATGTCTCTGTTGTCCCAAAATTCCAAATGGGATCAGATCACGGTCTCCTTAGTGCAAAAGTCTATGTCACAGAGCAGGGAGAAAGGGCTGCAAACTTTAAGAACAGAACTCCCAGAATTACCACCAACTGAGAGCTCTTTGGTACTATTGCAGCAATATGGGAAGATGCCATTGTTGACAACATTGACGAGGAATACTATTGACTGGTTCAGCACCTCCGTGATTGTGCGAGGAATATATATATATAGAGAAAGCCACAAAAAGTCACCTGTCTTTGGAAGCTCATTCGCCAACGTGGTCTGGTGTGAGCCTCAGGCAATCATAAGCTAACATCTGAGCTTACAAAGCTGTGCAGAGAAGCGATAAAGGAAGACCTCAAAGAGAGAAAAGCAGCAGTGTTGGCCGGTACAGCAGAAGCCAAGAAAATTATTCTCGACCCCTGCCTGTTCTTCGCCAACTAGAAGACCAAGATGACTGCCCTCCGACGTCCTGATGGATCTATCTCATCTTCCAGAAGGGCAATGGAAAAACTACTACTTTTCCATTGGTGGAAAAGTAGTAGTTTTCCAGTAGTTTTCCAGTAGTGGATAAGTAGTAGTTATCCACTACTTCTACTCGGATCTCTTCGATAGCCACGTCTACCTGCCCACATACTAAATTACGCATGATGGGTATGTCATTCCCAGCATTCTCCCTTCCAAAACCCGACATGTCATTTTGTTGGTAAAGATGTGTATAGCACACGGTCCAGTCAAGATCAGACCCAAACACCTGATGACATCATTCTAATAACACCAAGTATCAGCCAAGCGGCACAAATGCTGGCCAACTTCAACTGTGAGTGTGGAAATGTCGGACTGCAGCTGAATCTCACCAAGACAATGTTCATGAGAAAAGGATTAGATCCTGATGTTCCATTTGCCCTCAACAGAACGAAAATCTCTGAATGCAGCAGTTACGTGTACCTAAGTTGAGAACTCAATATGACGAACAACCTGGCACCTGAACTGTTCAGGAAGAAGAGAGTGGCATGGAATGTCTTCAAGAGAGTCTAAGAATTGGTTAAGAGAATGAAGAAACTTCATCTCTGTTCTACTCCATCGTTCTTCCTGCACTACCATATGTCTCAGAGACCTGGGCCCTACAAAAATAGGATGATAATGCTATTCCGGTATCCCAAAGAGGAATCGAAAGAGCTATGCTTGGAGTACCACTTTTCACTCAAGTGAGAAAAGGAATCCAATGTTCCGACCTCCATAGATGATCAAGAATGAGAGACTCTGTCTCGTTTGCCAAAGCATTGAAAATCAGATGGGCTGGACATGTAATGCAATCTACAGATGACCGTTGGACTAGAGCTGTTACTGATTGGATTCTATGGGACCTATGTCAAAAGACCGCATGACTGCCCACCTATGAGATGGTCAGACTTCTTCGTCAAGACCCTGAATGAATGGTTGGAGGCTTTTCGTGTTCCTGGAGTGAGCAGACACCATTGGACTACACTAGCACGCAACAGGGACAAATGGAGACATTACTGTTGCCCACTCGAACATATTGATGAACAACGGCATGACAAGTTATACAAGTGATTTATTTATAATATATAATATTAGAGTTGAGAAATTATGTTTTACTAGAGCATAAATAACACATACTAGAAACTTTTGAAACACGTTTTCCTCTGGAGTGAAGTTTTAGTTTGAATTAATATATAATAGAATCTTACCTGCATATGAACTTCCTTCCTCAAACCTAATACAATGAAATTGATTACTCATAATCCTAACAAATGATCTATGTTAATGGTACTCCATGTTCAACATAACAAAAAACAAGCAAAAAGCCTTTAAACAAAACAAAACAAAATCCACACCCTATCCAAAGTGGCAGTCAGGCATAAACTACAAATAAGTTTATTAGTTTACAGAACTAAAACATCAGTAATTAAATGTAAAATTGGACACACACACAAAGATATGTATGTATACATATCTATATACAGTTATAGATTATATATATGTATGTAGGTAAGACTAAGACTTCATTTCTCCATGTTCTTTTCTACAGTACCAGGGTACTGATTTTGTTTTATGAAGTTTCTCCAAAGTCACAGGGTAACTAGTGGTAGTTAAGGGTAGCATGATTTTGTCTTCATATTCACTGTCAGTTAAAATAGGGGTTATTTTACTGAACAATAGTAAGAAGGTAATGTTTTGTGTTCTTTGGATAAAATTAATTTAGCCTTGGATTAATTCATCCTTGAAGTAGTAACTGCTGTGACAAGTATTTTGGGGGTCACTTTGAGTTCCAAGTAACCTGTTCTTATTTGATAAAGGAAGGATTGGGGGTAGAATAAAATTTTAAAGTGCTCAAATAAAAAGACAGGAAATAAATGGAAGCTGCACATCAATCAAAACCAAATCTCCATGTGCTATGGTGGGGGTATATTTGCACTTGAATGGTGGACATAGTATGTACCTCTGAAACATAAAATATTTTTACTCTTGTAAACTAGTACTATAGCCAAGAAGAAAACAAAATTTAAAAATAAAAAACAAAAACAAGAAAAGAAAGGAAGAAAACAGGAGCATTTTCTATGACTCTTGAGGCATGATGATGAGCTCAGGTGGGCCTGCTAAAGAGTTTGTGTGTCCGTGTCCAGGTTTGTTAGATTGGCATCTAGATTAGCCTGGGCCTGCCCTACCTGATATTCAACCTCCTCTGCGACTAGAAAGCTAGTAAGGATCAGGGGACTATAATGTTGAATTTTGAGTTAAACGCAGGTTGGCTATTTGCAAAGCAAAGGTCTCAGGTGCCTACATTACTTTTTATCACTTGTATCACTTGTCATCCCCTTGATCTTTAATTTGCTCAAGTGGGCACCAGTAACCTCCCTATTCATCTC
This sequence comes from Sorex araneus, assembly GCF_027595985.1. Classification (NCBI taxonomy): domain Eukaryota; kingdom Metazoa; phylum Chordata; class Mammalia; order Eulipotyphla; family Soricidae; genus Sorex; species Sorex araneus. Next base: position 320,315,093 of record NC_073313.1, read on the forward strand.
TGTCTCCTGTTAGTGTAGTCCAGTGATATCAGCTTGCTCCAGGAACAGGAAGAGCCTCAAACCATTCGTTCAGGGTTTTGACGAAGTAGTCTGACCATCTCGTAGGTGGGTGGTCACTCGGTCTTTTGACATCCGTCCTATGGAATGCCGTCAGAAACAGCTCTGGTTCAGCGGTCATCTGTAGATTGCCTTAAGTGTCCAGCCCATGTGATTTTTGACACCTTGGCAAATGAGACACGAGACAGCATCCCTGATTCTTGATCATTGATAGAGGTTGGAACTCCGCATTCCTTCTCTCACTTGAGTGAAATGTGATACTCCAAGCATAGCTCTTTCTATTCCTCTTTGGGATACCCAAATAGCGGTCTCAGTTCTCATCCTGTTTTCCTAGGGTCCAGGTTTCTGAGGCATATGTTAATGCAGGAAGAATGGTGGAACCAAAAAGATATGCCCAGAGCCTGAGGTACTTCATCCTCTTAACAACCTCTTCAGCTTTTTTCCGGCCCCGCTTGAGATCGACCCCGGAGGCAACTGAACCACTTTGGAACGAGCGGCGCCCCCAGAAGGCCTCCAAACTGTGCTCGGAGCTTCTGGCCCAGGCGCTGCCAGCGGGGTATGGCCTTTTCTCTCTCAACTCTTTCTTTTTGAACGCAGCGAGGCAATAGCCGGTTTTTAGACTATGCAGGAAGCCCAGGAAAGCCGATGGGGTGGGACTACCGGATCCGCCCTGTGCCGGCCGACATTTAAGCACAGAGCCATGTGGGGACGCTCCTTTTCGGCCCCGCGCGAGATCGACCCCGGAGGCAACTGAACCACTTTGGACACGAGCGGCGCCCCCAAAATGCCTCCAAACTGTGTGCTCGGAGCTTCTGGCCCAGGCGCTGCCAGCGAGTGATGCAATTACCAAAAGAATTTTCCCTGGACTTCATATAGAAATCCAAAACCGCGAGGCTGCGTCCTAATATCTCTTGATTGTCAGCAATGTGTAAATGTTCCTTTTTGCCAGGGCTTACCGTGGGGGGAAACTCCAAACAATAGTACTGAGTTTTTTGTTGAAGGGTAAAAGATTGTAACGATAGAATTTTAGGCAGAATTTTCCCTGGACTTTATATAGAAACCCAAAACCGCGCAGCCTCGGCAGCCTAATGTCATCTAATCATCAGCAATATGAAATGGCTCCTTTGTAATGGGTTGGACTTTGGGGGGACCATAATAGGGTTAAAGTTTGTAGCGATGTGTAATTTCTGGCTGTACTTTCCCTGGACTTTATACAGAAATTCAAAGCCGCTAGGCCGCTGCCATGGCCGCGCAACCTATTGTCATTTAATCATCACCAATATGAAATGGTTCCTTCTTAACGGGTCGGACTTTGGTGGGAAATCCTAACAAGAATAGTAAGTCTTTTGCTGAAATATTGAAGACTACCAAAGTGGTAGCCATCTCTATAGACTGAATTAAGCCATATCCCCACGCTGGCTGAGAAGAAATATCCTTCTTTCTCGGGAAGAAACGCGGTGTGGCGTTAACCATAGTATGATGTCCATGAAGCTGACACGGACCTGGTGGCGTGGGAATGGGATACAAGGGAATAAATTATTATGTACTTGGAACAGCGGGACGCTGGTGGAATCTCGAGCCGGGGCCGATACCAGCGTATTACCTTTGATTCCAGAAACTGCTTGCAGACATTCTACCAGACTATCAACTAAGCCAGAGCCCCATGTCGGCTGATGAAGGGAAATAACCATCTTTTTTGGTTTGTTTTCCCTTTGTCAGGCAGCGTGGTGATTACTAAACAGGCGTGAACTCGGTGGCGCGGGACAAAGGGGGAAAAAATAGAAAAGTTATGTAACAAACAGCGGGACTTAATATCTCTACATTCTCAGCAATGGAGAGCCATCAAATGCTTCCTTGACAGTGGTACTGTCTTTTTTTTTTGGGGGGGGGGAACCCTAGCAACAATAGTGAGTTATGTGTTGAAACATGGAAAGTAACCAAGATAAAGCGTAAATGAAGTGAAACGTATCACTTACAAGGGTGGGGACTGGGGGGGCGGGAGGGGGCGGGAGGTATAATGGGGTGGTTGGTGATGGAATATGGGCACGGGTGAAGGGAAGGGTGTTTGAGTATTGTATAACTGACATAATCCTGAGAACTATGTAACCCTCCACATGGTGATTCAATAAAATTTAAATTAAAAATAAAATAAAATTAAATTAAATTAAAAAAAACAACAACCTCTTCAACGCTTTTGAAGGTGTTCCACGCTGCTCTCTTCCTTTTGCACAGTTCTGGAGCCAAGTCGTTCCTCATGTTGAGTACTTTTAATATTGTATTTATTTTATAAATACCTATACTCTATCAAAATGGCCATGAGGATGCATAAAAAGCCTGGCATGTTCCTTAGAAAAGCAGTGAGTGAACAAACACATTTAAGTTTCATTTCTTTTATATGGACAGAGAGTCTTTTGCCCGCACGCCTGGCTGTCTTCCCTGGGGCCCCTCGGAGGGGATGGGTTCCAGCTTCCCTCCCCACCCCGAGCAGAGCTCCCCGCTGCCGAAGACCACCAGAACCTAGCTACAGCCATGCTTGAGGCCCCTATCCACATGTTCGGACAGGCCTCATGCATGAAGGTACCGGCAGAGGAACCCAGGTGTGTGTAATCCCATCAATGGCCAACGTCCAAAGAGAGACTTAAAAGAAAGCTCCCAGATATATCTTTAGCCTACTTCTCCCTCTGGGAGAAACTGGCAATCTTCTGAGAGTTTCCTGCCCACATGGGACAGCCTTGCAAGCTTCCCATGGTGTATTCATATGCAAAATCCAATAACAAGCTGGATCTTATTCCCCTGACCCTGAAGAGCCCCCAGTGCAACGTCGTTAGGAGGGCTGAGTTGAGATGGACTTCTAAGATCTCAGGGAAAGGATGAAATGAGATGTTACAGAGCCCACCCGAGAAATCGGTGATTAACGGGATATCGTGATTTCGTGATTCGTGATTTTCTTTTATATGAAATTAACAAAATGACTTGTGCACAAAAAATGGGAATTATTGACTAAATTATCAAAAGAAGTTTAAACATAATCTCAGGTAATATTTACATTAATTTTATACTATTCTACTGATAAATTCCTTATTTTAAAATACATTTTCAATTTAAATTTAAAAAAGTAATCTTTGAGCTTATTCTTTTATTAACCATTAAATAACTGAAAGGACACTCCCAGGACCCCAACAGGGGATGACAGAGGGGAGCTAGGGGGGCTGACACTTTCCAGATAGATTAATGACTGGCAATCACTCGTGGTTGGGATTGGAATGTGGGATGTTGACACTTATGGAATATAGACAAATAACTCATTGGCAACAATGGAATATAGACAAATAACTGATTTGATGGAACCTAGAAAAATAATTTTGTTTCTGCTTCCCCATGTAATCATTAATCTAACCTTTCATCTCCCACTTGCCACCTGCCCTTGTCCTGCATGTACTGCATCCTGTTTGTCTCTATATAATCACTGTTGATCCTGAATAAAATTGGTTTCTGTGCCATTAGCAGGTAGTCACATCTATTAACCATCAGTCATAAACTGCATTGAATTCGCTTCATGTACCAAGGTGACCAGATACTGCTGGGCAGTATCAGTCACATATGTGTGAATATATATGCATATTTATACATCTATATAATAAATATTTATATTGGAATCACACCGTCAGTTTTCCGGGTTTTCTCCTGGCTCTGTGCTCAGGGATTACTTTTTATGGGGCATGGGAGATCATATAGGATACCAGGTAGGCTGCATCAAGGTAAGCGTTCTACCCACTCTGCTATTTCCCTGGCCCTGGGGATTGGTTATTTAGAAATTCCAGTGATTTATGAATTATTTTAAAGATGAATTAGGAAAAAGCTCATTTCACCTAATAGTTGTCATAACAAGATAATTATTACTGGGTCACCTTTCTAATAGATTGATTGTCCCTGTTTACTTGGTATTTCAATGTAATATGATTATGTTGCTCAAAGTATAGGGTAAAATAAAGTTCTAGCAGTGAGGTGGTGTGGGGTTCTTTAGGAGGGAGATTTTTAGTCAGAAGTAAATTGTCTGTTATTTTATGCAAAGGTTTTCTGTTTAGGCATTTTGAGGATAAGTAAGCACAGAGTCTTCAAGAGTCCCTGATAGGAGGGAAAGCAATTGATTGATGCGATGAGAAATATAGCTAAAAGATTTCAAAGTACCTTTGGTGGTTTTCACAAATGATCCATCTGAAGTTTGGATATGTTATCAATATAATTTAGCAAATGTCATGGGTGATACCGGTCAAATAGATATGCTATTATATGAAATCAATTTTTGTTCATAATTCATCATTTGGACAGTGTTCAGATTTGGTTTTATGTAGGGTCCTATAAATATTTATCTTGTTGGAAATACAGCGGTAAAGTTTTCTTTTTTGCTATCTTATATTGTTAATATCAAATTCAACTTAATATTAGCTTCTGTATACTAACTGCATATCATCATGTTTATTACATGTTATGAGCAAGTCATGTTTTATACATGGCTGTGAATTTTTGTATAGCTTATTTTTTCTGTTCCATTGATCAAGACTTGCATTAATATAGTACTAAGTTAAATAATGCAAAATGATTATTGATGTCTAATAAGACATGGACTCCACTTGCTTTTTTGATTTGTATTTAGTTTGGCTCCTTTTGCAACTTTGGTTTCCCACAAATTATACAACCAACATCTTCAATTCCATCACCTAAAATATTTTTAAAATTATTGTATATGTTTATTGTCTATATTTTATTTTCCATATCATCCTTCAGTGGATTTTGGTATCAAGATTTTAATAATGGTATCAAATATTAAAGATTAAAATTTATCCCTCTGTACTTATTGTACCCTTGGGTTTACATCCATATATTGGTTTTTAAAAACAGTGCTGCAATGAGCATAGATGTTCTTATATATTTTTAAAAAATGAATTTTTTTAAGATACCTAAAAGTGGAATTGTTAGATTATACAGTATGTCTATTTTAAGCATTTTTCATAACCTTCTGTTTTGTATCGAGACTCAACCACTTTACATGATCATCAATGATGTATGAAGCTATCTTTTGTATGAAGCTACCTTTTGCTCTAACACCCTTTCAACTTGATGTCTGGTATTTTTGATGTAGGCTATTGTTCTCAGAGGTATGAGGTAATGTCTTGTTTGGATTTAATTTCTTTGATAACTGATAATGAATGTTTTTTATGTATCTGTTGGTCATATGTCAAAATGACTTCTTTAGTAAAATATTTATTTATTTTGTTTTATAGACTGGAGCGATAGCACAGCAGGTAGGGCGTTTACCTTGCATGCTGCTGACCCAAGTTCGATTCCTCCGTCCCTCTCAGAGAACCCAGCAAGCTACCAAGAGTATCCTGCCTGCACGGCAGAGCCTGGCAAGCTACTCAGGACGTATTCGATATGCCAAAACCAGTAACGAGTCTCACAATGAAGACGTTACTGGTGCCTGCTCGAGCAAATGGATAAACAACGGGACAACGGTCTACAGTGCTATGTCTACACCAGGTGATAATGGGGGATTAATCCTGGTTTTGCACTCAGGAATCATTGCTGGCAGTACTCATGGAACCATATGTGATGATACTTTGGATAGAACCCAGTCAGCCACATGCAAGGCAAGTGCCTTACTCACTATACTATCTCTGTGGCCCCTGAAATTTCAGTTTATTTTATTCCTTTTAAATGAAGTTGTTTCTTCTTAGACTTTTGTGAGTTTTTTTATATACCTTGATATTAAGTGCTTTGTCAGATTTAAAGTATGCAAATACTATGTCAGATATAAAGTGTGCAAATTTCTCTCATTACGTACATTGCCTATATGTTTTAATTATACTTTCTTTCATTAAAAAGTAATCATACTTATTTTTAGTTTGATGTTATCCATTTGTTGTTTTTTCTTGGATTACTATTTCAATTTCTTGCCTATAATTGATCTGTTCAAGTTTTCTGTTTATTATGATTTGGTTTTGGGAGGTTTATGATTCTAAGAAATTTTTCATTTCTTCTAGGTTCTCTATAGGTGTTATAAAACTGCTTGCAATAGTATAATATTGTCTTTATATTTCTGTGGCTTTCACTGGAGTTTTTCTTTCTTTTTTTCTATCTATTAGAGCTTTCTCTTATTTTTTTTCTTAGTAAGTTTAGCTAAGGGTCTGTGGATTTTAATTATTTTCAAAGACTCAGCTTTGTTTAATCAATGTTTGGTTTTATCTTTTTGAATTCTGTTTCATTTATTTCCATTTTAATGTTTTTAATTTTCTTCCTTCTGCTGATTTCACATCTTATGTATGCTTTTTTAAAGGCTATTGTTTTTCATGTTTTCAAAAAGATACATAATTTATACAATATTAATGACATCATGGCCAGGGGTAATTCTTGTGTGCAGAGCCAGGAGTGACCCCTGAGCATCGCTGGGTATGACCCAAAAAGCAAAAATAAATAAATAAATAAATAAATAGAAGAAACATAAAAGTACAAATGATCAAAGAAAGCAATAATGTACATTATAGAGGAACATTATTCATCAAATTTGAAATCTCAACATAATGGTAATAACAACATTTACAGATCTATGAAGAGATAATAATGTTACTGATGGTGGAAGAGTTCTGCCAGTGGAGGAGTAGGGTTCCCAGGGTTGCTAAGGAATTCCTCGAGAGGGAAATACACTGCTTACCCTCTTCCCATGTGGGTCACTCGGGAAAGTGCCTGAGAAATGCAGGACTGATGCATGTCTGCAGATGGGCTCTGTATCACACAGACGCTCAGACCTGCCAAACTTGGTGGCGGTGGTCCAGTTGTAGCTGGTCTATTTGTTCTGCACAATGTGGGAGAGGCTCCCTGCCATCGTATATTTCAGGGAGACAGGGACTCAGGCTGGAGCGAGGAGTTGCTCTTTGCAGGAAAGGGAAGTCAGTTCGAAAGCTTACCCAGGATTTTTAATTTCACAGCCTTAACCTCACAGTAAAAAAATTTCTGGAGGAGATGAATAGTAAAACAAAACACATTTATTGGGGAGGAGGAGAGAGGTAGATTTAGATATGTATTTAAGAGATAATAGTGACTTCTACAGAATTGGCAGAGCCCAAAGTAGATTTATGGGGAAGGTTAAAGAATGGATTTTACTGATAATCATCTTTGTTCCAAATTTGTTACACAACTAAGAATTAATAGGGCTTTTCCTAAAGAAAAGCACTGAACTTCTGGTGGTTCATTTTTAAGTTCCTATTGAGGCTTTGTCCTTGCCTTCTTGATGCCTTTCCTCTCTGAGATCCACCCCTCCTTGGGTCTGGATTCAGCATCTAAAAGGTTTCTCAGTCCTCTGAGGGGTCTTTTGCATCAAAGATTTCCATGCAGTTTAGCAGATTTAAGTTTCAAGCAATGTTTTCTCCAACATTGTATCTGCCCATACTATACCTTCGTGCCTGCAACAGTACTTTAAATTGTAACAAACTAAGTCAGAAAACCAAATTATAACAGGAGCTGTGTAGTAAAATTCAGTAGATCAAAGTAAAAACAAGAACAAACAAAAAAACCCTAGCTCTAACAAATAGAAAGTTAAAACCAAAAAGTTAACGAAAGTATTAAAAATAATTGAATTATTTGTTTGGGTTTAAATTAAACTCTAAAAATAGGTGTATTATTTGAAGGCTTGTGATTAAATGTAATGATCCAGTGGTACATTGTGGGGCAGAAAAGAACTCCCTAAAATCTTCCTGAAACACTATTAACAGAAAAGTATAACTTATTCATTATTACACAGCATTAACTAAAATAATTGTATGATTTACAAAATGTGTGCATTTTCTAAAATATGTTGAGGATTTTCATCATCAATGTGTATGTGCTTCAACTCTTACAACAAAAAATAGTATCTTTGGACTTAGTGTCTAGAGAGGTGTATGTGTAAAGTAGAGACAAAATGTTAAGAACGCGTTAGGGGAAAGAGTTTTAACAACTGTTTTGAAGCAAAAGGCAAGAGATGTTTTTGTTTGTAGTTTGTCTTTTTTAAAAAAAAATTGCTACGAGATACATAGTTATGAAATTGTTCATGATTGGGTTTTAATCATGCAATGTTCCAACAACATCATTTCACCTGCATATGTTTCCCACCAGAATATCTCTTCTCTCTTTTTCTCTCTCCCCCTTCATGTCCCCACCCCAAGCCTGCTTCTGTGCAGGTGCTTCTCTGTCTGTCTCTGTCTCTGTCTCTCTCTCTCTGTCTCTCTTTCTTTCTGTCTGTCTCTCTCTCTTTCTCACTTCACCTCCCTTCTGTGCATTATGGTGGAAGAGAGTTTTTAATGATAGATGTAAATTTGTGAAAAAGTACCGGAGGATGTTAGGGTAAAAGTTCAGCCAATGTTATTAGGCTATCCTTGTTTGCTAATTGCTAACATCAGAAGTTAGGTTCCTACATTCACACAGAGACTGGGAGGTGGAAATACAACACTTTTTGATGATTACATTTCAAAGGAATGGCTCTCTGGTATTTGAGAAGATATACCCATGTTTTAAAATTAATAGAAGGCTGAAAGAAAAGTTACATTTCAAAGGAGTAGATATAGAATTTAAACTGTTAGTTTTTTTCTTTTAATAAATAGGAAGTAGGCGGTTAAGAAAAAAGGAAGTTAGGATTTTATATTTAGAAAGAAAGCTAAAATTTAATCAAAGCTGTGGGGAGCTTTAAGTTAACTTTATCAGATATTACCAATTTTTTGCTGAAGAAATTATGAAACTTTAAAGAAATGTAACTGAACCAGAAAAAAAAGTTTATGGGGGAGTGGAGCAATAATACAGCAGGTAGGGGATTTGCCTTGCATGGGGCCAACCCAAGTTCAATCCCCTGCATCTTATATGGTACCCCTATAGAGGTAATTAGGGACAATATAAATAATTATATTGGTGAAATATGAGGTACAGAATTCATGTTGTAGTGAATCACTGTTACTGTCATCCTATTGCTTGAGCAGGCACCAGTAATGTATCCATTGTGAGACTTATTGTTACTGTTTTTGGCATATCCAACATACCATGGGTAGCTTGCCAGGCTCTGCCATGCAGGCAGATACTCTTGATAGCTTGCTGGGCTCTCTGAGAGGGGTGGAGGAATCAGTTGGAGTGAATATAAGGTAAGGAGAAAAAGACTATTTTATTCATACAAGATACTAATGAAAGTTATCTTATAAGAGAAAGTGATATCAAATAGATATTGACTTATTTTGTTTTGCAAGTTTGTTAGTTTTATGACTGAGGGGTCTTGAACTTCAATGTAATTTGCACTGGTAAAGCTTCCCTGACTCAGAGGCTTGATGTCCTTCTGTACTCCTTCCTCACTATATCTACTGTGCTCTGACGTTAAATCTTCAGACCAGTTCTGTGAGAATCTTTCATGGATAAGTTTGAGTGTTACTCTTTTTCTTCCCTGCTGATTCTCGCCCAGGGACTCTGCTGTTACTGGTTTGTGATTTTGAGGACCAGTGAGAATTATGTGGCTACTATGAGTGCCATCATGGCCTTGGCTCTCTACCTGCAATTTAAGACTGATTTCTGATGACTGCAAGTGTCTTCTGAGATGGGTAAGAGCTAGGAATAAGGCATTAATTTCATGAAATCTTTGGCAGCAATCTGAGCTCCCCTGAATCAGTGGGTTTAGCACAGACGAATAAGGGTGATGAGTATAAGGTGTGATGAGTAGAGATGTTGCACTGCACTGTGGTTCAGGTAGAAGATGGGACTGGAGCTGGAATGAGATAGAGAAAAGGGCCAAGAAGTGAAGCGTGACCTGCCCAGATGCAGTAGAAGCTAGGCTACTCAGGATGCTGCAGGTAGCTGCTGGAGTCTAGGTGGAGAAAGAGCACTTCTGGATCTGTGCCGACCATGAGGGAATAATCCAATATGTCACCTTCTCAACTGGATGATGCTGGCACAGAAGGCTGAAGGACAGCAGCATCAGAGGCCTGGGGTGTACACAGGTGTTGGCACATGAGGGAGAGCAGCAGGTGGGAGGTGAGGCTTATCTTCTTGACTGTGGTAGAGGCCGGGCCATCCAACATCTCTAGAATGTCTGTCTACTCTGGACTGGATAGAGGTACAGAATACTCATTCTGTTCATTCAGGGCTAGACATTTTCCATATGGGATAGTGAAATAATTTAAAGGAGCAGGGGTTATATGTTACAAAATAAATAATTAACAAATCACAGTTTTTCATCTTTGAAGATACCTGTAGCTTCAATATCGTGGAAGGTTTTGCCAACCTTGTCTTCAATGTACCTTATGGATTGTGGTCTGATGTTGAGGTTTTTAATCCATTTTGATCTGATTTTTGTGCATGGAGTCAGGTCGAGGTCTAAGCCCATTCTTTTGATATGGTTGTCCAGTTATGCCAGCACCGTTTGTTAAAGAGGTGTTCCTTGTTCCACTTCACATTTCTTGCTCCCTTATCAAAGATGAAATGATCATACATTTGAGGTTGTGTGTAGGGATATTCCATCCTGTTCCATTAGTCTGTGGCTCTGCCTTTGTTCCAGTACCATGTTATTTTAATTGTTACCTCTTTGTAGTAAAGTTTAAGGTTGGGGAAGGTGATGCCTCCCATCATCTTTTTCCCAAGAATTGTTTTAGCTATCCATGGGCGTTTGTTGTTCCATGTGAATTTGAGGATTGCTTGATCCACTTATTTGAAGAATTTAATGGGTATTTTTATAGGGATCGCCTCGAATCTGTATAATGCTTTGAGGAGTATTGCCATTTTGACAATGTGGAAACAGAGATAAACAAATGGGACTATATTAAACTAAGAAGCCTCTGCACCACAAAAGATACAGTGACCAAAATACAAAGACAGTCTACAGAATGGGAAAGGATATTCACCCAATACCCATCTGATAAGGGGTTGATATAAAGGGTATATAAAGCACTGGTTGAACTCTACAAGAAGAAAACATCTAACCCCATCAGAAAATGGGATGAAAAAATGAACAGAAACTTTTCTAAGGAAGAGATATGAATGGCCAAAAGGCACATGAAAAAACGCTCCTCATCACTAATCATCAGGGAGATGCAGATCAAAACAACTATGAGATACCACCTCACACCACAGAGAATTGCACACATCTAAAAGAACAAAAGCAACTGTTGTTGGAGAGGATGTGGGGAGAAATGGACTCTTCTACACTGCTGGTGGGAATGCCAACTGGTTCATCCCTGTTGGAAAACAATATGGACGCTTCTCAAAAAAATTCGAAATTGAGCTTCCATTTGATCCAGCAATACCATTTCTGGGAATATATCCTAGAGAAACAAAAAAGTATAGTCGAAATGACATCTGCACTTATATGTTCATCGCAGCACTGCTTACAATAGCCAGAATCTGGAAATAACCCGAGTGCCCGAGAAAAGATGACTGGTTGAAGAAACTTTGGTACATCTATACAATGGAATACTATGCAGCTGTTAGAAAAGATGAAGTCATGAATTTTGCATATAAGTGGATCAACATGGAAAGTATCATGCTAAATGAAATGAGTCAGAAAGAGAGGGACAGACATAGGATGATTGCACTCATCTGTGGAATATAAAATAACAGAGTAGGAGACTAACACCCAAGAATAGTAGTATATCATACAAGGAGCTTGGTTCCATGGCTTGGAAACTGGCCTCACATGCTGGGGGAAAGGCAGCCTGGATAGAGAAGGGAACACCAAGTAAAATGTGGTTGGAGAGCCCGCGTGGGAAGGGAGATGTGTGCTGAAAGTAGACTATGAACACAATGGCCACTCAATACCCCTATCACAAACCACAACACCCAGAAGGAAAGAGAGAGCAAAATGGAATACCCTGCCACAGAGGTGGGGTGGAGTGGGGGGATGGGATTGGAGGGTGGGAGGGATACTGGGTTCATTGGTGGTGGAGAATGGACACTGGTGGAGGGATGAGTTCTTGAACATTGTATGAGGGAAACACAAGCACGAAGACGGGTAAAATTGTAACTGTACCCTCACGGTGACTCACTAACTAAAAAATAAATTAAAAAACAAAACAAAACAAAACAAACAAATCACAGCTTTAAAAATTGTGGGGAAATGCTAGTTCGTGGGAGAGGGGGAAGGTGCCAATTAACTGGAAGTTTATAGAACTTTGTGTTATTTTCCAAACATCATCACATGTCCCTGAATATTGCTGATGTGTACCTGGAGGACCATAAGAACTACTGGAACAGTACTGGTGCTCCCTTGAAACTTGGGCCCAGGTAGTACAGTCTCATTGGATCCTAATATTGATCTATTGCCTTGGTTGACTGAGTAGTACTATGAATGGCCTTTGGACTTCATAAGCACTACTTGGGAACACCTAATCTTCTCTCCATAAAAGTCTCAAGACCAGAGTGAAAAGTTTGAATAAGTCAGGCATTAGGAATACTGTGAATAATATAAGAAAGAATGGAATATGAAGACAAAATAAGGATTGGTGGGACATTTTGAGATTCTATAAAGTAAGATAAGAGAATGCATAGGATTAATGCAAAGATAAAAATTGTTTTTGATAATCTTGAAAGGACAATAGAAATATGGTTAATGATAGTGCCAAACTTTAGCTTAGAATTGAGGGGTTGAATATTAGCCATGTTTTCCTCTTCCATTTCATCATATATTGATATCACTGTTATTCAGTGTTTTTCTTGCCTAAAGACTGCAATTTTAGCTTCCTATGTAAGAATTAAACAGCCAGCTATTCTGTTAAAAGTTGTATCACAGGCTCTAAAAATACTGTCTGATAAGATTCAACTTATTTCATCTTTTAAGTGTATGGTTAAGAGATTGTATGTTTTGAGAACAAGTCATTGTTAGATGATTTAGAAAAGTAGTGTCTTAGACCATTTTTTAAATGTGTGGTTGGAATGCTGCTCATTTGGAAGAAATGTCAGTGACCCCGGAGACACAGTAATTGGCTCTACCTTCTTTCAATGTAATATAAATAAATATTTTCTCCCCTTTCCAATTTAAGGCTGAGCAAATGTGGTCATGGCAAAGTTTCAGGTACTGCTTGTATATTAAGCTCATGTGTATAAATAATTTTGGACTTTATGTGAAATTCTTGTTTACTATGATAAGGCATTTGAACACTTATGATACATACCCAGCATTTGAAAATGGATTTCTTTGGGCATCAGGTTTTGCTGTCAAAATCAGGAGCATTGCTTATAGCGTAATGTTAAGATTTTATAATTCCATGTATCTTAAATAAGTTGTTCAATGTCTCTGTATTCTTCAATTGTAAAAAGAAAATGTTTCTTGCATTTTGACTTTTCCCCCCAGTGATTTGGATAAAAATATAATATACAGGAAAAAAACTTGGCTTTTACAAAGGATTCAAGGTTAATCTTTTTGTTTTGTTTTGGTTTTGGACCACATGGCACTGCTCAGGTATCATGCTGGGTGCTGGGAATTCAACCAGAGTCTGAAAGTCAAAAGCCTTACCTGCTGTACTATTGTTCTGGCCCACTCAATGTTAATATTTCTAACATTAATATATCTTATGCATTTATAGTTTTAGTTACAAGAGTTAGATCTGTTTCTGTTTAGTAAAACAAATATTTTTATACGTTTCCCATAAACATTCTTATCCTTAGCATCAGTAAAAATATATTGACAGCAATATTTCAATTTTTAATATATACATAAGAAGTAGAAAACAAAGAAGATAAAGTAGAAAAAAAGAAGGTAAATCAATACTTACTTTGGGGGGGGCACATCATATGGGGTGATGTTCAGAGGTTACTCCTGGGTTTGTACTCAGGAATTGCTCCAGGTAATGCTCAGGGGACCATATGAGATGCTGGGGAGAGAATCAGAGCTGCGTGCAAGGCAAGTGCCCTACCTGCTGTACTACCTCTCCAGCCCCAGCTATTATTTTTTTTATTTGTTTACTTAGAAATCTAAAGCATTGATAAAAATCTATTGTATTATTTATTGTCATTTGTAGGATAACATTAGTTTGTCTTTTCTGCCCTGCCATAGAGAGCTTAGGTTTATTGGGTTACTCCCAACACAGTGCTCCCATTCCTCTGTGTTTACTTGTAACTTCTTTCTTTGTGTTCTGTTTACTTGTAACTATTGTTTTTCTCTTCTCCTTAAGTCCTTTACATAGTTAATTCAGAGCAATGTCCTTTTTGTATGGGCACAAAGAGACAGTTAATGCTATGCTTTTGTAATATGAGAGTTAATTGACTTCAAATGATATTTTCCTCCTGGGCATCTGTTCTCTCAACTTAAGCCTCAGTTGTCCTTACTTCCTAGCATCCCCCAAAGCAGGGTCCCAACGAGTGACTGCATGGACCCAGGGCAAGTGGTGAGCTATGTGCTACCCTTGCCTCGAAATGGGACTGGCCAAAGTGCCATAATGCTTAATTATAAGTTAAGGGCTTGGGCATGTACAAATGCTGTCATGATCCAAAAAGCAATAACTAGTTTTGGACCCTGCTAGGGTTAGAAATGATTAATCTGGCCTGAGCACTGTAGTCTGAGTCTGTGGCAAGATGTTCCCAGGAGAGCTGCACTACAAGCCTCAATATATCTCTTGCTGTGTCCATACAAAAATAACTAATATTAAGAAGTAGAATTAAGATGTTAATTAAAATGTTAATTGAGTTATTGGACTGAGGAAAGGAGAAAAACACCTTAAGTGGTTTTTTGCCCTTGAGCAAAGGAAGGGCTTTCTTAGGTTGATTTTGCTACTGGGTGTAGCATCCGCCCAGAGTGCTGGGGAGTGAAGAGAGGAGAGGGTGGGAGTCGGGAGAGAGCGGGGTGCAAGATAGAGCACAGAGAGATGAGCAGGAGAGACAGGAGACAGGAATGAGGGGCAGTGTGAGACTAGAATGGGGGACTCAAGAGACTGGAATAGGCGTGTGGGGAGAATGGGATAAATGGTAACTGATCAACCAACCCGCTTGGCCCTTGTTTCCTCCTCCATCTGCCCCATGGCACGGGCTGCCCTGGCTGGGCGAGCGGCCTGAGGACCCTCGAACCCGATTGCAAGGAGGAGAGCCACTTGGGGCCTCCCTAGCTGCCTGGAGATTATACAATCCTTATATTATCAAAATTATATGCTATAATTTTTTATGTTTTCAAGTAACAGTTTGCAGCAGTGGTAAGTAATGAAACATCATTGTTTAGTGTCATTGTTACTCGTATGATAATTAAGCTCACAGGACCAAAGCTCATATTTAATATGCATGTCAAGCAGGAGCATTAGAGTGATAAATTTAAAAGGTCTGATTATTCATTACTGTACATACTGTGGCTGGGAAATGTCAAAGTTAACAATGTTAGTTACCTTATTATCAAGCAATAGATATTTAACTTTATATATATATATATAAGCTCAGTGTTTTGAAAAATTTTATAGAAAACAACTTAATTTCATGTTTGCAAAGAAAATTTTCTTGATGCAAAAAAAGCTGTCTTTCATTTTACATTATTATTTTAATCAAAAAAATACTTAATGTATATCTTTATAAAGCTATGTGATGGATACAAGTTACAATCCTGACCCTACATGCCAGACCCTTCAAAGCCTGACATTAGTTCTGTCTTTTTCATGGCAAATAGTAAGATTAATGAAAAAAAAAACTCTATGTCATAATTGGAAATACATAAAATATCAAATGAGGGAATGTCTAAAAGTTTCTCAGAAACTTCAAAACGCTTCATATCTATCTATCTATCTATCTATCTATCTATCTATCTATCTATCTATCTATCTATCTCTCTATCTATCTATCTATCCATCTATCTATCTACATATATAGGTTAGTTCCCCTCTATCTATTGGTCCATTAACCAGTACACAATGTCCACACTTATGTCACTCAATATCTCAATTTCTCTTTACTTTTCTTACCTTGAACTCTATTTGGTCGGATACAACTATAGCTATCTCAGCTGTTCTGCATCTATTTTTTGCCTATTTGATTGTTTTTCAGCCTTTCACCCTAGATTACGTTTATCATGAAAGTTTGTGTCTTATACAAGCAGAAGTAGCAGTTAATGGGTGTTTGTCTCATGATCCATCCCTCACTCTCTGCTTCCTAATGAGAGGGTTAAGTCTATTGAGTTTATAAACATAAAAGATTTTGTTGTTATTCATTCGTGAGGGTTTTGGTTACTTTTACCAATCAAACTTTGCTTTTACATGATATAATTCCACATTCTTAGTAAAACTAGTTTAGATAAGTGACCTCTAATGTTGCTTATCTGAATTATGGAACACACATAGTAGTTCTTAGGTCTATTTTCTTACTCTGAGCTCAGAGATCCTTCCTGGTAATGTTCAGAGGATAATATGTGGTGTCAGAGATTGAACTGGGGTTGACCACGTGTAAGGCAATGGTTTTAACACCTGTTTTATCTTTTTAGTCCCTGAAAAGTTCCTTTCAACCGGTCAAATTAAAGATATAACCTTACAGATTAGAGGGTTCATGGTTGGAGGTTCTTTAAATTAGACAATTGAAATATATCACTTGACTCCATTTTTGCATATAGAACTGCATTTATGAAATATGAGGTAAATTTTAGGTTTCAGCACTTTTATATGAAGTTTTTCTTTCTCTCTTACTACTTTTTATGAAGTGCTGGGAATTGGCCCTGAGTGTACAGATCTGAAGCAGGAATGCCAGAAAGGATTAGGAAAAGAGACAGAAATAATAGAGAAAAGGTATGGGATTATGGACCTAATAGCTTCATAAACTGAGAGCCCTCACTGTCATTCATGTACAGTATTTATTGTTTAGCCATAGTGATCATAAGAAGGAGAACAACAGTCTTTGATCAAATGTCTAACTCTCTTAATCTATCTGGTCTAGACTTTTACACATCCATGGGCTTTAGCATATTGGGACAAATATCTTTGTAATGAGCACTGTCAAGGGGAGTCTTCCAGGAGAAAGAGCAGAGATAAAAAACAGTTAATGGACCAATGCCTAGACAGCATTCTGCCATAGCACCAGCTTCCTGGGTTGAAAGATACCACAAGCCTCCAGCCTACCCTTCTCCTCTATCATAATTGCTAGTTCCTAAATCAGAATTTATTTCTGTGTTTGTTTGTTTTTTGTCATTTTGATTGTATCTTTGTGTTGCTATATTACGTTTGGGTTTATTTTGATTGGCATCTTTTGGGCCTCATGGATCAGTGGGCTGGGTTCTCTCTTCAAATAAATAAAAAGCTCAGCTATTAATTTTCTTTTTGACCAGTTGTGCTTCTCCTTTCCCTCTTTCCTCTTCTCTGAATTTGATTATAAGTTTATTCTTTCTGATGTGGTCAACCAAATCTGAAGTTCTAATTTTCATCAATATTTTTTCTACTATCTCTTTTTCATAGATGACGTTGCATACCTTGTTTTGAGGCCACTGACTCAATTTTCAGTTTTATCCTTCCTGATGATGATACTTGTTGCTGTTTTCTCTAGCTTTTTCATTTATACTTGACTGGCCATAAATCATGCTTTCCATTTTAACTGGTAGAAATAAATGTTTCTTGGGTCTGGAGCGATAGCACAGTGGGTAGGGTGTTTGCCTTGCATGTGGCTGACCCGGGTTTGATTCCCAACATCCCATATGGTCCCCTGAGCACTTCCAGGGCTAATTCCTGAGTGCAAGAGCCAGGAGAAACCCCTGTGCATTGCCGGGTGTGACCCGAAAAGCAAAAAAAAAAAAAAGAAAAAAGAAAGAAAGAAATGTTTCTTGTCCTATATAAATTCTAAAGAGCTCCTTACAAATCTTTGGGGTGTTTGTTTACACAAGTTCAGGTAAATATGTCTGTTAGAATTCTTGGGGGAACTCAAAGGAGTCCCTCTGCAGATTATTGTATGTATCTTACTGTATGTTTCTGTGTACTCTCAAATATCTGTCCTGATAACTTGACTGTCTCTAGAGTCCAGATCTATCTCCTTAACTCAGGGAGATGCTCATTGTCTGATAGATTCACCTCCCTTCTCCCTACAGAATCCCTGTTCTAGCAAAAATCATTTGTTATCCTCATTTCTGCTCTTATATATCCTCTTATATTTTATTGACACTGTATATTATTGTTTCTTTGTGCCCCATATGCATTCTTAACAGTTCTATTCTAAATTCCTTATCCTAGAGGTTGTATAATTCATTATTACTGACTGGGTCACCTGAACTAGCAACTTCACTCACTAAGCCTGTTAGGCTTTTGCATTTATTGCCATTGCAACCTTTGCAGTTTGTAGTTGTTTCTTATATGTTGTTGTGTTGTTAGGAGCCTACAGTTAGGATGTTTTTGTATGTCTTTGTACAGTGAGTTGTGGAGAAGTGAAGAAATGTGAGGCCTGGCTTCACTGATACCTATAATATAGGATATACATAAAGTAACTTCGCCTAGGTTCTTCACAAATTTGCATGTCATTCTTCCGAAGGGGCCATGCTAATCTTTTCTTTATCATTCCAATTTTAGTATATGTTACCAAAGTGAGCACAGAAAAAAAATCCTTCAAGATATATTTAATTCAACTTCTCATTCATTTTTAGAGGCCAGAACCAGTTAAGTGGGACTGTTAATTTGGTATTTATTGTTTTTTGACTTAGCATATGATAAACATCAAAACATCATTTTCCACAATGGAAAATGCAAATTCTTATAAATATCAGATAGTCCATTTTTATTCCTATACTAATATGATTATATGCACTTACATAAATAAGGGAGGTTGGAGGGAGAGTTTGAGACAGAGACAAAGAAAAGGAGGCTAGAGAAGCAATAAAAACTAACATTAATAGATTATGTTCCAAAGCAGATATAATTTCCTTGATAGTGACATTTACAATTAATTTAGTGAGAAGTTTTTGATTGTTCCCCAATATCTTCTCATTTCTTCTTAATATCCTCTCATTTCTTCTCAATACCTTCTCATTTCTTTAGTCTATTCTGCCATCCTTGGTGTAAAACTGAAGCCAAATAGGTGTTCTCAGCTAGATAAGAAATCTGGAACACAAAAATGTTGTAAAATTGACCAGAGTTTAAGTACTCTACAAATACATGGGCAGTGTTATGGGACATTAGCAAATGATGGAATAATCAGCTAGTATAAGAACCAAGGAAACATCACCACCCATTGTCTAATGATGTTAGAATAAAGAACAATGTGGAAACCCAAAGAAGCCTCCTTCATAGAAGTAGTTGTAGTTTAGTTTTCTTTTGGGTTTGGAGCAAGGGAGTGAATACACCCTGCAGTGCTCAGTGTTTACTTCTGGTTCTGCAGTCAGGGAACACTCCTTGTGTGGCTCAGGGAATCATCTTGGATGCCTGGTATCAAACCCATGTCAGCAACGAAAGGCAAGTAAACTTCCAATATACTATATCTCTAATTTAGGAGTAGGTTTTAATAGAAAGATGCACTAATTTAAGGGAACTTAGTACAAAGTAACTAAAAAAAGCAATATCTCAACCTGCTTTTGCTCCACCCTCTGAAATGATTCTGATTCTCTTCACTGGCCAAAGCAAAGGGAAGAGGGAGTGAAAAATTATAAATCCTCTTTTCAGGTCATTGAAAAGAATGGAAACATTTCTATTTATGAATATAAATATAGTTACTTAAAACAATGTACATTTATTATTTCATGTTTATTATTTCACATTTATAGATCAGAGGATTGAGAGGTCTGACTGGGGCTTTACTTGTCTCACAAAGCAGAAATTATGGTGTCAGTAGAATTGAATTTCTGTATGAGGTCTCTGGGTAGCTGATAAACACTTTGAATAACATTTTTTGGGCCAAGAATATAGATATTTTCATTTAGTATTAACTGAAGTGTAGATTCATCAATCAGTAGAGATTAAATCTTAATGCTGTCCCTCATTCTTAAATTTATTAATAGTATTTTGAGAGATTTTCATAAATAATACCTAAATAACCAATGCAGTATTTAAGAAAGTGAACAAAAACAAAGGTATTGGAAGAAAATTCAGTTCTAAGTTGGAAAATAAAATGGGAAGAGATCTAATGAGTTAAGGTAGTATCAAATGTATACTGTGTGCTGTGGTGGGTAAAATGGCTGTATAACCTTAACAGTGCAAAGGGATATTATTGTACTCAATGAAGATATCTTTTTTGGCTGCCTGATGGGTTAACAAGGAATGATTGTAGGACAACTTGCAAGGAAAAAGGAACAAAATAATTTTAATTTTTTCTTTCCCTTAATGTTTTATCAGTTAGACAAAAAGACATCAGACATTTAAGATACCTATAGGAGTCTATAATAATATCAATAATTTATGCTATGTACATGTAAAAAATATTCTTATTCTGTTTTCATAGGGCCCAAGTCTCTGAGGTGTATGTTAGTGAATGAAGAACCGTGGAGTCTAAATGATGTGCCTGGAGCTGGAGGTTCTTCATCCTCTTAACACCTTTTTCGATGCTCTTGAAGGTTTTTGACACCACTCTTTCCTCCTGTGCTGCTCAGGTGCCAGGTCGTTCATCATGTTGAGACCCAGGTACACATAACTGCTGCATTCGGAGATGTTTGTTCCATTGAGAGCAAATGAAACCTCAGGAACTAGTTCGTTTCTCATGAACATTGTCTTCATGAGATTCAGCTGCAGTCTGACCTTTCCACACTCACTATCGAAGTCAGCCAGCATTTGTGCCACTTGGCTAATGTTTGGTGTTATGAGAACGATGTCATCAGAGAAGCAGAGGTGGTGTAGATGCTGACCATCTATCTTCACTCCCATTCCTTTCCATTCTAGTCGTCGCATGATGTTCTTGAGGGTGGCACTGAAGGGTTTTGGTGAACTGGTATTGCCCTGACGAATCCCTCTCTTTACATAGTGATCATTTCTTTGTAGAATGGTGAGATCCTGGTGGTGAATCCATAATACAGCTCGAGGAGGATCCTGATGACTGAGTACATCAGTACTGATGTACTGATAAGAGCGCTATTCAGGTCTCCCAAAGAGGATTCGAAAGAGCTATACTTGGAGTATCACGCTTCACTCAAGTGAGAGAAGTAATCTGGAGTTCTGACCTCTGTCAATGATCAAGAATCAGGAGGGGTGCCTTATTTCCCAAGCCATCGAAAATCAGATGGGCCGGACACGTAATGCGATTTGGGGACGATCACTGGACTAGAGCTGTTACCAACTGGATTCCACAGGACATCAAAAGAATGCCTGGCCATCCACCTACAAGATGGTCAGACTTCTTCATCAAGACCCTCTTTGTGTTCCTGGAGTGAGCGGATGCCACTGGGCTACGCTAGCATGTGACAGGGACGAATGGAGACGTTACTGGTGCCCACTCGAGCAAATCGATGAGCAATGGGATGACAAGTGATACAAGTCAAGTAATGTATGTAAAAACTAAAATCTAATTTATTTGCTAATTCATTCATGATAAAAATATAAGCCCCAGCTTAGTAATTCAATTTATTTATCTCAACACTGATATTTAAAATTACTTTTAAGTAACTATGCTATTTATTTTCACTAAATAAAATTGAACATTTAGTATAATGTTATCACTGTCTCTAGGAAAATCTCTAAATATATAAAATATATGAAAGAGTAAATTTGAAATAAACATTGCAAATGCATATGGTCTTGAGTAATCAGAGTATTTGGTAGTTTTAAATTATTCTTTGTACAAATTTTCTCACTAATTAATTTTGTTATATGTATGGAAAATTATACTGCATTGGAGGACAAATTTAGGATCTAGCTATTTCCTTTTAGCTTTGAAATCTTATCATTAAAATTACTTGGAAACTTGTTTCAAATGCTATATAAGACATTATCCATATTTCTAACAATTCAATGGGTTAAGAAATATCAATCTAATTTTATTTCCAAAGTAGAAAGATAAAATAGATTAGTACAACAACTTCTCACATGTTCATTACTGAGTAAAATAAGTATCAGTATTAGAAACTAATCTGCTGCTAACCCTGAGGATATTTACTGTGTATAAATGTTTCTATTTCTGTGTAGAGATAGAGTCAGTATATATACATATAGATGGAAAGGGAAAAACTAACGTCAAAGTTATTACATTCTCCATATATTTTAGAATTAATTTGCAATTGTCTTATAATTAAAGATGCTGATTGAGGTAGAGACTATCCACTATCAACTATTATCCACTATTACTTTTTAGTAACAAAATGATGTCATTTTTCAACAGAAAAAACTGCACTTTTAACTACAATTAAATGATAATTTAACTGTATCCAGTTAAATTCTCATTTCTATGCTCATTTACAGCTAGGTTTACATAATGATAGGACCAATTCTCCAAATAAGTGAAAGTTGTATAGAACTCTAGAAAAGCTAAAAGTAATAAATCCAGAAAGATGAAGTGTACATGGGTGTGTGTGTATGATAAAAAGTTAAACCATCTTAAGGCATTGTTTTAATTGTCTTTTTTTGAATACAATTAACAATATATTCAGTTATGTTGTCTATTGTCCAATTTCCATTAATCACTAAATCTAATATCTATATCAAGTGCTGTTAAAACATTTATTTATTAGTTATTTTATTAGATTTTAACCATTTCTAAATAAGAACAACAAGAATGAAAGTGAAAAACTTGCATTTGAACAATATGGTGAAAATATTTTACCCCTAGAAATATCAGTCTTGCCCTACTCTTCCATAATCTTTGGTAGATACACTCAAGCATCAACACCTCCATGTAAGAGGTATTATTATCTTAAGTGTACTTGCCCCATGCTTACTCTCTGACTTTCTTACTTATAGACTAGATATATGTTTTTAACATTTGTTTGATTTGATTTTTTTTTTGGTTAAGAAACAGTAGTTTTTATTTAAAGGAAGTTTAGAGAGATGGAGGAATGCGGGGTGGGGGGAGAGAGAGAAAGAGAGAGAGAGAGAGAGAGAGAGAGAGAGTGCTTTCAGAAAGGAGTTTATAAACAAATTTCTCCAAATTCTCTTGGCCTGGAGCTGTCATAGATAAGAGTTTATCTGGGAGTTGACACAGGGAAAATCTTGCACTGTAGATGGTCCTTTTATATTCTATCACAGCCTTTAGACTACCATTTATTCACCTATTGTGTGGGTCCATCCTTCTCTGGGTGCTGGGTTCAACATAGATTTCAGCATCTGGGTAGTGCCTCAATTTCTCCAACTCTAAAGAGCTGATGATTTGCATTTCAAAGGGATGTAATTTTCATGCTTTGGGCTACCTCAGTTGGTCTTGTGATTTACACTTGGAAACTTAAAACATATACCTCTTTATGACCATTATATTTACCTTTTGTAGATAGACTTTAGTGACTTCTAAGGCTTGAGATGCATATGTTCTCTGAGTATGAACTAGACATTCACATCAAGATTACAAATGCAAAGTTTCTCTGTTGTTTCCTGAGTGTTTTTTTTCCTCCGTTAATAATAAATTTATTAATACATTTAAAAAGTAACAATGGCCTTTGGGCCGTGCTGTGGATAGAGCATGATGGAAGAACCCAAAAGCGCGCCCTTGGACTCCAAGCAGCCCTCTGAACTAATTCCAGCACGGGATCGGAGACCCCACGGCGGGCTGCGAGAGTGGAAACCGGGAATTCCCCAATTCTTTTAACCTCTCTCTCTCTCAATCCCTTCCTCCCGAGCACAGCGCAGGGTCCACGGCTTTTTGAGTGCAAAATGGAGACGCCGAACCTCTCTAGGTTTCTCCATCTTATGAGCACCATAAAAGGGTAAAAGTTTATAGTGATGTTATTTCTGGTTGTACTTTCCCTGGACTTTATACAGAAACCCAAAACCGCGCTGCCGCTTCCGCGGCCGTGCGACCTAATGTCATCTTAGTATCAGCAATATGTAATGGTTCCTTCTTAATGGGTCGGACTTTTGTGGGAGATCCTAACAAGAATAGTAAGTCTTTTGCTGAAATATTGAAGGCAATCAAAGTGGTAGCCATCTCTCTAGACTGAACTAAGCTATATCCCCACGCCGGCTGAGAAGAAATATCCTTCTTTCTCGGGAAGAAACGCGGCGTGGTGTCAAACATAGTGTGATGTCCATTAAGCAAACAGACCTGGTGGCGTGGGAATGGGATATAAGGGGAAAAATTATGTACATGGAACAGCGGGATGCTGGTGGAATCTCGAGCCGGAGCCGATACCAGCGCAAGACCTTTGGTTCCAGAAACTGCTTGCAGACACTCTACTAGACTATCAACTAAGCCAGAGCCCCACGCCAGCTGATGACAGGAAATAACCATCCTCTTCGGTTTTTTTCCCTTTGTCAGACAGCGTAGCGATTACTAAACAGGCATGAACTCGGTGGTGCGGGGCAAGGGGGAAAAAGAAAAGCTATGTAACAAACAGCGGGACTTAATATCTCTATATTCTTAGCAATGGAGAACTATCAAATGCTTCCTTGGCAATAGGACTGTCTTTTTCTTTTTTGGGGGAAACCCCAGCAACGGTAGTGAGTTGTGTGTTGAAACATGGAATGTAATCGAGATAAAGCGTAAACGAAGTGAAACTTATCACGTACAAGGGTGGGGACTGGGGAGGTGGGAGGGGGCGGCAGATATACTGGGGGGGTTGGTGATGGAAGATGGGCACTGGTGAAGGGAAGGAATGGAAGGGTGTCTGAGTATTGTATAACTAACATAATCCTGAGAACTATGTAACCCTCCACTTGGTGATTCAATAAAAAAAATTAAAAAAAAATAAACATAAAAAGTAACAATGGAAATTAGGAAGTATATGCAGAACCTCTGTCTCTCATGTGGTATTTGCTGAAAATAAAAAAGCCTTTGTTTAACATTGTTATATGAAAACTTAATTTCTACTTTGACCTATATATTTTTTTAAACTTTTATTAAAT
Source organism: Sorex araneus (assembly GCF_027595985.1). Classification (NCBI taxonomy): domain Eukaryota; kingdom Metazoa; phylum Chordata; class Mammalia; order Eulipotyphla; family Soricidae; genus Sorex; species Sorex araneus. The sequence continues at coordinate 320,340,055 of NC_073313.1, forward strand.
CACCATGTGGAAAGTTACAAAGTTCTTAGGTTTATATGTCAGTTATACAATATTCAAACACCCATCCTTTCACCAGTGCCCATATTCCACTACCAGAAACCCCAGTATACCCCCTGCCCCCACCCCCTACCCCCTACTGTATAACTAATGAATTTCACTTAATTTTTTCTTTACCTTGATTACATTCCATAATTCAACACAAAACTCACTATAGCTGTTGGAGTTTCCAACCAAGAGAGACAGACCTACTACATTTGATAATTAGTTTTTCATTGCTGAAAATGAAGAGATTTATAGCCCCACTGCTACAAGTACATAACTCTCTCTCTCTTTTTTTTTTTCCTTTTTCCCCCCTCATCCCCCTTCCCGCGCCTCATAGTATTGTGTACACCACGCCGCGTCTACCAGCGTGGGGCTTTTGCTTAGTTCACAGTCTAGAGAGGTGGCTGCTACGTTAAAAACCTTCAACATTTCAACAACTTACTGTTATTATTTGGAGTTTCCCACCCAAGTCAGACCTGTTCAAAAGGAACCGTTTCACATTGCTGACAATTATAAATGTTAAGGTTTTGGATTTCTGTATAAAGTCCGAGGAAAATTCTGCCAGAAATTACATAGCCCAGCTCACACAGTCCCAGTGCATTGCTGTAAGAAGTCTCTGAATTCAAAGTCTTTAGGCGCAGAGTGTCCGATTTGCGCTCAGCGGCTCCGGATTTATCTGGGCCGAGGGCATGCCGGTTACGCCCCCTTCCCATGAGTTTCTGGGAGCCCCCAAAGTAAAAACCGAATACCTCTGGGTTTGGAGTCACAGAAGATGGTGCCTGCCACGTGGGTGCCACCAGGCCGCTGCTTTCCGTGCAGGAAGACAGGGTGGGGAGGAAAAAAATCCACCCCCAGCAGCACAGAGTTGTAGACCAGTTCGCAGTCCCAGTGCATTGCTATCGGATGCTGCGCTGGATGCCCGAATGTTCCTGAGTGTTAATAAAAGGACAACCTCTTGGGCTGGAGAAAGAGTACAGTGGGTAGACTCTTAACCTTGCTCTTGAACATCACAGATTTGATCCTGACATGCCATAAGGTCTCCTAGGCCTTCCTGTGTTCCCTGAGTACAGAATCAGGAGTAAAAGCTAAGCACCACCAGGTATAGTCCAATGCCTACCCCCCCCCCCCCATTAAAAAAGACAATCTGTTAGCTGAATTAAATAAGTAAACTCGTGTACTGTCTAGAAATTTGTCAATTTGTCAATTTATAAATAGTACACACGATTTTACCTTTTATAAAAGATTTTTATAACATTTTTTAAAACATATAGTGAGATAACAGGTAAGGAAAAACTGCATTTATTGAGGAAGGAAAAGAAAACAGAATTATCAGGATTTAATATTTTATCTTCAAACAGTTCCTCTTTTAGACTTCTTTCTAAGATCTAAAAGATCTGGTTGAATAACATATTGGTTACCCTTGAAATTTGAATAAGTTATCTCTATTCATCTTGACTTTTATGTTACAGAACTAGAAGAATAACATCTTTGTTTAATAAGCAATTAATCAGAGACATTCATTATTAGATCCCATTTATCAGAATTTAGCACTGTAAAATTGGAAAGTGGAAATTGAGTTAATATCTTCTTATTAGTGTGTATTTACCTTCTCCTTTTTACTTTAAGATTAATATACTGGCCAGTATGCAATCTGTTTTGATTAAATAAATTTGTTGTTAGTTATGTTCATCTAACAAACAAATGCAAACGTTTTTTAGTTTTAAGACTTTTGAGTGAAAACCAAATTTTGTTTATTTTAAATTAAATAGTTTAATTTGTAATTTTTGGTAAAGTAAACTTTTCTAGGTTCCAGACAGATGTTTTAGGGGTTAAGGAATTTGCTTTGCATATGACCTGCCACAGCACTACATATAGATCCCCTTAAAATACCTGAGCACCAAGAGTGACTCCTGAACAGAGTCAGGACTAACTTTTTTGTCTGTTTATTTGTATTGGGGGCCACACTTGGCAATGCTTAGGAGTTACTCCTGACTCTGGACCACTATTTGTGGTGCTTGGTAGACTATATGAGATATCAGGGATCAAATCTGAATTGACTATTTGCAAGACAAGTGCCTTAGCTGCTGTACTACCTATCCAGCCCCAGAAGTAGACTTTGAGCACTGCTGAGTGTGAACCAACCTCCCTCTTTGCCCTGCAAAATAAATACATTTTATCTTATTACATTATGCATTTCAGAGATAATTTTAATTTTTATTGTTGTTAATATACTTATCAGTTTATGTCTTGCATTATGAAAAAAATACAAATGACACACAAATATGTGCAAAATTGGCAACACTAATTTAAATTGAATAGAATGAAGGAACAAATTAGGTTACATGTCCTATGCCAGGAAAGTGGCTACTCTCCAACATCCAGTCACCAGTTCAGTATACTTGAAAGGAGCAGTATCCTTGAAAATCCTTGAAAATCCTGCATATCCTTGAAAATCCATCACAAAGAGGAAAACAATTGTTAAGTATTTATCAATGATGTGTTATCTATGCTGTGCAATTGGGTAGACTTTAGTCATGAGTGACAAATATTTGAAATTCAGTTAGTCTAATTTTAAAAGTCCTCTGTTAAATACATTCTAAATTTCATAGTATTAGGATACAAAAATAATATAAAATCATAATAATAATTTACACATTAATTTTAAAGATACGTTAAATATACTGGGTAAAAAAGAACATTATTAAATTTAATTTTACATATCATCTCACTTAGAAAATACTTTATTTGTCTTTTGGAGGTAGCACTCAACAGTGCTCAAGACTTACTCCTCTATCTGTGCTCAGAGGTCATTTCTCTGGTGTTTGGGGACCATATGTAGTATCAGGGATTTGATATAAGGTCAGTCCTATGAGGCAAATTCCATAACTTCCACTCTATCTCTCTGGCTCTAGAGTGGCTATTTTAAATTGCCTATGTTGCTTAGAAATGTTGTGTTCATTAAAATCTATTGACAAATACTGGTCTATATAGTAAAACAATTAAATTATCTAGGAAAGTGCACCACTATCAATAATACAAAGAGTCCTCATTTTACACAGTCCCACTATGCACGGGGTTCAGTTTCCACTATTAGTTTCATCAAATAACTAGCTCATCAACACCACGATACAAATTATAGTTATCATGGTTTAATAACTGTAATTTATTGCAGGAATACAAAATTATTTTTCATACTTTATTCCACAAATAGCAATGTAAATGCCAGAGATGTATCATGATCAGTGACCAATAATGGGATTTCTTCATAGTCCTTTAGTAATAGGAACTATACATCTGTTATTGCATGAGTATGCTCAGATAACAAACCATATAGTTATATTAACTTGTCTCTGAGTAACAGTTCATGTGGAAATTTATAAAAATGAATTTGAGGTGGGGAATGGTGCAGAGAGATAGAGTGGTAATGAACTTTTGGAAAATGATAAAGCGTAAGGAAAAATTGCCCGGTTATGATATAGTTCAAAGGTATGAAGAACATATCATTTTGGGATGCAAATCCTGGGCTCTTTGGATTTAAGGAAATCCAGCTGCCAACCAGAGAAAGGTTGACTCCTCAGAAAATGAAACACTACTGGAGACTGGAGGCAAAGGTCATAATAAGAGCACGAAACGACCTTCAAAAGTTCAAAACTTTCCCTCTTAAACACCTAACTTAATGTTTATCTACACAGAGAACTCTAGGCCAAGACAGTTTGGATAAATTATATATAATCTTCTCCCAAAAGCCATTTTTTTTACTTTTCTTCTTTAGATAAGCCTGTTTTCTTTCTTACACATGTATTTTTCAGTCTTTCTCTCCCCTCAAATTTCTCAAAACTTTTTTCAATTAAAACTATTTTATTCACTAAAAATACATACATACACACAAAAAAAGGTAACAATAAAACAAAAACAAAAAACAAAAAAAGACTAAGCAAAAAAGATAAAACAAGTAAATAAGACTAAATGTATATCAAGTTATAGAAGAAAGAGTTGAACTTTTAAATGTTGGGACTGCTATCATTTGAGAAATCTAGATATTGTCAGAGGAAGTTAATATTAGCAAATTTCCTAATATTAAATAAAGAAAATGATTGGGATTAAGAAATAGATAGGTAAAATGATAATGTCAAAACATCACACTAAATGAAACTTTCTAAAATGTTTTTGTAATAGTGAAAGAATTTAGACTATTTTAATCTTTTAGTCCTACAAATTTAGAAATGAATAAGCCAATTTTTTAGGACCTAGAAAATTTCTTGTTCCCCAATCTATTTTGGGGTGGAAGGATTGTTAGAGGGAGCACATGGCTGTGCCCAAGCCCTACTCCGGGCTCTACACTCTTGGATCTCTCCTAGCAGTGTTCTGCAACTTTATGCAGTGCCTAGTTCATGCAATACAGTGTCTAATTATCCTCTGTACTATCTCTCTACCTGCTTCTTCCAATTACTACATCTTTATATTTAAATTTTCTTAATGTCTTGGTTTTTTTAGCACCCCCCACTTTCCTTAAATCCATCCCCTCAGTACTTTGCTTACCCTCACCCTTCCCCCAAAGTAACTTTAGTTTTGTTGTCAATGCCTACTGTTTAACGATAAATCATGAACATTTTATAATGACTTTTAATTGTATTTTCCTCACTAATACATCACATATTTTTCTATAAATTAAGGCGATTAGAGGTTGCTCCAAAAGCCTCTGTCCCTCTTGGAGAACCTGGCAAGCTACCAAGAGTACCCCGCCCACGTGGCAGAGCCTGGCAAGCTATCCATGGTGTACTTGATATGTCCAAAACAGTAACAACAATGGTCCTCATTCCCCTAATCCTGAAAGAGCCCCCCAATACACCATTGAGCTACACTAGCATGCAAAAGGGACAAATGGATACGTTATTGGCACCTGCACGGGCTAACCAATGAACAAAGGGAAGACAGTGACAGTGATAGTGATGTTAAAAATCTGACAGCACATTTCTTTAATTATTTCAATATATGCTAAAAGTAAAAGATGATGACAACAGAAGAGGGTTTAATTAATTGTTGCTTGAAAACTTCTTAACATGAGAGATTCATTGATTTTTTTTAACTTATTTATTTATTTATTTATTAAAGATTCATTCATTGCTGACCCTCTAAGTCTCAACAAAGGTTCAAACTGATGCAAATACTGTATGAATAATCTTTGTGGAAAATCTATGCAAAATGATGACTTAGAATTAAGGAAGGTGAAGGTATGGAAGTAAGAATTATGTAAAGAAATTCACCAGACACCATTGCAAAGGTTAACACCAGAAATTGTTTGGCATGCTGAGGCATTCCACAAAAAAGGAAGAAATCAGCCTCACAATTCTCATAGTGAGAAAGAACCTCATCCTTAAAAAAAGAAACCCAAGTAAAGAAAGAGTATAAGGAGACAACCTCTTCCAAATGGTTTTGTACCATTTGTAAGAGGTCTAAGACTTATTATAAACTTTGATCTATGTGGCCTCATAGCTGTAATCTTTAGGGAGTATGTGTGACACTCCTTTTATGGTCCAGAGCTGAACAATCTCACTACAGCACATCTGTACAGTTTCCATGCTGACAATACTTCCTTTCTAACACACTGTACAGAACTAATATTTAGCATATGAAAAGTTTTGAGTTTTTAAGGGAAGATAAATAACAAATATTATCATTCTTTTTTTCTACATGAATTTAAGAAGCAAATTCGGCAGGCAGACATCTGCAATGCTGTGTCTACATGAGGACCTTCTGCTTGAGCTAAATGAAGCATCCATTTAATGATTTCATTTTTCACTTCCTTTCCCTACATTCCTTCAGAAATATGCCTAAATTCATTCAATCAGTCAGAATTGTTAAGTGTTTACTTTGTGTAAGGCAGTTTATTTTCAACATTTAGTGAATTACATATAGAGATAGTTAAGATTTCACGTGTTTGTTTATTTGTGCCTCTATTTCTGTGGTACAGGGAAATTTATTTCAAAATCAATTAATTTTCTTTTCTATTACAGTGATTTCTTTTAGTACTAGCAATTCAGGATTACATAATTAAAAATATGAGAAATAATAATATATAGCTTATGCAAATGTCATTTTGTTTTGGAGCAAGAATAAAATTTTATGTAAAGAGTTTCATTTTTATTATAAATATTACATGGACTACTAAGTTCATTTTTTTTTAACTTAGAATTTTATTAAAGATTTGTGCACATCAATTTTGCTCACGTGAGTGAATAAGTGCGCCTACACACACACACACATACTAACACACTCTAAGTCTAGGCTTTGAGTTATATCTGTTTAACATGAGTTATTTTGGAGAGAAATTCTTGTCTTGGAAAGGATTTTGTTCTAGATAAACTTAAGTTTCTTTCAAATCGAAAATGTCACCAGGGAGGAATCAAGATGGAAGCGGTAAGACGCAGGTGCTTAAGAGAGCTAAAGCAGTGGTGGCTCTCAGAACCTCGGGGCGTGACGGCACAGAAACTCTGCATAATTTCAAGGGAATGAATCTAAATGTCAGTTCTTTAAAATGGCACTTTTTTTCCCTATTGCTTTTTAAATTTTTTTTTATTATTTTTTTCTTTATTAATGAGTCACCATGAGGGTGCAGTTACAGAGTTTCATGCCTATGTTACAGTTACACAATACTCCAGTACCCATCCCTCCACCAGTGCCCATTCTCCTCCATTGATGGCCTCAGGGTCCCTCCCCCCGTGCTGTCTCCCCCCTGTCTGCCCCCCCACCCCCGTGACAGGGAATTCCTTAGTGTTCTCTTTCTCTTTTTGGGTGTTATGGTTTGAATGGAGATATTGGGTGGCTATTGTGTTCAATCTGTAGTCTGGTTTCAACCCACCTCTCCCATCCTGAGTGGATCCTCCACTACACTTTAGTTGGTGTTCCCTTCTCTATCTGAGCTGCCCTCTCCCCCAGCATGTGAGTTCAGCTTCTTAGCCACGGAGCAGGCCTAATGGCACTTTTTAAAGCTAGCCTGGTTCCTGGAACTGCCGTGGTGCTTCAAGTTTCCACCATAAGCAACTCACTTGAGTGGCTGGGTGGCCCAGTGAAGTTACTAGTCCAGATGACCCAACAAGTATTAATGGGCCCGGAAGCATTGTTCCTGTGCTCATGGTACAGGCCACAAAACTGCTGTACGACCGCAGGTATCTGACACAAGAGGCCAGCTTGGGTTCCTGAGTGTACCCAGGAACTTGCAACTGGCCTGGCACCCACTCTGGGCCCAGAAGCACTGCTAAGACTAAAAGCCAGCACAGCTACCATGGTTCATGGTGGGATGGCCCTGCCACCGTTTCTTCCCCTTACCAGCCTGTGCCACTGTAAAAAATTTCATGCTCATGTGTGTGGAGTTGTGAAAACCGCAGGGCTGTGTAAGCCCTCACGCACATGGGGATTACATGTGAAAGGTTGTTCCTGGGCTCCCTAGGTGGCTCTCTCTCGAAGGCCGTGTTAGGTGCTCTCGAGCTGCTTTGCCACACTGGATGGCTGTTGGCTTGGACGGACAAAGGAAAAACAAGGACCAAGCTGGTTGCTGATTAGTGGCTGCTTATTCAATCTCTTATCTCTCCCAGCTTGCTCCAACCCTCCCTCTCTCTCTCTCAATCGTTTGCTTGCTCCAACTCTCTCTCTCTCTCTCTCTCTCTCTCTCTCTCTCTCTCTCTTTGTGTCTCTGTCTAATGGCACAATTCTTTCTTCCTGCTGTATCTGTCTCCTCTATCTTTCTCTCTCTCTGCTGTCTCCGTACACCACAACTGTCTCTTCTTCAATACCCTTTCCTTCAACCAATCCATCAATCCAACCATCCAACAATCTACCCATCAATCAATCAATCCCACAATCCATCAGTCCCTTCCATTTCATCCATCAATCCATTTCTCCAACCCTTTTCTCCCCGGGGCCGCTCTTTTTTTTATCCTCTCACATTTCCCCAACCACACCTCCCCACGGGAAGCGTGATCAAAATGTTTTTCCAGACTTCTCGACTACCTGCAGCCTACAAAGGCAAAACAGCTCTTCGGGTGTGTTTCTCCTCTTCTTAGACCTGCAACTGAATTAACATCTTTAATTCTCCTTCTTAATATTTACCATTCTGTGTGGACACAATAATAGATACTTTTAGGCTTATAGACTCTCTTGAGGACATCTTACCATAGACTTTATTGCTCAGGCCAGATCAATGATTCCTAACCCCAGCAGGGTCCAAATCTAGTTATTACTTTTGGATCATGACAGAATTTATCCATGCCCAAGCTCTTAACTTATAGTTAAGCACTTGGGCACTTTGGCCAGGCCCATTTTGATGCCAGGGTAGCTCATAGTTCACTGCTTGCCCTCGGTCCATCCAGTACCTCATTGGGACCCTGCTTTTGGAGATCTAGGAAGTAAGGGCAACTGAGACTTAAGTCGAGAGAGCAGGTGTCCGGGAGGTAAATTATCTGGAGTCAATTAACTCCCAAGCCATTGGCTTGTCTTTTTTAACTATCTTCCTGTATCCATACAAAAAGCAATTCTGTGAAATAACTAACCATGCAAAGGACATTAAGGAGAAGAGAAAGACAATATTTATAACTTAAAGTCTGATCAGGAGACAAAGGTAATGGACAGGTTGGGGGCAATCAACAAACACAAGCTCCCAGTGGCCAGGGAGGAAGGGCAAACCAATGTTATCCTACATGCCACCCATAGCATATTATAAAGTAAAATCTCCTTGGGCACCAACTATCTAGAGACCAAGGCTGGGGGTGTGTGCCTATTGATCAGGTTCTTCTAGACTGGTGACTGTAGCCCATCCAGAGTGCCCAGACCACAAATGATAGCAAATATGACTCTGGTTCTGGTTCTTGCTGGGCCTGGTGCTGGGACGACCTGGGGTCCAAAATCAGTGCTGTTTCTCTGGCCAGACTCCTGATACCCCCAAATCACTGCTGTATTTCTGGTCAGACTCTAACAACTCAGGATCAAGTTTCCTAAGAAATTAAACAGTAAAAATTAGGAACTTGAGAGCCACAATTTCTGGTTGAGCCATGTAAGCTCAATTATTGGCCTTGCTTCAGAGACCCATAAATAAATATTGAAGGAAATCTAGAGCCATAGCTAATCTTAGGTCCACACAAGGCTGAACAAACTTAGGTAGATTGGAGGGGAACAGGTTATCCCATTACCTGACAAAATAGAGCTCCTAGCAGCTGCTAGCTGCCACAATCCAAAATAAACACCGTGCCCCTGACCAAATGTCAGCATCTCAGAACAGACCTCACTGAAATATTAACCCGCTGAAAATTGTAGTGTGAAGGTTTTGTGACTGAAATCTCCAGGCTTTCTTGGGGTCAGTGAGCTACCTCCCCCACCTCCCTCTACCTCTGGAACCCCAGCAGTCACATCTACACCCAAAATCCGCCACCTAGTTCAAAAAAGTTATTCTTACAGTGCCTTCCTGATAAAAAAATACTGAATGCCCTGAACAAACACGATGGCTTCTTAGTACCTGTATCACAAACCATAATACACAAAAGGACAGAGAAAGAGAGAGAAAGAAGAAAAGTGCCTGCCACAGAGACAGGTGAAAAAGAGTGGTGCTGGTAGCTGGATGGTGGAATGGATACTGGGAACATAGATGGTGGGAAATGTATATTGGTGAAAGGATGGGTGTTGGAACATTGTATGATGGAAACCCAGTCACAAATAGCTTTGTGATGGTGTATCTCATAGTGACTAAAAAAATCCCTTTACATAATTATTTGAGAAACGCTTTTTGAATATTTTAGGCATTTTTTAATGCAAGTATTTAAAGAGCCTTTGGCTATGTTACAGTATTAAGCATACATTTAAAGTACATTATCTCATCTTATGACATTGATCTGTTCATTAATTTGACAAACGTTTTATGAAATATGTCTAAAAGCTCTCATGGGCACTAGGCTGACACTGCTTAGAATTACCTAAAAATTAACTGGTAGAGACTTAGAAGGGAAGAAGAATGCTTAACTAAAGAGGTGTGAAATGGAAATGTAAGCCTGTACAGCCACACAAGTGCATTCTTGAGGTATATTTGCTGTTAGGAACCTTGATCTTAATCCCACTGGGACCTTTTGAAGGACCTCAAAGATTGCATTTTAGAATTGTTTGGCCAAGAAACATAAGAGTGAAGTCTTTTTCTCAGGACCCCTTATCTAGTAAAGGTTGACCTGATAAAAAAGTCCATTCTCACAAATATCCAGGATGTGCTTGCATGAGTAGTAGGGAAGTTTTCAAAAGCATTTTAGATGTCTAGTCAAAGATGTGTCCTGGAAGAGAACAAGCATTGCTCACTAAGTCTGATGAGAGGTACCACATGTACAACCTATGAAATTAGATTTGTGGTGTTGCTAGTTGTCTACAAGGGGAGCCACCATATCTATTAGAGAAATCTAATTTCACTAATCTTTAATACAGCTCTTGTATGTTATTAGAATATAGTACTTATACTTTGCTTTTTCTCTGTCTCTTTTTTTCTTTTTCAGTTGTAAAAGAAAATGGAAATATGTTAAATGTTTCCTTATCTCTGTAAATACATCACATCTACAGATAAAGTTTAGGACCTCTTTCACATATGGCCTGGGCAGAATCTTTGAAATTGCTACTTAAAATGTACTACATAAACAAATGATCTCTTTGCTTGGTTGTTAATTTGTGTATGTGGCATTAGTGTGTGAATGAGGTGGAGATGAGTTGTCTGTGTGTTTTGTCTGTGTGTGTGAGTGTGTGCATGCGTGCGCATGAGTGTGTGTGTGTGTGTGTGTGTGTGTGTGGTTTGGGGTTACACCTTACACCTGGAAATGATCAGGGCATTCTCCCACTTCTGCACTTTGGGATCAGTCCTGGTTAAAGAACGGGGGACTGTATGCCATGCTGGGAATCAAACCCAGGTTTTCCATAGGCAAGGCAAGTGCCCTAGCTTTGCCTATACTATCTCTCAAACTCTATAAATTTGTCTTTCAATTTTCATAAGAATTCATAGAAATATGGGAGTTTGACATACAGAAAAACATGGTACTTGACATTATAGAAAATATGTGGGTTGGGTACCTGGTATTTTGAAAGAAAATAAATGTTATTATAATCTATGTATGTATAAATACATCCAGAAATCTTTGCTCAGTTGCCACTGAAATGTTATATTTATAAATGTTAACTCTTAAAATATAAGTAAACAAGATCTTTCTTTGCTATTTTTCACTTGTAGAGAAGCTTATATGTCTTTTCTGAAAACTATCTGAGAAATCTGAGATAAGAAAATATACATCCATTTATCTTGCTAATATTGCTTAGTTTGATACAGGTTGCAATAATAGAACAGAAGAATATGACAAAATTACCATCATTTCATATTAAGCATTTTTAAAAAATAAAAATGCAAATTCTAGACTATACACAAAATTATTCTTATTAACTGAAAAGTTAAAGCAAGATCAGTTCCATGATTTAAAAAATATAACTTACATATATCATCACAGCAGAGCCTGGCAAGCTTCTCATGGCATATTCAATATGCCAAAAACAGTAACAACAAATCTCACAATGAAGATGTTACTGGTGCCTGCTCGGGAAAGTCGATGAACATCTGGACGACAGTGCTTCAGTGCTGCATCTGTCATGTCAATTCCAACTGCCTTTTTAGAGCCTATAAATATGTCAGTGAGATTTACACATACATTTCTTACAAAAACAGAATTTCTTTTTCTTCTCATTATTAAGCTGCAGCAGAAAATTTTCCAGGAATCATTAGAATACTTATTTATTGCAATATATATTAGGTGACTATCCAGATAGTTTCATTTTCTTAAGTATGCCTAAATTCAAGTAAGAAAGAAGCAAATAAGGAGAGAAACATGGGGAGAAAAAAGAAGGAGAAATCTTAGGAGTGAGTACAAACATAAGATGGAATGTGTTGAATCTACGTGAATTGTTTTCATCATAAGCAGATCAAGGGGAAATTGTAACCTGTTTGGAGTATTCCACCATTTCATAGGGGAGATAGTAAGTGTATATTCACACTTACATGAAGACCTACCCGGGTTCAATCTTTGGCACCACATATATTGCAGGAAGACTACTGGGTGCAACCCATACCTTGTCCCCACCTCCCTCCCCCAAAAAATCAATGTTTACTTAAAACTTGTACTCCTTGCACTAGCTTTCAGACTTTCAGATTCTTATATGATATATGTAGAGCCTAGTTCGTAACTGGCTGTGGGTTCTGCCCTCTTTTCCTCTCTTCCTCACTTGTGAGCAACTACCCATTCCCTTTCTGGGAGTCTGGGTACAGGAGTCGTAGCAGTTAAAGGTAGGAGACCAGCTGTACATAGTAGGAAGTGAGAACGGTGGTTGAGGTTTAACCAGAACAGCACAGAATCCATTATAGTCTCATTGCAGTTGCTCTTCTGCTTTTCTTTCTAGCAGCCTTTGGTTTCTCCCTGCACTTTCCTATAGCCACCCACAATCTTGGGCTCTCATTCCTGTATGCTCTGACTTAGGGCTCTTCGTGCTCTCTCTCTCTCTCTCTCTCTCTCTCTCTCTCTCTCTCTCTCTCTCTCTCTCTCTTAGTTGAGCAGCTGATGGCTTTCAGAGCTCTCCATGGCTCTCTGCAGCAGCTTTAGCTAACTCAGATGCTCTTGGCTGTTCCTTCTTGTCCTTTAGGGAATCTAGGACGCCGTGTCTTATCTGCTCTCCCAAGCCACCCAGAAAGGACCTCCATTCATTGGAAATTTGGTCTCATCTTGGTGCCTGGGGTAGCTAACTACCCCCTGAGTTAACCTTGCTTGAAGTCCCAGGCCTCAAGCAATTAATTATAGGTAGGGACCCAAAGGCAACACAATGCTAAATACTTTTTTTCTCAACAAATACTTAAATAGTGATACAGTCAAGTGTTCAGGGTTCTGCTGTGTAGCCTGAGTCCCATGTCCAGGGTCTCTCTGATTTTCCTAAACCAAGGTCTTATTCCCATTCTGGGCTCACCACATAACACCTGGCAGGCACCCCTTTCAGGCCAAAAGTTTAACTATGTTAGTGAGGATAAAAGCATAGCATTGTTCCATAGTCCCAAAATGTGACACTACAAACTAGAGAAAAAGAATGACTTATTCATTTTTCACAGTATGTGATAATTGTCTATTTTCTATAAGTAAACTAAGGTACCTAAGGCTATATTTTGAGGCATGAAGATAAGGAAATAAGCCTGAAGTCATCAAATCTATTAATAAATTCTACAGAAATTGACTGTGAAAAAGCAATAAAGTCACATTTCAACACTATATAAATCATTATGCCAAAATGAATAATGTTAAATTGATTCATTTACATTTTATTGCTGGATACACACAATTTCTTGTTAATATTGGTAAAATGTGTAGGAAGTTTATTATTGTGGATTGTATACATTTCTACACATTTGGGGATTTTGTGGAGGAAGAACATGGCATATGGAATGAAAGCAGATGGAATGGTATGGTGCAGAGATAATACAGGGTAAGGCATTCATCTTGCATGTGGCTGAGTCCAGTTCAATCCCAGGAACCAAATATTGTCCTACCCCCCTTCCCCTAAACACCACCAGGAGTGATGCCTGAGCACAGAGCCAGGAGTAAAACAGGTTTGGCCTCCCTCAAACAAAATTATAATAATAAAATTATAAGAAGTGCAGAGTGGCGTTATTTACTCTGTTATGTAAATATTTCTAAGCTGTTATGATTTTTGTTAGTCAGTCAATAGGGAGCATACATATTAAATATATCATTAATTACACTAAAGTAGCCTCAATTACATAATACTGAGTTGTCATTGATAGTATGTTAAGAAGAAATTTTTTCCACAGAATAAATCACAGGGGACTATGAGTATTTGTCTAAGAAAAAGTAGGCAAATATAAAATGAAAACAATTCCTACCACTTTGTCCTGCAAGAACTGTTTCTATGGAAATAGAATAAAAGGTTACTCCATCACACACATTGAGCCTCATTTTCATTTTCCAAGATAATTAACAGGGGTGCAGAATCCCATCTAAAGAGACATATTACAACCTTTAATTAACCATCTCTTCACAGTAGCCAAAGAAATGTATTAAAATTCAGTAATAGTGGCTGTAGCACTGTCGTCCTGTTGTTCATAGATTTGCTACAGCGGGCACCAGTAACGTCTCTATTGTGAGACTTGTTGTTACTGTTTTTGGCATACCAAATATGCCATGGGTACCTTGCCAAGCTCTGCCGTGTGGGCAGGATACTCTAGGTAGCTTGCCAGGCTCTCTGAGAAAGACAGAGGAATTGAACCCGGGTCAACCGTGTGCAAGGCAAACATTCTACCTGCTGTGCAATCTTTAAACAAAACGTCACACCATAGCATGCCCTACAAAGCCCTATAAAATCTTGTCTGGCAATCTTTCTCAGGAACATATTGATTTTCTCTGTTTCCAAGTCAGTCTTTCATATGTTTAGAAAATTGGGAAATTTCAACTCAAAAGTTTTCCCCTTTGGTACTTGATTTGTTTCTAATGCCGATTTTTGTTCTTTCTCTTTATATGTCTGTGCTTAAATATTTTCTTTTCAAAAGTTCTTTCCTAACCACATTTTTCAACTCTTTTGCCTTTCTAACACCAGTGTTCTTGTCTAAATTATACCAATATCAAAGGTATTACTAAGTTGTTTATTTAGTTCATTACTGATTTAATTAATTTACAAATATAAATCAATGAGTACTGGGATTGCTTTCTTTTAAGTAAGTTCTCTTTAAATCATATATTCGGGCATAAACAATTAAATCATATATTTAAGGAATATAAACTGCAAATTGGAAAAGCTCTCTTTTTAATATCAAAATATCAAGGAAACTAGCTCTATATGGGTATGAAAAATAAGACATAGCAAAAATTTACTTGAATTGTTTCATTGTGAATATTGTTCTACTGTGAATATTAATATTCTTGATATGCCAGAATTTGATAAAGCTAAATTGTACTAGATTAAATCATATTTGAGCTCAATTTGTTTTCATCTACATGCAAAATATACATAAAATTAATTAATATATTCTGCAATCATTTATATGTATTTCAAGTTATTTATTTCATTAAATAAAATTTATTTGTTTGAAATATTTTATGTTAAATAAGGTATCATTTACTGTTGCAACTTTACTACTGCCAATTATATGCTGTTATATGTAGTTATTTTTATTATGTTAATAATTTTCACTTCAATCCTCAGTTTATACATAATCAACAACAAGGTCATAAAATAATGAGAAATTCAATGACATCACATAGTAAAATTCATTATTGCAGGGCCAGAAAATGTCTCTAGTATCCAGTCAATATTGCATAAAGAAATTTGGACCTAATTTTAATACTCAAAATGGGATCTAATCTTTCTACCATCCTTTCAGTCTTTGCAAACTTCATGAATCATGCATTAATTTTCTTAAGGTTTTCTTAAGCTTTATGTGAATTTAAACTGGCTCTTCTAAAATACTGTCATTGTTACTGTTCTAAAACACATGGCTTTTGTACACTTGACTTTGTTTTGCTCGCTACTTCCTTTATCTTTGTTGTTGTTGTTTCTTTCTTTTTAATGACCAAAGACCTTTAGAAACAGCAAGCATTCTTTATTTGTAGCTCTCCACGCAGATTTCTCTGGTCACACACAGAGGAAACCTCATAATTACAAGGATATTTATGAGACAGCACTGCTATTTCAGGAAATTACATTATAGTTCACACTAAAAATAAAAGGGCAACACATTTTACATGCTGATAGCTGGTTTCCCTTGATAAATGCACTTGCTTTTTCTATAGGCTTAAATTTATCCTTTACCATCTGCTCATCAAGTACTACAGAAAATACGATATTGCATTTTGAATGCCTTGAAAGTAAGTTATTTTCCTCCTTAAAGAATTTATTATCCACCTGATAATCTTACCTGCATGCACATTCCAAATATTTGGAGAGCTCTAGTAATTTTATACTTCCAATTAGAAAAAACTTATAAGACCATCCAAGCAATTGTTGCCAATTATGTCTTTGGCCGTAACTGATTTAGTGATGGTTTTTGAAAGAGTTTACTGCCGAAGCATCTATATGTTTGCTGCTTGTTTCTATGTATTTATTTATTGTTTCAACAAAATTTTGCAGAAATGTTTTTTCTTATAAAAGTTTTGGAAGAGGGGTCTGGAGAGATAGCACAGTGGGTAGTGCATTTGCCTTGCATGTGGCCAACCTGGGTTCGATTCCCAGCATCCCATATGGTACCCTGAACACCGCCGGGAGTATATCCTGAGTGCATGAGCCAGGAGAAACCCCTGTGCATCGCCGGGTGTGACCAAAAAAGAAAAAAAAGTTTTGGAAGAAATTGTACTAACTCTTTTGTAGACTCTGCACATATTTCATCATTTGTAGGAGACTGAGAAGACACTAATACCCCATCTACTTAATGCAACCTCTCAATCCAGAGGGTATAAGCTTAAAGTTTGTCCTTTGATATTGGTCTTTCGTTTTCTTTCGAAAACTTTCTGTTTTCCCTTTAAGTCTAACTTACAAGTAGCCGCGGCAATTCTTTTCATGTGGTGTCCTAAACAAAAGGGCTTCTTACTATAATCATAAATTATGTAATTAGGGAAGAAATAAAATACATTTTTGAATGAATATCAGACAGTGAATACAAAACACTAAGATAAATTTTTCCTTTTTTCGGGGGGGGGGGGGTAGATATTGCCCAAGGCCAGCATTCTTCTTTTTCTTTTGACTTTCAGATCTGAAAGTTCTACTTAATTTGTCTCTGATTCTTTTAACAGAGTAAGATGCTTCACTTACATTTGATGTTGATAAATTACCAGAGATTCAAACTTGTTTAATTTACATATATATGAATATATATGTATATATATATGTACAAAGAGAGATGCTATATGCAAGATCAATCAAGTCATTCTGGTATTAAACAAAATATTTAAAATAAACACCAAAATATTCAAAATATTAAAAACTTGACCATATACTACTTCAAAGTTTAGAAACTCTACAAGAAGTTTGCGTGAGTTGCTTGGCTAAAGATCCAATGAACTAGATAAAAATTCCCTGATTGTTCATTTGTGAAATAGTAAGGTCAGCCTTGCAGTGGCAGCAGTCACTTTTCGTGCTGTGACTCTGATTGCAGTTCTATTCTTCTCTGTAGGCATAGAACAGGTAAGTGTTCAGTGTCAGAAAAGAGACACGATATAAAAGCTCCCCACTGTGGTTTTACGGTCAAGATCATCTTAAAGATATTCCAAAATATGACCCTGATTGTTAACCTCACTTCTCTACAAGTACACAACGCAGAGACTATTACTTTGCCAGGGACATTGTTTTAGCTGAGAGCAAGTATCAAAAAAAAAAAAAACACTTTCTTTTTTTCATTTATCTTTAGCATATTAGGAAAAAACACATTTAGCTTCACATTTTTAGAGAGTTAAATCTAAAATCACATAATTTTAAGGTTGAATGAGACCTCAAAATCAATCTAGCCTTTTTCTAGTGCATAACACTCACAAAAATATCTTAGCTCAAGCATTTCAAATGACATGGAATTAATTGCCACATCAAGCATTTTATATCTCATTCTAGTATCTTTAATTTTATGAATGTTTTTAAAACATTTTATTGAGTTGAAACCTTTATTTCTCTCTACCCTAAAACTACCTGTCTTAATTTTACTTTCTAGAAAGACACAGAAAAGAAAGCTATCATTTACCTGGTAAGTTGTCATGCATTTTAAGTCAACTACTATATACATCTAAGGTCTGTGAAAATAAGAATTATTCCAATAAATCTGCAGAAACTAATTTTTCTCATAGTATTTACCCTCTTTCTGTCTCTGTGTCACATTTGAACAATTCATGGTCTACTTCATACTCTCATTGCTATTATTATTTTATCTTTAATATTTAACATCAATATTATAATTTCTTGGAATACTATTAACTATACCAATATGTATATGTAAATTTAACATTTAAATGTTAAACATTTATGTTCTGACTGCTCCATAACATGAAATGATAAATACTTATGTTCTGACTGCTTCACTGACTACCATTTCCTTCATTTCTCTCCTTTCTCTTTCCTATTTTCTAAGACACATCAAATAAATTAAGTCAAATAGTAATACTCCATTAGCCATATTGAAAGTCAAATCCATCTAAAGTTAGGCCTCCTAAAAAACTAACCAACACATGAATTCAAAGGGAAAGTTTTGAGTTAGTTTGAATGATAATAAAACAAAGCAGCAATATTGTTGACTGGAAAACAATTTGTTTTGACTGGATAAAAACTTAAAATAGTCACAATGTTCCCTGTGTCAAAATCTAACTCTAATTATTTTCAGATATAGTAGAAAAAGTTATTTTGTATATTGCAATGGTACAACAATAGTGTGACAGTTTTTCTACTTATATACTTTACTTAGACATGGGAGCAATAGCACAGCAAGTAGGGCGTTTGCCTTGCACGCCACCAACCCTGGTTCGATTCCTCTTTCCCTCTCAGAGAGCCCGGCAAGCTACTGAGAGTCTCCCGCCTCACGGCAGAGCCTGGCAAGCTACCCGTGGCGTATTCGATATGCCCAAAACAGTAACAAGTCTCACAATGGAGATGTTACTGGTGGCCGCTCGAGCAAATCGATAAGCAATGGGATACAGTGATTGAGACATGGGCCAGAGCAATAGTGCAGCAAGGAGAGTGCATGCCTCACATTCAGCTGACCCAGGGTTCAATCCCCGGCATCCCATATGGACTTCCAAGCAAAACCAGGAGTAATTCTGATTACAGAGCCAGGAGTAACCCCTGACCATCTCTGGGTGTGGCCCCGAAACCAAAATTTAAAAAAGCCTCACAAAACTTTATTGAGGCAACATTGATTTACAAGAATTGCAAGTGTATATTTGGGGTTTCACTTACCACACCAAATCATCCGTGAAGTGCAAATATCCCTCTCTCCCTGTCCATTAGAGCCTCCAGTGCTTTCTCTAGTACTTGGAAATCTTAGTCTAGAGTCAGTGTTTCAGGGTTTGTTTTCATTGGACATTATCACATACAAGTGAGATCAACTTACAGTTTTCTTTCTGTCATATTTTACTTAGCATATCTTTCACTTGAATTCATTTTGAGATGAAAATCAAAACCTTATCTCTTGTTAGAGTGAAGCGGTATTCCATTGTGTATATATACAGTATATATGTACAGTATATATATACATATATATACAGTATATATGTACAGTATATATGTACATATATACTGTATATGCACACTGTATATATACAGTGATCTCTTTACTCATATGTCATTGGACATGGGTTATTTCCATTTCTTTGCTATCGTAAATAGCACCGCAAAAATAGTTGTTCAAAAAGTACTTTTATCTTCTTGGGACAGATACCAGTAATTTAAATTATTGGATAATATGGAAGCTCTATTTTCATTTTTTTGAGAAGTTCCCAGATTGTTTCCCATAAAAGGCTCAGCCTGTTTATGTGAATGAATGACTTCTTTTACTCCTTATCTCCACCATCATTTTTCAGATGTTGGGCATTCTTACTGATATACATGATATCTCATTGTTTTTAATGACTTCTATTTTCCAAATAATCAGTGAGCTTGAGAATTTTTTCCCCAAGGTTTTCTGAATATCTGTAAGTCTTCTTTATAGCAATGTCTATCCAGGCTTTCATGCGAATATTTTCTCTCATTCAGTAAGTTGTCTTTTTTTTTCCAGCAAGTTTCTTTCACAATGAAGAAGCTTACTAGTCCCGTTTTTAATTTATTTTTTCCTCCCTTTGTCAATGGTGTCAAATCATTGAAGAAACTTTTAAAGTCTATGGAATAGAGTATTTTATCTATGTTTTCCTTCATTTGTTTTATGAAGTCTGGAATCTTAAATTATATGAAGTCAAGAAAATTGAGGAAGCTGTAAAAATAAAAACTTGAAGCTGGCAGAAGCTACTTCATTATATATATATTTTTTATTAGTGAATCACTGTGAGGTACAGTTACAGACTTACAACTTTTTGTGCTTGTGTTTCAGTCACACAATGCTCGAGTACCTATCCCTTCACCAGTGCCCATTCTTCACTACCAATGATCCCAGTATCTCTCCCATCCCACCATCCCACCCACCCCACCCTGCCTCTGTGGCAGGGCATTCCCTTTTGTTCTCTCTATCCTTTCGGGTGTTGTGGCCTGCAATAGAGGTATTGAGTGGCCATCGTGTTTGACCCATAGTCCATTTTCAGCGTACTTCTCCCATCGACAGTGGGTCCTCAAACCACAGTTTACCTGGTATTCCCTTCTCTATCTGAGCTGCTTTTTCCTCCAGCATGTGAGGGCAGCTTCCAAGCTGTGGAGCCAACCTCTTGATATTTATCCCTACTATTCTTGTGTGCTAGTCTCCCATTCTGTTACTTTATATTCCACAGATGAATGCAATCTTTCTAAGTCTGTCTCTCTCTTTTTGACTCATTTCACTTAGTATGGTACTTTTCATGTTGATCCACTTATACAAAAAAAAATCATGACTTCATCTTTTCTAACAGCTACATAGTATTCCACTGTGTAGATGTACCAAAGTTTCTTTAACCATTCATCTGTTCTTGGGCACTAGGGTTTTTTCCAGATTCTGGCTATTGTAAACAGTGCTGCAATGAACCTTCGAGTGCAGATGTCATTTCGACTATACTTTTTTGCCTCTCCAGGATATATTCTCAGGAGTGGTATTGCTGGGTCAAATGGGAGCTCAATTTCTAATTTTTTGGGAAGCATCCATACTGTTTTCCAAAAGAGCTGAACCAGTCAGCATTTTCACCAGCAGGCCAGTAGTGTAGGAGAGTCCCTTTCTCCCACATCCACACCTACAGCGGTTGCTTTTGTTCTTTTTGATGTGTGCCAGTTTCTATGGTGTGAGGTGGTATCTGATAGCTCTTTTGATCTGCATCTCTCAGGTGATTAGTGATGAAGAGCATTTTTTCATATGCCATTTTGCCATTCATATTTCTTCTTTGAGACATTTTCTGTTAATTTCATTGCCCCATTTTTGATAGGGTTGGATGTTTTCTTCTTGCAGATTTCAACCAGTGCCTTGTATGTCCTTGCATGTCCTTGTATGTCTTTGATATCAATCCCTTATCATATGGGTATTGAGTGAATACTTTCCCATTCCATAGATTTTCTATGTATTTTGGTCACTGTATCTTTGTGGTGCAAAAGCTTCTTAGTTTAATATAATCCCATTTATTTATCTCTGTTTCCACTTGATTGGTCAGTGGCATGTTATCTTTGAAGATACCATTAGCTTCAATGTTGTGCCATTTTTCTGACCTTGTCTTCAATGTGCCTTAGGGATTCTGGTCTGATGTTGAGGTCTTTAATCCATTTTGATCTATTTTTGTGCATGGTGTTAGGTCAAGGTCCAAACCTATATTTTTGCATGTGGTTGTCCAGTTATGCCAGCACCATTTGTTAAAGATGCTTTCCTTGCTCCACTTCATATTTCTTGCTCCCTTATCAAAGATTAGATGATCATATATTTGGGGTTGTCCGTAAGCATATTCCACCCTGTCTCATTGGTCTGCAGCTCTGCTTTTGTTCCAGTACCATGCTGTTTTAATTGCTACCACTTTGTAGTAGAGTTTGAGGTTGGGGAGGGTAATGCCTCCCATTTTCCCCAAGAATTGCTTTAGCTATTCATGGGTGTTTTTTGTTCCACATGAATTTCAGGAGTGCTTGATCCATTTCTTTGAAGAATTTTATGGGTATCCTTATAGGGATTGCATAGAATATAGATAGTGCTTTGGGGAGTATTGCCATCTTGACAATGTTAATTCTTCCTATCCATGAGAAGAGAATATATTTCCATTTCCTCGTGTCCTCTTTTATTTCGTGCAGTAGCACTTTGTAGTTTTCTTTGTAAAGTTTATTTACCTTCTTAGTTAGGTTGATTCTGAAGTACTTAATTTCTGGGGCATGATTGTGAATGGCATTTTTTTTTCATGTCACATTCCTCTGTCTCATTATTTGCATATAGGAAGGCTGTGGATTTTTGGGTATTGATTTTATAGCCTTCGACTTTACTGTACAAGTCTATTGTTTCTAGGAGTTTCTTGGTAGAGGAGTTAGGATTTTCTAGGTATAGTATCATATCGTCTGCGAATAGTGAGAGCTTGATTTCTTCCTTTCCTATGTGGATGCCCTTAATGTCTTTTTCTTGCTTAACTGCTATTGCAAGTACTTCTAGTACTATGTTGAACAGAAGTGGTGAGAGTGGGCATCCTTGTCTTTTCCCTGATCTTAGAGGAAAGGCCCTTAGTTTTTCTCCATTGAGGATAATGCTGGCCATGGGTTTGTGGCAGATGGCTTTGACTATCTTGAGGGAAGTTCCTTCTAAACCCATTTTGGTAAGAAAGCGTAAATTGGTGTTGGATCTTGTAGAATGCTTTCTCTGCATCTATTGAAATGGCTGTATGGATTTTATCTTTACTTTTGTTGATATGATGGATTATGTTGATTGATTTCTGAATGTTAAACCATCCTTGCATCCCCGGTATGAATCCCACTTGGTCGTGGTGTATGATATTTTTGATGACTTGTTGGATTCTATTTGCTAATATTTTGTTGAGGCTCTTTGCATTTGTGTTCATTAGGGATATTGGCCTGTAGTTTTCCTTGTTAGTGGTGTCTTTGTTTGCTTTTGGTATTAGGGAGATATGTGCCTGAAAGAAACTGTTTGGGAGAGTTTCTGTTTCTTCAATTTCCAGGAAAATCTTGAGGAGAACTGGCAACAGGCCCTCTCTAAATGTTTGGAACAATTCACTAGTGAATCCATCTGGGTCTGGGCTTTGGTTTTGGGGAAGACTTTTGACTATAGTTTTAATTTCCTTGATATTTATGGGTTTATTCAGGTATTCCAAATTTTCTTGGTTCAGTTTTGGGAGATGATAGGAATCCAGGAATTTATCCATTTCTTCTAGATTCTATTGTTTCATGGCATACAAGAGTAGCCTCTGATGATCTTTTGAATTTCATTAGTTTCTTTTGTGATGTCCCCCTTTTCATTTCTGATTCAGTTTATTAGGGTTCTCTCTCTCTGTTTCTTTGTGAGTCTTGCATTTGGTTTATCAATCTTATTTATTTTATCAAAGAACCAGCTCTTCGTTTCATTGACCTTTTGGATTTTTTTTTGTTTATTTGTTTCTATGTTGTTAATTTCTGCTCTAAGTTTTATTATTTCTTTCTTTCTGCCAGGTTGGGGTTCCTTTTTTGATCTTTTTCTAAGGTCTTGAACTGTGACATCAAGTTATCTATGTAGACCCTTTCTTCCTTCCTGAGGAATGCTTGCAAATCTATAAATTTTCCTCTTAACTCAGCTTTTCTGCATCCCATGGGTTTTGGTAGCTCGTGTCTTAATTCTCATTTGTTTTCAGGTATCTTTTGATTTCTTCCTTGACTTTTTTCTTGACCCACTCATTGTTCAACATTAAATTGTTTAATTTCCAGGTGTTTGATTTGGTTCTCACATCTGTGTGTGATTTGCTTCTATCTTCAGTGCATCGTTGTCTGAAAAAATAGTTGATACAATTTCTATCTTCTTGATTCTATTGAGGTATGTTTTCTGACCCAGCACATAGTCTATTTTAGAAAACATTCCGTGCACACTGGAAAAGAATGTGTATTCTTTCTTTTGGGGCTGTAAAGCCCTGTATAGATCTGTTAGCCCTCTCTGTTCTATTTCTTCCTTCAGAGTCAGTGTTTTCTTGCTGAGTTTTGTTCTTGTTGATCTATCCAGAGGTGACAGGGTGGTGCTGAAGTCTCAGACTATTATTGTATTGCTAGCAATGTCCTCCTTAAAATTTGTTAGCAGTTGTTTTAAGTATTTAGCTGGTCCCTCATTAGGTGCATGTACATTTAGGAGTGTGAGTTCTTCCTGCTGTATGTATCCCTTGATAAATAGAAAATGGCCTCCACTGTCCTTTCTAATTCTTTTCAACCCAAAGTCTATGTTGTCAGATACTAGTATGGCCACCCCAGCTTTTTAAGGGAGTTGTTTGGTTTCAAGATTGTTTTCCATTCTTTAACTTTGAGTCTGTGTTTGTTCTGATTGTTCAGATGTGTTTCTTATAGGTAGCAGAATGTTGGTTTCAGTTTCTGTATCCATTTTGCCACTATGTGTCTCATGATAGGTGCATTTAAACCATTGACATTGAGAGAGATTATTATCATGAGATTTTGTGCCATCTTTCTACAAGTGTTTGTTGTTCTTATGGGTGTTTTTCTTCTTGTCTTACAGGAGCCCTTTTAGTTCTCCTTTTAAGTTGGTTTTGAGTCTATGAAGTTCCTGAGCTGTTGTGTATCTATAAAATGGTGTATCATTCCATCGAGATTGAGTGAGAGCTTAGCTGGATAAAGTATTCTTGGTGAGGCATTCATTTCATTGAGTTTTTTCACTTTATTCTACCATTGTCTTCAGGCTTGGAGGGTTTCCTCTGATAGGTCTGCTATAAATCTAAGGGGTCCTCCTTTGTATGTGATTTCCTTCTTTGACCTTGCTGCTTGCCATAATGTGTCTCTCTCCACATCATCCATAATTCTGACTATGATATGCCTTGGAGTGTTTTTATTAGGGTTTCTTTTAGCTGGCACCCTTCTGGCTCCTTGGATATGGATGCCTGCATTCTCTAACTCTGGGAACTTTTCAGCAATGATTTCTTTAACTGTGTTTTTTTCACTGGGATTGTCTCACTGTCCTTCCAGTATTCCAATAATTCTAATGTTGTTCCTCTTGGAGTCATGTCCTAGGTCTCTGATTTGCCTGACAGCTATTTTGAGGTCATATCCCATTGTTTGTTGTTATCTGTATGAGTTCTGCTGCTCATCTTCATGTTCACTGATTCTGTCTTCAGCTGTAGACATTCTACTGTTGAGGGCACCTACTGAGTTTTTAATTTCATCTACCAAATCCTTTATTTGTGACATTTCTTTTTGTAGCTTTCTTATTTCTGCTCTCATTTCTTCCTCAGTTATCCGTTCCATTGTCTTCAAATTCTTCCTTTAATTTTTTGTATGTCTGTTCCATTGATTCATTGAGTTCCTTGAGCATCCTCAGCATTTCATGTCGGAATTCTTTGTCGGAGAGATCATATTTGTGGGTACCCCCCGTTGAGGATTCAGGACTCTTTCTCGTCCTCTACTCATAGTGGATATTTGCACTATTTCTTCATGTTGTTGTGGTTGTATAAAGGTAAAACCTTCAAGTTCACTAGCACTATTACCTCTTATTACAGGAAAGAATTCTGAATAAGCTCAGTCGGTCGGTGGTGGTCAACCTTCTCTCCTTCTAGAGTATGTCCTTCCTCTCAGACATTATTCTGTGACTTATGATAGGCATCTAGTGAAGCATTAGAAGAGATGTTCTTTTATATTGGGCTTTGTACAACTTCTTGCATACACTGGTCTTTTGATGGAATTGTAGTAGGCCAGTGGATTATTGTTGTATTGTGTTTGAGGTGGCCAGGACTTTTTGCACAGAATTAGATAATAAAGTTTAGGATGTGAGTGAAGAGTGCTGGGAATGGGAAATATAAGGCCACGCCCACTTTGAGGAGGCCACGCCCCTTACAGTGGAGGCCACACCCCCAGCCAGTCCAGATGCTAATACCCGGGTCCACAAACCCATTGAGAAGAGCAGCAGGTAGTTGTGCAGGCGAGGCAGCCAGAAGTTAAGGCAGGTGGCCCCCGGGGCTGGTTCTGGTGGCTGGCGTTGGGGAGCGCAGGGTTGGTCGGGGAGGGGGCACGAAGGGATTCATAGACTTATTGAAAAGAGCGGTGGGTAGTTGCCTACTTCATCATATTTAAGGAAACAAATACCTCTGCAGTGTAAAAGTGCAAGAAAAAGTGTAGAAAAGTTAGAAAGTCAAAAAGATCTAACTAATGTCTTTGTGAGGTAGCTATACTGAACAACAGGTTTTCAGTGTGAATGAAACAGCATTATGTTGAATAATGTCATCAAGTTATTTTATATCTATAGAAGTTAATATCTGACTTCAAATTTTCAAAGTACAGATTGACTCGTTTATAAGGGGTCTAATTAAATTGTCCAAATTTACCATTTGAAACTTCCCAATGACCTTAAGAATTCTATATATATTGCAAAACATAATGTCCCAAAGTAGAGAGTGTGGGGAAAATTTTCTGCCATGGAGGGAGGGGGAGGGTATACTCGCAGGGGAAAGGTTGAAAAGAGGGGGGTTACTGGGGACATTGTGGTGGAGAATATGCACTGGAGGAGGAATGGTTGTTCTATTATTGTATGACTGAAACTCAAACATGAAAGTTTTATAACTGTATCTCACACTGATTCAATTTTTTTAAAAAAAAAAAAAAGAATTCCGCTGAGCCAGTTGATAGTATAGTGGTAAGGGTTCGTGCCAAGTTTTTTAAATTTAGTTTCTTTGTTTTGCTTTTTGGGTCACACCGAGCAATGCATAGGGGTTACTCCTGGTTCTGCACTCAGGAATTAGACTTAGATGATTTATTTTGATTCTTATGTTTGATACCACAACGTCTATCCTGAAAAAATAATTTTAACTCTTAATTATTATGACTTAATAATTATATTTTCTATGGCTATTGTTGCTATAGGTAGTGATTCTACTGTTGGATCTGGGAAAATAAGTAAATCTTCTAGAAAGAATTTATCTTTCTAAGTATGCTTACAAATATTTATTTTTATGAAAAGTGATCAAAGTTAGCAACATTAATTAAGGTTCAGAAGAAACTGATTCCAACACGTTTGGATGGTTTAGTAGAGGAAGTTTGAAGACTTTAGTAGAGGAAGTAGCAATACATGTGGTAGCAAAAAAACTAAAATTAGTGCTATGCAGTTGTAACTGGATTTTGGCTACCACATGATAAAACTTGAATTGATAAGGAGCTGCATATTATGCAAAGGCAAAAATAAAATTTTCTTGAGATTGAATTTAACTCCACATAAAGTTGTGAAGATTCTTGAAATGACAAGATAGAATTCAGAATAGTAGATGTACTTAATTGATAAAACACATCAGATCTTTAAAGGACTAAGTCCTATTTTGGAAAACTGTTCACTGTGAGTAAAATTATATCAAGCAGTATTTATTGCATTCTATACAGAAATCTTATATGAAGAATCAATACATGCCAATTTCATTGTCTTATTTAAAGAAATTGCCACAGCCACCAGTTAACAGTCATGTACTATTAACATTGAGAAAGGACACTCCAATAACAACAAAAAAATTGGAGTTTCACTAAGGCTCACATAACTCTAAGTATATTTTAGCAATGAAGTATTTTAAAACTAAGCTATTCTTTATTATATTTTATTGGAAAATTCTAACCAACATTTAATAGACTAAAGAATCAGGTAAATAGGCCTTTTACATCAATTGAGAAACCAAAAATCATCATGCCACTTGTTTTACTTTGCTAAGAATATTAAATATCTTTTGTATGATTTTCATTTCTTTTTTCTTATTTATGAAGTATGGTAGTTTTTCTTGAAAAAATTTTGTTTAGGAGCCAGAGTAATTGTTGGGGATGAACCTGGGCACCCTCTGACTCTGTCCCTGTAAACAGGGACTGGGTGAGGAGGGGGCCTAGGCACTCCCTACCTTAGTTCCTGTAAACAGGAATGAGTATGGAGAAACGTGGCATGAGGGTGAGTCATCCCCTGACAGCCAACCTTGACAGGCAGCCGAAGGGCCACCATGCTCTGGCGGCCAGCCTAGAAAGGGGGTCGAAGGGCCACCATACTCTGGCGACCTGCCTCGAGAGAAAAGTTGAAGGGCCACCATGCTCTGGCAACTGGACTTGAGAGGAGGCTGAAGGGAGGATTGGCTCGTGTCTGCCATGGCCATGCTCAAGGCCACATCTGCTTTCCCATGTTTCTCAAGGCTGAGAGAAGGAACCGAAAAACAAGTAAGATTGGCAAAAATAAAGATGCTCTCACCACTTAATAATGTTTATGCCACTTATGTAACCTGCTGATCATTGCTAAGCTAAGACTATATAAACCTGCTTGGATTTCAATAAACTTGCTGTATGCCGCATATTGCATGCAGTCCTCACTAGCCCACTCAACTCTCATTCCCTCTCTCCGGCCGAGGTTCAAGTTGGCCGCGCAGGCCGCGGCAAGTAATATTATAGCATATATAGATTTTCCTTGCAAGCGACTGACATCATTTAGATTCTTGGAAACTCATTATTGTTCCCTGAACCCAGAGTCAGGAGTAAGACATGACCACTCCCAGGTGTACATCCACCCCACCTCCCACCCCTCCGTTTCCCCCCTCCCCCCAAAAAAATAATTGCTTAGAAAGATGTGAAAGGATAAAAAGAGGCGAAAATGCGTTCAAGGGACAGCACAGGCTTCTCCAGAGCAGAAATAAGCAAGCAAAGAGACAGAGAAAAGCAAGTGAAATAAGTGCTCAAGGGAGAAGACAGGCTTGAAGAGCAAGCCACTTTTGCTGTTCTTACAAGGCAGTCCTCCACTTTTCATAATTAAAGGATAAATAATTGTGGAGCAGAAAGCATATAAAACATAATTTTTAAGTTAGTCTAGTTATTGAGATATCCTTGTTTTTCAAGTAGAACCTAGATATTGTTTTCAGAAGTAACGTGCATGGATAAAAAAGGAAACATCTTCCTTTATTTTCAACACCTCAAGCCACTATCCAAAAACTTTAAAAATCATTTAAGTACATTTAAAATATGAAAAATAATAAAAGAGTTTAAATAGATAGGACAAGCTAATAGCATGTTTAGCAACGATATAAGTGATTTTACTTAATTTTGTAAAGCCTACTATCCACTATGGGAACAATGATATATATGAGTTTTGCTTAAAACTCTTGAGTTGCTACTCAAGTCATTTTCCCTTCATGCCTTTTATCACTTTTTACTTCAAAACCTGCTTTAAGTTTTGTAAAATAAAACCCATAAAATAATATGGGGCCTGAAAGAGATAATACAGTAGATATGGCACTTGTCTTGCAAGGGACTCACCTGGGTTTGATTTCCCCTCACCCAGTATAGTGCCCCAAGTAAGCAAACTGATTTCTTAGCATAAAGCCAGATCAGCCCTGAGCACATCTAGATGTGGCCTGAAACAAAGAAAAATATCATAAAACAATAAATAACTAGACAAATTGATCTTTCTTTGAAAACTTTGTGTTTTATTTTTTTGGTTTGTTTTGGGGCACATCTGCTTACGCCAGAGTATACTTCTGGTTCTGAGCTCAGAGAGCGATCCTGGTAGGATTCAAGGGACTATATGCAGTGGTAGATATCAAACTTGGTCCAATCTTGCAAGGGATGCTCACTACCCCCTGTAAAGCTCTGGTTCCATTCTTGGACAGATGGCTATTGTATTTTACCTTGTTTATCTTTGGTCCATGATTTTAGTTTTATACATGATGATATTGGCACAGTTATAAACTGATACTGTGTTAAAGTTTCTATATGTAATTATATTTTTATGACATCATATTTATTTGTTTCCCATATCATCAATTCTGTATTACTATTAAATGTGTTCTAAAATGGAAAGCTTCTTATTTGAATAAATGTCAAAAACATGGTACATAAATAAAAATTGGACAATATTCTCTATTAGAAATTATTCCTTCCAAATGCAACTTGATTAAAATTGGTTTATTCCCTGTGTAAAATGAAAGGTATCAAAGAGTTTTAGGAATTTCCTAGCATCAAGGACATGACAATTATCTAACTGTTTATCAAACATTCAGCAATGCAATGATTAGGATTCCTATGCCAGATAAGTTCCTTTTCAAACACAAGTACCATTTTCTCTTGAACATCATTAGCATCTAGACTTGGTGCTATGCAATTATTAATTTTGGCAAAGTTGCCAAAATTCTCTGGACATTTTAGTGGATTCTTAATTAATTTTTAAAAGAAAATTTACCTTTTCTAAAATTGTTTCTGTACTCAAGAGAGCCTTAGTAGTCTATGTTAAGAAGTCATATTTGTGTGCTACCTCCCAATCATTTTAGTGTTATATTTATTTTTCTTCCCAGGTAATTGGCCATTAACACCCTTAGTGCAGTTTGAATAACGTAAATAAATCACTATAGGAATGTAGAAAATCGAGTGAGTACTTAATGATTAATTTTTCATCATTAATAATATAAAAACTCTTATTTACCACAATGTCTATGATTTTAAGAAGTGACTATGGGGCATAGAGAGAAAGTACAGTGCGCAAGGCACTTGCCTTTTGCACAGTCACCCATATTTGATTGCCGGCATCCCATATAATCCCCTGAACACCACCACGAGTGATTCCTGAGTGTAGAGGCAAGAATAATACCCTGAGCATTGTCAGGTGTGGCCCTCAAACAAAAGCAAAACATAACAAATAAAGAAGTGACAATGTTAGGGAAGTGACATTTGACATTGGATTACTTACCCTTCCCTCATTTCTTTTTCCTTGATTTAAGAGTTTTTGTTTTACACCTGTTTTAAACAAAATAGCTTTTGTTTTAAAACGTCTCGTAGGATTTATACCTCTACATACTAATTCCAGGGTGACATTACTCTTTATCCTTCTATGGATACAATATTTACTTAAATTATTTTCCTTTCATAAAGTGAAATGAACTTTGTAAATTATCACAGTGCTTCAGAATTAACAAGTATCATCTGGACTGATAGACAGTCATTTACTTGAATATCATGAGTCATTTAGAGTTTGATTTATGTTAATTTTATTGAGGAACTTTGTTGGTCTGTTGACTTACTCATTATGGAATAGAAAAATGTTTAGGTATCTGCGTTTCAGTTTTGTTCTATGAACTACATCAGGAGAAAGTTTCTGTCTTGAAGGTATTGAATTCTACTTTAATAACCTTCCAGTTTGAGAAATATCCAAATGTATCTTTAAAAAAGTATACAGGGGCTGGAGCAATAGCACAGTGGGTAGGGCATTTGCCTTGCAAACGGCCGACTTGGGTTCGATTCCCAGCATCCCATGTGGTCCCCTGAGCACCACCAGAGGTAATTCCTGAGAGCAGAGCTAGGAGTGACCACTGTGTATCACCAGGTGTGACCCAAAAAGCAAAAAAAAAAAAGATTTATTCTGAAAAAATATATATATATACAGTATCATATCATATTTATTAAATTATTTAGTTTTGGTACATATCTGGCAGTGCTCAGGGGCTACTCCTGAGCTCCAGATATGATACTTCCTGTCATCTGAGTTCAAGGAAAGTCTCTTTCTCTATACCATATCTCCTGCCCATTGAATCATGTTTCATATCCTATAATTTTGTTCGAATGGGGAACTTTTCCCAAAACCTGTGGGTAACCTTTAATGTAACCTTTAATAAGGAAATTAACTGAGATAATGTGTGCTGAAATTGCTAAAAAGTTTTATTGTGAGGAAATTTTTGCATGGCAAGGAGACATGGAAAAACTTGTCACACTCAAGTTTGTGTTTTGCTGATGGGTTTTAAAAGTGGTCAACATTCTTTTTTTTTTTCCTTTCTTTTATTAGTTCACCATGTGGAAAGTTACAAAGCTTTCAGGTTTAAGTCTCAGTTATACAATGCTCAAACACCCGTCCCTTCACCAGTGCACATATTCCACCACCAAGAATCATAATATACCTCCCCTCTTCCCCCCACCCCTCCAGCCCCCCACCCCACATGTGTAACTGGTAAATTTCACTTTACTTTGATTACATTCAATATTTCAATAAAAAAATTCACTATTATTGATTTGGAGTTTCTCCCCCCTAAAGTCGATCTGCTGAAAAACAAGCATTTGGTAATTTGTTTTCCATTGCTGAGAATGAAGAGATATGAGGTCTGGAGGCCGCACTAGCAGCAGCATAGTTTTGGATTTCTGTATTTCAGTAACTAAGTCTAGTGAAATGTCTGCCAGGAATCACAACATTGTAAGCTTGTACCTTTCAGCTACTTTATATTCCACATATGAGTGCGATCTTTCTATGTCTGTCTCTTTCTTTCTGACTCATTTCACTCAGCATGATACTTTCCATGTTGATCCACTTGTATGCAAATTTCATGACTTCATGTTTCCTGACAGCTACATAGTATTCCATTGTGTAAATATACCAGAGTTTCTTTAGCCAATCATCTGTTTTCGGGCACTCTGGTTTTTTCCATATTGTGGCTATTGTGAACAGAGCGGCAATGAACATGGAAATGCAGATGTCATCTCTACTATACCTTTTTGCCTCTCCGGGATATATTCCCAGGAGTGGTATTGCTGGGTCAAATGGGAGCTCAATTTCTAACTTTTTGAGAATCGTCCATATTGTTTTCCAAAAGGGCTGAACCAGTCGGCATTCCCACCAGCAGTGAAGGAGAGTCAACATTCTTATTTAATTGGATACAATGAGTATTTTAAGTCCTGGTTAGATTATTTCTCTGTGTTAATCACTGATGTCAAATTTTCCTTGTGACTTTTCCAGTTCCTGTAGGTATTTTTCTAATTCTTGTCAGTAAAGTTTCAGTAAAGTTTCTAAAGCTGTGTCTATTTTGTCCTGGTTTCATGTTCTGTGGATTCAAACATTAGTCCCATTTCCACTCTTCTGGGAATATGATGATGGTCACAAGGAGGAATAAGTACAGTACTGGTCAAGGAATAGGAGCAAAAATGGAATGTGTGCATTATCTAGGTACTTGGATAGATAATTTAAATTCCTGAAGGACTGAAATTTAACTATGAATGCCAAAATAAATAATTATTCTAATCCTTACACAGCATCTGTTATGATACTAATTATAATGGAGAAACAAATTATTCTGAAAAGGCTGAACTCAAGAAATTTATATCCTAGATGAAAAGGAGATATGTTTATGAATAATGACAATGTAAAACATCACTTGAAATATGCTACGGCAGGGACAAACTACGAGGATTTAGAGAAGTCGGTATTTACTTTCGGTTTTTTGTGGCTTTGGTTAGTGTAAATATGGATGACTTCAAAAAGTAGTATAGGTTTCAGTTTAGAGGCAAGTTGGTAGAGAAAACATATATTCAGGGTCAAACTTTTGTGCAGTACTTATGTGTATAAATTCCTCAAGTAGGTTTTCATAGATCCCATTAAGAATCTACTTGTTCTTTCACTTGTTTTGCCATTGAGCACATCTTGCTTCAGAGGCTTTCTAACCTGATGGGTACTTCACTTTTAATGCATTCACTTGAGATAAGTAATCTGAGTCTATTTTGTTATTGTTGTTCTGCAGAAAATAAAAAAAAAAAATCCCCCACCACTGTTTTTTTTTTTTTTTGGGTGGGAAGTGTGGTGTGGTTGTAGCAAAGGACATTAAGGAAAGGGTGAGATCTGGTGATTAGAAATCAATGCAAAAATATAATGTAAATTTGGAAGTAAATTTTCACATTTCTCACAAATGTATGGAATAATAATTCTATGACTGTTTATAAGGAGATTATCTGGCGCTGTCAGGAGGTGGCTTATGGGCATGATTCCTGGGTCACCTGAGACTGGGGGAAGCTGGCAGAGGATCTCTGCTCCTGGGTCCCTTTTAGCCAAGAGTCCAAGGTCACAAAGTTCTGTATTACCTGGGTTCTGTGGGACATCACTCATGTGTGAGGTTCAACCGGAGTGTGTGGAATCTCTTCATCGGCTATTGTCCAGAACTCATGGCTGCTTCTTCCAGAAGAGAACATAAAATGAGGCCCCCATAACCATGCCACCAGACTCCGTGCCAGGATGTTTTTACTTGGGGTACCCCAGATGGGAGCCAATAAGAGCCCTCCATGCCCCAGGGGACCCAGCCTCGGCAGCCGACCTCCACAACCCAACCACTGCCATGCTCCACGCAGTTTCCTACATGCTTGGGCCAAGCTTCACATACGAGTGAACATATTCTTGGACTGCGTAGCCACAAAAGCAGCCACGTGACACATCATAAGACACTCCCTACTAATTTTCCATACCTCTTGGAGAGCCTGGCAAGCTACCGAGAAGATATCCCACCTGCATGGCAGAGCCTGACAAGCTACCCGTGATGTATTCGATATGCCAAAAACAGTAACAACAGCATGCTATTCATGTTCCTAGATCGAGCAGATGTCATTGGGCTACACTACCATGCGACCGACAGGGATGAATGGAGATGTTACTGGTACCCGCTCACGCAATCGATGAGCAATGGGATGCCAGTGATACATTAATACAGTGATGACTGTTTATATCTCCCAATTATAACAGACATAAATGTAAGTCAATCAATTCAATTAAAAACGACTCTATGATGACACAGATTTTTCACCTTGTCCCTTCCTCATCTTAGAATTCTCTGAAATTGACTGAGGTTCTTCATATTCTTCTCAAACATTTTTATCACAATCATACTCTACAAGGTGTTTTCCCTTCCAGTTTATTTAGAGTCAGAGAAAAAACTCAGTTGTTTTCATCTTTGCTGCCTATTAGAATAATGTGTGGAGATTAAACACAATCCTGATGTGGATAACTGCTTTGCAGCTGAGGACAATAACAGCTTCAGAGCTACATAGCTCCTTTTCTCCCAAGTTTAAGAAAAAAACAAGTAGCATTTTGATCGAGCTTTATAACCTGGCCTTTTATTCTTTATTTACACAATAAACATGATCAGATTGGGCACTTATTTCTAAACACTACCTTGTTAGAATTGTGGAACCTCTTACCGTGTTGTTGCTGAAAGTAGGAATCACAAAACTAAAAAAGAGAAAGTTTTTTTATGATTTTATTGATAAATGATTTAGATACCTATTTCATATACATACATATTAAAAAATTATGAGTAAAATTTCATCAAGCACAAAGAAGTTGTGACTAGAAAATTGTCAAGAAGCCCTATATTTTTAATTGGAAAGACAGCACAGCAGATAAGGCATTTGCCTTGCATACATCCTACCTGGATTGATCCCTGACACCACACAAAGGCTTTTGAAAACTGCAGAACTGATCCCTGATCACAACCAAGGGCGACCTCAACACCTTTACTAAAAGAAAAGGAGATGCTATTCTCAGCAATGGTGCTTCTGAAAACAGTAACATATCTATCTGGGTTACAAAAGTGAAGAATTGGAAATAATATGTTTGGAGGTTGGTGGGTGCCAGGGATTATGCAAAATTCCTTTTCAAATTTAAATTTTATAAAAAGAAAACTTGCAAGTTATAAATTAGAATGGATTTCACTTTTTTAAACTCTTTTTTTTGCTATTGACATAAGGTATATATTGAGTGATTTGCAAGTTTTAAGTGTATAGTACAGATTGTGACAAGTACTACCCAAGTAACCCACAGTATCATAAAAACAGAACATTTTTTAAAATTTCCGATACGTACAATTCCCGATCATAAAGGTTAACACCATTTGGAATTTTTTTCAGAATAGATTAGATTTGCCTATTTCAAAGCTTCATAAAAATAGAATCATGAAATATGTACTCTTGTGTTTGTCTTCTATCACTTAACATAAATTTATATTCATCTCAGATGCTACAAATATCACTCATTAGTTCTTCTCATTCTATTGTTGGATACTATTCTAGTTTAAGAAAATAACATAATTTTATATCTATTCTTCAATTGGTAGAATTTTGCATAGCACCCAGTTTGGGACACTATGAAAAGTCTTTATGAAGATTCCTATGTAAGCTGAAATTTTATTTTGATTTTAGGCCATAAAGAGCTCTCACCCCTGCAGAGCTTACTCCTGGCTCTGTGCTCAGAGGTTTATAATATAGATACTAATGGGGTTATCATATTCTTTTTCCTTTACCAAATTTCAGCACACAGTTTTTTATCCGGAGTGATCATTTCCAATTATCCTTGTCATAGTGGTCCCTTCTATATCCCACCTGTCCTCTTCCCCAGCACTTGTGGCAGGTTTTCAATTGTGAACCAATCCTCTTGGCCCTTGTTTTTACTGTCCTTGGGTTTTAATCTCATATTATTTTTTTTATATTCCACAAATGAGTACAGGATTCTGTCTGTTCCTCTCTTTCTGAACTCATTTTACTCAGCTTGATACTCTCTATGTTCATCCATTCATAAGTGAATTTCATAACTTCATTTTACCTAACAGCTACATAATATTTTATTGTGTAGATGTACCATGTTTCTTTAACCACTCTTCTGTTCTAGAGACCTCAAGTTGTTTTCAGATTCTGGCTATTGTAAATAGTGTTTCAGTAAGCATAGAAGTGCAGATGGCATTTATGCTGTGTGTTTTTGAGCACCTGAGGTATACCCAGAAGTGATATTCCTGAGTCTTATGGAAGCTCAACTTCTGGATTTTTGTGTAATGCCCATATTGTTTTCCAAAAGGGGTGGACCAGTTGGCATTCCCACCAACAATGAAGATATGTCCCTTTCCCCCTGCATCCACTCCAGCACTGGTTGATTTTGTTCTCTTTTTTTTGAATTTTATTTTATCTTATTATTATTATTTATTGAATCCCATGTTGAAAGTTACAAAGCTTTCAGGTTTAAGTCTCAGTTATACAATGCCCGAAAACCCATCCCTTCACCAGTGCACATATTCCACCACCAAGAATCACAGTATACCTCCCCCCATGCCTCCAGCCTTCCAGCCCCCCACCCCACCTGTGTAGCTGATAAATTTCACTTTACTTTCTCTTTACTTTGATTAAATTCAATATTGCAACAAAAAACTCACTATTATTGTTTGTAGTAGTAGCGTAGAGGTACAAGATTGCAATGATGCAATTTCTGGCAGAAATTTCTCTGGACTTAGCTACTAAAATACTAAAATACAGAAATCCAAAACCAGGCAGCTACTATTGCGGCCGCTCGACCTCATATCTCTTCATTCTCAGCAATAGAAAACAAATTATCAAATGCTTTTGTTCTCTCTGATGTGTGCCAATTTCTGTGGTCTGAGATGATATCTTACTGTTGTTTTGATTTGCATCTCCCTGATGATTAATGATGTAGAGCATTTTTCATGTGTCATTTGGCCATTTGTTTTTCCTCTCTGAGGGAGTTTCTGTTTATTTCTTCTCCCAATTTTGATGGGTTGTATGCTTTTTTCTTGTAAAATTTTACCAGTGCCCTATATATCTTGGATATTAACTTCTTATCAGATGGGTTTGGGATAAATAATTTTTCCCAATCTGTAGGCTATCTTTGTATCATGACAACTGTTTCTTTTGAGGTACAGAAGCTTTTTAGTTTAATGTAGAGTTAGGTTTATCTTTGCTTCCACTTGCGTGGTCAGTGGTATTTCATTTTTGAAGATGCCTGTAGCTTTAATATTATAGAGTATTCTGATCACGTTTTCCTTCATATACCTTGTGGATTCAGGGTATAATACGGAGATCTTTAATCCACACTGATCTTAATTTTTTACCTGGTATTATAAAGCAGTTGAGTGTTTTTTTTTTTTGCATGTAGCTCTCTAGTTTTCTCAACATCACTGGTAGAAGAGGAATTCCTTTGACATTTCATTTTTCTTGCTCCTTTATGAAAGATTACATGATCATATATTTGAGGGTCTTTCAGGATATTTAACACTTTTCATTGATCTGCAGGTCTGTTTTTATTCCAATAACATGCTGTTTTAGCTTCTACAATTTTGTAATACAGTTTGAGTTAGGGAAGGTGATGCCTCCCATTTTCTTTTTCCTCAGGATTGCTTTAACTGTTTGTGGGAGTTTCTTGTTTCATATGAATTTCAGAAGTATCACTTGTATCACTTGTCTTTCCGTTGATCTTCAATTTGCTCCAATGGGCGCCAGTAACGTCTCCATTTGTCCCTTTGTGTGCTAGTGTAGCTCAATGATATCTGCTCGCTCCAGGAACAGGAAGAGCCTCAAACCGTTCATTCAGGGTTTTAACAAAGAAGTCTAACCATCTAGCTGATGGGTGGCCATGCGGTCTTTTGATGTCCCGTGGAATCCAGTCAGTAATAGCTCTAGTCCAGCGGTCATCTCTGAATTGCATTACGTGTCTGGCCCATCTGATTTTTGATGTCTTGGCAAACGAAACAATGTCCCTGACTCTTGATCATCGATGGAGGTTGGAAGTCCAGATTCCTTCTCTCACTTGAGTGAGACGTGATTCTTCTAGCATAGCCCTTTCGATTCCTCTTTGAGATATCCAAATAGCATTCTTATCCTGTTTGCATAGGGCCCAGGTCTCTGAGGCATACGTTAGTGCAGGAAGAATGGTGGAATCAAAAAGATGTGCTCGGAGTTGCTTCATCCTCTTACCCACTTCTTCAATGCTCTTGAAGTCATCCCATGCTGCTCTCTTCTTCCTGTGCAGTTCCGGCACCAAGCTGTTCCTCATGTTGAGTTCTCGACCCAGGTACACATAGCTGCTGCATTCGGAGATGTTCATTCCATTGAGTAAAATGGAGCATCAGGGACTGGTTCATTTCTTATGAGCATTGTCCTGTTGAGGTTCAGCTGCAGTCCAACCTTTCTACACTTGCGGTCAAAGTTGGCCAGCATTCATGCCAATTGGTTAATGTTTAGCATTATGAGAACGATGTTATCAGTGAAGCAGAGATGGTGTCGTTGACAACCGTCTATCTTCACTCCCATTCCTTCCCATTCTAATCATCGCATGACGTTCTCGGGGGTGGCACTGAAGAGTTTTGGTGAAATGGTATCACCCTGCCAAACCCCTCTCTTTACATCAATGATCATTTCCATGTAGAATGGTGAGATCCTGGTGGTGAATCCGTAATACAGCTCACAGAGGATCTTGATGTACTGAGTTTGAATGCCCTGTTTGGCTAGGGCTTCAATGACCACTTCAGTCTCAACAGAATCAAAGGCCTTCTTTAAATCTATGAACATTAGACAGAGCGGCATCTTGAACTCTCGCGAAACTTCAATGAGTTTGGTCACTGTGTGGATATGGTCGATCATGTTGAATCCTTTTCGGAACACAGCTTGCTCGCATGGTTGTACTTCATCTAGTGTTCTGCCTATTCTATTCAGAATGACATGAGTGAACAACTTGTAGACGACAGACAGCAGGCAGATTGGGCGATAGTTGCCAATGTCGTGGATGTCTCCCTTCTTGTACAACAGAACAGTCCTGCTGGTTTTCCATTGATATGGAACCTTGCATTCAGACAGGTAGCATGTGAAGAGCCAAGTCTATGTTTTGATGAGTACTGGTGGCAGATTCTTCAAGTGTTCGAGTCTGATCTTGTCTGGACTGGGTGTTGTATGTGTCTTTACCAATGAAATGGCATGTCAGATTTCAAAAGGGAGGACTTAAGAAATGACATATCCATCCTGCGGAATTTGGTATGTGGGCAGGTGGATGTGGCTGTCAAAGAGATCCGAGTAGAAGTCGTGAATAATTTTCTCCATTGCCCTTCTGGAGGATGTGATAGATCCATCGAGACGTCGGAGGGCAGTCATCTTGGTCTTGTAGTTAGCGAAGGACAGGCGAGCATTGCGAATATTTTCCCAGCTTCTGCCAAATCGGCCAACACTACTGCTCTTCTCTCTTTGAGGTCTTCCTTTATTGCTTCTCTACACAGCTTTGCGAGCTCGGACATTAGCTTGTGGTTGCCTGAGGCTCACGCCAAACCACATTGACGAATGAGCTCGAGAGTTTCCAAAGTCAGGCGTCTGTTTGTGACTTTCTCAATCTCGGCATTCTCCGTGCAGTCATGGAGGTGCTGAACAAGAATTTCAGAAGTGTTTTATCTATTTCTCTGAAAATTGTCATAGGTATCCTAATAGGGATTGTATTAAATTTGTGTAATGCTTTGGAGTTGTATTGTCTTTTTGACAATATTAATCTTCCCAATTTTTGAGCAGGGGATGTTTTCATTTACTCATGTCTGCTTTTTTAAAAAAAATATTGAATTACCGTTACATAGTTACAAGCTTTCATATTTGGGTTACAACCACACGACGATCAAACACCCATCCCTCCACCAGTGCACATTCCCTACCACCAGTATTTCCGGTATACCTCCCCCCTTTTACACCCTCCTCCTTCCTCCATGGCAGAAAATATTCCCCATACTCTCTCTCTACTTTTGGGCATTATGGCTTGCAACACAGACACTGAGAGGTCATCATGTTTGGTCCATTGTCTACTTTCAGCACACATCTCCCATCCCGACTGATTCCTCCAGGGTGACATTACAACAGAAACTATAGAAATTCAAAGAATCTTCAGATATTACCTTGAGAATCTTTATGCCATGAAACATGAAAACCTCCAGGGAATGGATAAATTTCTAGATTCCTATAGCCTCTCAAGGCTGAACCAAGAGGACCTGGAATACCTGAACAGACCTATCACTATCAAGGAAATTGAAATGGTAATAAAAAGTCTCCCCAAGCACAAAAGTCCTGGCCCAGATGGATTCAGTAGTGGATTATTTCAAACCTTTAAAGAGGACTTACTCCCAATCCTCTTTAAGCATTTTTCGAATTTCTACCTTCCTAGATTAATCTGCCTTTCCATAGCTGGTCAATATTACTTCTGGGAATATATCTTGAGGGTACAAAAAAGCACTGTAGAAATGACATCTGCACCTGTATGTTCATTGCAGCACTGTTAAGTCAGAATATGGAAAGTTATGGAAAGTATCATGACAAATGAAATGAGTCAGAAAGAGAGGGACAGACATGAATTTGTGGATTATAAAATATCATAATATGAGACTAACTCCCCAGGACAGTAGAGACAAGGGCCAGGAAGATTGTTCCATGGTTGGAAGCCTGCCTTATGAGCTGGGGGAGAAGGCAGCTGGGATAGAGAAGGGATCACTAAGTCAATGATGGTTGGAAGATCGCTCAGGATGGGAGATATATGCTGAAAGTAGATAAAGGACCAAACATGATGGCATCCATTATCTGTATTGCAAACCATAATGCCCATAAGTAGAGAGAGTAAAAGAGAAATTGTTTGCCAGAGAGGCAGGTGGATGGGTGGGAAGGTGGGGGTGTTGCTGGTGGAGGGATACTGGGGACATTGG
Organism: Sorex araneus; assembly: GCF_027595985.1. NCBI lineage: Eukaryota > Metazoa > Chordata > Mammalia > Eulipotyphla > Soricidae > Sorex > Sorex araneus. The sequence continues at coordinate 320,381,196 of NC_073313.1, forward strand.
TGGTGGAAAATGTACACTGGTGGAGGGATGCGTATTAGATCATTAACTAAAACTCAGACATGAAAGTTTTGTAACTGTAGCTCGTGGTGATTCAATTAAAAAATAAATGATAATAATAATTCCTATTAAATTTTAAAGTATATGTTATAGGTAAAAGATTATTGGTTTTTTTTAACAGGTGATATTTAGATGATTTATATTTTATTCTTGATATAACTTGTTAATAAATTTCAAAATCTCTTCTATTTTATTGAAATCTTCATACAGATAAACAAATGTCCTTGATGCACTGGTATTAAATATTTATAGTATCACACTGATTATTTCAGACCTATGTCCTTAATTTTTTATTTTTTTCTTCCTTGAAAAGTAATTACTAGAACATTATATGAGTTTTCTATAAGAATTTGAGTTTCAAGTCCTCCTTCCTTCCTTTTCTCCTTCTTTAATACTTGGCTGCTGGAACACTGTATAATTGAAACTCAATCATGAAGAGCTTTGTTATGCTCTATCTCATTATGATTCAATAAAATAAAAACTGTTTTTTTAAAGGAAAAAGAACATATATAGACCCTTTGACCAGGTTAAAAAATAAAAAAAATGGTGCTTAAGATACAAAGATAGGGGCTAGGGTAGCTTGCCAGGCTCTGCCATGCAGGTGAGATACTCTCGGTAGCTTTCCGGGCTCTCCGAGAGGGATGGAGGAATCGAACCCAGGTTGGCCACATGCAAGGCAAATGCCCTACCCATTGTGCTATCGCTCCAGTTCAACTACAGTGCTCAGGTAAGATCAATCTTTTTTAACCCTAGCAGGGTTCGAATCTAGTTATTGCTCTTTGGATCATGACAGAATTTGTCCATGACCATTCTATTAATTTATATTAACTTTGACCTGACCCATTTCGATGCCAGGGTAGCTCACAGCTTGCCCTGGGTCTATCCAGTCCCTTGTCAGGACCCTGGTTTTGGGGATCAAGGAAGTGATGGCAACTGAGGCTTAAGTTGAGAGAGCAGATGCCCTGGAGGTAACATCATCTGGAGACAATTAACTCCCAAGTTACAGGATTGTCTTTTTAACTGTCTTCCTGTGTCCATGCAAAAAGAGTGATAGAAATGTCATAAGACTGTATTGTGATAATGCAAATCTTGTTAATAATTTGCCAAAAATCACTGAACTATATTCAGGGAATGGGGTGAATTTTGTGGAATTTTAATTATATTAATAGAGATGTCAAAATAGCTAGAACTAGAAGAACCAGAGAGGAAATTAAGTTGGAATATATTGGTAAGTATTGCAAATATACCATGGTTTTATCTATTTTCCACATTTGTGCATCTTTTAAATCATTTAGAATTAAAAATTCTTTAAATTAACAATTGCTAGCACTTACAACACTAGTATCCAGTTTAATTGACATAGTCATTCTTGAACATATACTGTTCAAGAGGCATAAGGAAGTGGTTAAGAAATACAACTTATATAGCAGCAACCATGTTGGTAGCAGTGCACTATAAAGATTTAATAAAGCTTAAATATATTGATAGGAAAAAGAGAACATAATTAAACAACCTAAGAAATATTTATAGTAATATATTACTCAAATGTGGTTTCTTAAGCCTACTGAGGTGACAATGTAAAGGTTCAATTATGGCTAGTGATAACATCAAATTTGGAGAAAAGCATGGAGAGATAAACATGCAGGACAATAAATAAGGACCTACCAAAGCACAGCTCCTGGTTCTCTGCTTGCTGTTCCACCATTCCAGGCGAGGCCTGCAGCTGGCTGACATCACTGTGCCTACTCTGAACAGGAGGTAGAGCCTCACCCTTCTGGCCAGGTCCCAGCAGCCTCCACACTTGACCTGCTGCATACATGGCTGCGCAGACAGAACTACCTAGCAAATGACATGCTGCTCAGAGTTACACTCCTGTCATTTGGTGAAATAGGAAGAAAGAAAGAAAGCAACCTCAGGCTACTCCTTTAATATTTCCAGGGAATCTGGAAAGGTTACAAAGACTCGCACAAGAACAGCACAGCAAGAACATTAGAAAACCAATTGGGAAACAAGTAGAAACACATTCAGTTAAATGAGCAAAAAAAAAAAAAAATCACTAAAGAGATAAACACTAAACAATTCAGTAAATCCTCAGACAGTATCCTTAGTTTTATGATGAGGATATTTAATCGGCTCAAAGAAACAGTGACGCAGATAATCAGAAAAGCACAGGGACTGGAGCTATAGTACTTCATGTAGGGTGTTTGGCTTGCACACCACTGACCTGGGTTCAATCCCCAGTATCCCATATGGTCCCTGAGCACCGCCAGAAGTAATTCCCGAGTGCAGAGCCAGGAGTAATCCCTGTTCATCACTTGGTGTGATAAAAAAAAAAAACAGAAATTATAAGTCTAAATAAGAAAACTACTACAATCAGAAATTACGGAAATGAGGAGCATGGTAAGTGGTATAAAAAACTCAGTGGAGGTTTTGAACAGTAGAATAACAGCAGCTGAGCAAAAGATCAATGAACTCCAAGATGAGAAGGAGGAAACTACTAAGAATCAACAGAAGGCAGGCCTGAGGGATAATACACTGGATTGGGCACTTGCCTTTCATATGGCTGACCCGGGTTCAATACCTGGTATCCCATATGGTTCCCTGCACACCGCCACGAATAAGCCCTGAGCATTGCCTCATGTTAGCCAAAACCAAATAAGCAACAACAACAACAGAAAACTGAGTTATAAAATATTGTTTTTTAAAAAAACAGAATGTGGAAAATAGCCTGGAAAATGAACTGCATTCTACAGAACATTTAAGGATGAGTTTCAAAGGAGCAATATAAAAAGTATCAGTGTCTTGAAGGCAAATTCGATAAAGAAACAATAGTTAAAGAAATTACAGGTAAAACTTTCCTGGAGCAGAAGAATGCTAGAATTTCCTGGAGCTGAATTTGACATCCAAAAGGTTCAAAAAGTCCTACCAAAAATAGACTCAACCAGGAAAATTTCAAAACATTGTATTCGAAATGACACAGGTCAAAGACAGAGAATACTGAAAGCAGCAAGATCAAAATAGGAACTTACAAAGGAAAGCTGATCAGATATATGGCACATATAATGAGACTATGAGCCAGGAAAGTTTGGAAGAATACAGCACAAAAACTCAACAAGATGGTCACCTCACAAAGAATACTCTAGTTAGATTATCATTCAGATTTGAAGGAATGATACAGAGCTTCATGGATAGGAAATAGCTTAGGGAATTTATAGCCTTGAAAGTAATTTTGTAAGAAGTATTAAAAGAGATTCTGTATTTTTTATTTTTTGAAGAGTTTCTTTTTAAAGGATAGGACAGGCTTTCCAACATGTGGTATCGAGTCTCACACTCACTAATGGTGCATATAGCTGCTCACTACTAAACTAAGTAAGGTATGTTTACTCCTAGCTTGCTAAGAAAGTTTATACATTTTCTTAGATGAATTGATGCCTCATTTGTATTTCTTGTTATATTTCTGATCTTTTTTTTACATCTAGAGATTTTTCATTGTAATCTTTTACTTACTAAGCAGATACTTATGCAATATCTATAAAATAACATTTTCTGACATAAAACCATTATTTCCTTTCTCAGGATAAAACACTTTGTACTATTGTAGGCATTTCATATTTTCCATTTAATTTTCTTAAATTCTTCACAGTATTAAATTTTACATTTGTTGGCTTTGCTTATTTCATAGAAGCTCTAAAAGATATTAGCACAACATTTTTTAAAAAAATATTTAAAAAAGCCTTATTTTTGACAGGAAAGGCATAAAAATTACCACATAAGATTCAAGTATAAAGTAAAATTTAGTTCAATATATTTTAGATGTAATATATTTTATTTAGTGATGTAAATGAGAATAGGCAGTATTAAATATTGTATTAAATGAGTTGAATTTCTTCATGTAGGTTAAAATCATATAGCGGTCAGTTATCACAAATTTACTCTATTGACCTATTTTCTGATAATTCCATTTGTCATCCCTTTAAATTTTGTTTTTGATCAACTAATATGAAGCAGATTTGTTATATGTCTGCCAAGGGCAGAGGGTGGGGGTTTGAAGGGAATCTGGAACATGGGTGGAGGTAAGGGGGAGATTGGAGTTGGAATTGAAGTTGAAACATTGTATGCCTGAAACAACTCTATTATGAACAACTTTGTAAATCGTCAGTGAAAATTAAAATAAAATAAAATGACCCCCAAATAAATAAATAAATAAATAAGGGTCTATTTCATAGAAACCTTAATAAAATATATAAAAAATAATACTCTGAACATGCTTGGAGCATAGAAATAAATATATAAAACAAAAATAAAGTTAGAATAACTATGATCAAGATATTTTGATTGTTTAACTGATCTAGAGTCAAAGTAAAGTTAAAAAATACCCACCATGTAGAAAAGTGATTGAGTTCTCTGGACCGACAGGAAGAAATAAACTTGTTACTCTTTCCAATTAATGGAATTATGTGGAATAGAATAAATAATTCCCTGACTGATTTTATTCCCTATGTTTCCTTTCCAAAGTTACTAAATGTGAATATTCATTCAGTGGAATGTTCCTGAAAGTGATTAACATTTAAATAATATAAAGGTCTTAAAAAGTATACATTTCTTAGAGTAAATGTCATCTCTGGTAGTGAGATTTCTTTCCTACTTACCTCTATGATTATTTTTAAGAGTTTTTCCACTTTTAATTTTAAATATAGCGTTCTCAATTTTGTATAATCATGTTCTATTTGCCTGATACTTAACTTTTATAAGCCATTTTGATTATTCCTTTTCACTATTCATATCATAATCTACTAAAAGTGAAATTTTTTATTTGGTCTTCTGAGTTTTGGAGGACTTTGTGGATATGGAGTTATAGATTGCAATAATAATAATTTTATTATGTCTTCATTAATTAGTAAAAGTATATATTAACTCATTTTATTCTTTTAATTTCTTTAATAATAAAAAAGAAACAAATACAATAACCACATTATACATTAAATTGTTAACTTAAGCATTGATACAAATTTCTCAAAATATATAGGCTGCTTTTGAACATAGAAAACAATGTTGAGGCTTTCTTAATTCGCCATTGGCTTTCTGTTGCTTTTTGTTTTATCTTTTTTTTTTAAAATTTATTTATTTTTAATTAAAGAATCACCGTGAGGATACAGTTACAGATTTATACACTTTTGTGCTTATACTTCCCTCATACAAAGTTCGGGAACCCATCCCTTCACCAGTGCCCATTCTCCACCACCCGTAAACCCAGTGTCCCTCCCACCCTCCCCAATCCCATCTCCCCCCCACCCCACCCTGCCACTGTGGCAAGGCATTCCCTTCTGTTCTCTCTCTCTAATTAGCTGTTGTGGTTTGCAATAAAGGTGTTGAGTGGCCGCTGTGCTCAGTCTCTAGCCCTCATTCAGCCCGCAACTCCCTTCCCCCACATGGCCTTCGAATACAATGTAGTTGGTGATTGCTTCTCTGAGTTGACCTTTCCCCGGAACGTGAGGCCAGCCTCGAAGCCATGGAGTCAACCTCCTGGTACTTATTTCTACAGTTCTTGGGTGTTAGTCTCCCACTCTGTTATTCTATATACCATAGATGAGTGCAATCTTTCTATGTCTGTCTCTCTCTTTCTGACTCATTTCACTCAGCATGAAACTTTTCATGCCCATCCACTTAACTACAAAATTCTTGACCTCCTTTTTTCTAACAGCTGCATAGTATTCCACTGTATAGATGTACCAAAGTTTCCTCAACCAGTCATCCATCTGGGGCATTCGGGTTTTTTCCAGATTCTGGCTATTGTAAACAGTGCTGCGATGAACATACATGTGCAGATGTTGTTTCGATTGTACTTTTTTGCCTCTCTGGGATATATTCCCAGCAGTGGTATTGCTGGGTCAAATGGGAATTCAATATCTAATTTTTTGAGAGTCGTCCAAATTGTTTTCCAGAAGGGCTGAACCAGTCGGCATTCCCACCAGCAGTGAAGAAGGGTCCCTTTCTCCCCACATCCTCTCCAACAGCGGTTGCTTTTGTTCTTTTGGATGTGTGCTAGTCTCTGTGGTGTGAGGTGGTATCTCATGGTTGTTTTGATCTGCATCTCTCTGATGATTAGTGATGCAGAGCACTTTTTCATGTGCCTTTTGGCCATTCGTATTTCTTCCTTGGTAAAGTTTCTGTTCATTTCTTTGCCCCATTTTTTGATGGGGTTGGATGTTTTCTTCTTGTAGAGTTCAACCAGTGCTTTATATACCATTGATATCAACCCCTTATCTGATGGGTATTGTGTAAATATCCTTTCCCATTCTGTGGATAGTCTTTGTATTCTGGTCACTGTATCTCTTGCGGTGCAGAAGCTTTTTAGTTTAATGTAGTCCCATTTGTTGATCTCTGTTTTTACTAGATTGCTTAGTTCTGTGTCACCTTTGAAGATACCTTTATCTTCAATATCGTGGAGGGTTTCGCCGATCTTCTCTTCAATGTACCTTATGGTTTGTGGTCTAATGTTGAGGTCTTTAATCCATTTTGATCTGACTTTTGTGCATGGTGTCAGGTCAAGGTCTAAACCCATTTTTTTGCATGTGGTTGTCCAGTTGTGCCAGCACCATTTGTTAAAGAGGCTTTCCTTGCTCCACTTCACATCTCTTGCTCCCTTATCAAAGATTAGATGGTCATACATTTGGGGTTGTGTGTAGGGATATTCCACCCTGTTCCATTGGTCTACAGCTCTGCCTTTGTTCCAGTACCATGCTGTTTTAATTGTTACTGCTTTGTAGTAAAGTTTGAGGTTGGGGATGGTGATGTCTCCCATCATCTTTTTCCCAAGAATTGTTTTAGCTATCCTTGGACGTTTGTTATTCCATATGAATTTTAGGATTGCTTGATCCATTTCTTTGAAGAGTGTCATGGGTATATTTATAGGGATCGCATTGAATCTGTATAATGCTTTAGGGAGTATTGCCATTTTGACAACATTGATTCTCCCCTATCCACAAGCAGGGTATATGTTTCCATTTCCTCATGTCCTCTTTGATTTCATGGAGTAGCGTTATGTAGTTTTCTTTGTAAAGGTCTTTTACTTCCTTGGTTAAGCTGATTCCGAGGTACTTGATTTTCTGGGGCACGATTGTGAATGGGATTGCTTTTTTCATGTCCCTTTCCTCTGCCTCATAGTTTGCATATATGAAGGCCATGGATTTTTGGGTATTGATTTTGTAGCCTGCAACTTTACTGTATAAGTCTATTGTTTCTAAGAGTTTCTTAGTAGAGGTTTTAGGCTTCTCTAGATATAGTATCATGTCGTCTGCAAATAGTGAGAGTTTGATTTCTTCCCTTCCTATCTGGATGCCCTTAATCTCTTTTTCTTGTCTAATAGCTATCGCAAGTACTTCCAGTACTATATTGAAGAGGAGTGGTGAGAGTGGGCATCCTTGTCTTGTGCCTGATCTCAGAGGAAAGGCCCTTAGTTTTTCCCCGTTGAGGATAATGCTTGCCGTAGGCTTGTGATAGATGGCTTCGACTATCTTGAGGAAAGTTCCTCCAAACCCCATTTTGGCGAGGGTTTTCATCATGAAAGGATGTTGGATCTTGTCAAATGCTTTCTCTGCATCTATTGATATGATCATATGGTTTTTATCTTTACTTTTGTTGATATGCTGGATTATGTTGATTGATTTCCGAATGTTAAACCATCCTTGCATCCCTGGGATGAATCCCACTTGGTCGTGATGTATGATCTTTTTGATGAGTTGTTGGATCCTATTTGCTAGTATTTTGTTGAGGATCTTCGCATCGGTGTTCATCAGGGAAATTGGTCTGTAATTTTCTTTCTTAGTGGTGTCTTTGTTTGCTTTTGGTATTAGGGAGATATGTGCTTCATAGAAACTGTTTGGGAGAGTTCCTGTTTTTTCAATTTCCTGGAAAAGTTTGAGGAAAACAGGCAATAGGTCTTCTTTAAATGTTTGGAAGAATTCACCAGTGAAACCATCTGGGCCTGGGCTTTTGTTTTTGGGGAGGTTTTTGATTACAGTTTCAATTTCCTTAACATTGATGGGTCTATTCAGGTATTCCAGGTCTTCTTTCTTCAGTGTTTTGAGATTGTAGGAATCAAGGAATCCATCCATTTCTTTTAGGTTGTCCTTTTTTGTGGCGTAAAGATCTTCAAAGTAGTCTCTAATGATCTTTTGAATCTCACTGGTTTCTGTTATGATGTCCCCCTTTTCATTTCTGATTCGATTTATTAGAGTTTTCTCTCTTTCTTTCTTTGTGAGACTTGCTAGCGGTTTATCAATCTTATTTATTTTCTCAAAGAACCAACTCTTTGTTTCATTGATCTTTCGGATTGTTTTTTTGGTTTCGATGTCATTAATTTCTGCTCTAATTTTTATTATTTCTTTCCTTCGGTCTGGTTTGGGGTCCTTTTTCTGGTCCTTTTCTAGGGTCTTGAGTCGTGAAGTCAAGCTATCTATATGGGTCCTTTCTTCCTTCCTGAGGAATGCTTGGAGAGCTATAAATTTTCCCCTTAACACGGCTTTAGCTGCGTCCCATAGGTTTTGGTAGCTCGTGTCTTCATTCTCATTTGTTTCTAAGTATCTTTTGATTTCTTCCTTGATTTCCTTCTTGACCCACTCATTGTTCAACATGGAATTGTTTAATTTCCAGGTGTTTGATTTGATTTTCCGTATTTGTGGGTGGTTAGCTTCTATCTTCAGCGCATCGTGGTCTGAAAAGATGGTTGATACAATTTCTATTTTTCCGATTCTATTGAGGTATGTTCTGGAGCCCAGTACATGGTCTATTTTTGAAAATGTTCCATGTGCACTGGAAAAGAATGTGTATTCTTTCTTTTTGGGGTGTAAGGCCCTGTATAGGTCTATTAGGCCTCTCTCTTCAATTTCTTCATTCAGAGTCAGTGTTTCCTTGTTGAGTTTTGTTCTTGTGGATCTATCTAGAGGCGATAAGGCCGTATTGAAGTCTCCGACTACAATTGTGCTGTTAGTGATGTCCTCTTTGAAGTCTGTTAGGAGTCGTTTTAAATATTTAGCCGGTCGTTTGTTAGGAGCATATACGTTTAAGAGTGTGATTTCTTCCTGTTGTACATATCTCTTGATAAACAGAAAATGACCTTCGCTGTCCCTTTTGATCTTTTTCATCCTGAAATCTATGTTGTCGGATACCAGGATGGCCACTCCAGCTTTTTTAAGGGGGTTGTTTGCTTGGAGGATTGTTTTCCATCCTTTGACTTTGAGTCTATGTTTACTCTGTTTGTTCAGGTGTGTTTCTTGCAGACAACAGAATGTTGGGTTTAATTTCCGGATCCATTGAGCCACTCTGTGTCTCTTGATAGGTGCATTTAGGCCATTGACATTGAGAGAGATTATTGTGATGTGGTTTTGTGTCATCTTTCTGTGGGATTTGTTGTTCTTATGGGGCTCCTCCTTGTCTTACAGTAGCCCCTTTAGACCTTCTTTCAAGATTGGTTTTGAGTCTATTTAGTTCCTGAGCTGTTGTTTATCCGAGAAATAGTGTATGGTTCCTTCGAGTTTGAGTGAGAGTTTAGCTGGATAAAGTATTCTTGGTGAGGCATTCATTTCGTTGAGTTTTTTCACTATGTCCCACCATTGTCTTCGGGCTCGGAGGGTTTCTTCTGACAGATCGGCCGTAAATCTGAGGGGTGCTCCTTTGTATGTGATTTCCCTCTTTGACCTTGCTACTTGTAGAATTGTGTCTCTATCTACAGCATCCGCCATTCTGACTATGATATGCCTTGGAGTCTTTTTATTCGGGTCTCTTTTTGCTGGCACTCTTCGGACTTCTTGTATCTGGACGCCTGCCTTCTCCAGCTCTGGGAATTTCTTAGCAATGATGTCTTTGACTATGTTTTTTTCATTGGGGTTACTTCCCTGTGCTTCTGGTACTCCAATGATTCTTATGTTGTTCCTCTTGAAGTCATCCCCCAGGGCTCTGATTCGCTCTATAGCCATTTTGAGGTCTTTCGCCATTATTTGTTTCTGTCTGTAAGCTTTCTGCAGCTCATCCTCAAGCTCGCTGATTCTGTCTTCGGCTGTAGTCATTCTGCTGTTGAGGGCATCTAGTGAGATTTTTATTTCATCTACCGATTCCTTTATTTGTGAGACTTCCGTTCAAAGGTTTGAAATTTCTGCTCTCATTTCTGCTCTCATTTCTTCCTGTATTTTCTTGGTAGACCGTTCCAGCGCTTGATTCATCTCCTCCCTTAATTTATTGGATGTCTGTTCCATAGTTGCTTGGAGTAGGTCGACTCTCCTCCAGATTTCCTCTCTGAATTGTTTATCTGAGAGGTCCTAGATGTGAGAAGCCCCTGTTGAGGTTTCTGGTATCTCTTCTTCCCCCTCTCTTCGCGGGGGGGATTTTCGCTGCTTCTTCATATTGTCACGGAAGTGTAGAGTTGGAACCTTGTAGTTATTTATTCCTCTTCCTTTTTGTGGGAAGAAGGGGCTCCGATTGTGCTAAACTTCCCTTATTCACTGATAGCTTTTATACTGTCAGCCTAAGCTAATGGCTATTTTGCGTAAGTGTTTGAGGTCGCAAAAGTGAGTTTTCAAAGGAATACACAGTACCGATTGAGCTGAGGTAGCAAAGAATGACTGCGGCCGCGTTAGCGTTGGCCGCTCTGAGAGGAGGCCACGCCCACTTTTAGACCACGCCCACTAAGACACAGGCCACGCCCCCAGTGTCTCCCTGTTGATGGGGGGAAAGGGAGGGCGTGGCCGAGGGATGGTCCTCGTACCTGATGGACGTGCGCAGTTACAAGCCGGTTCGGGAGACGGGGTGCGCCGGGCGAGCAGGGAGTGACATCAGAAACTCGGGAGACGCAGATGGCCTCTCTGTTGCTTTTCTTTAATTTTTTTTTCATTCTTTTTGTGCCCCATAATTTTTCCTTAATGTTTCATATTTTTACCTCAGATAAGCTTCATGAAAATCACTGAGCTAAATCTCAAAGTAAATAATCTGAACATATTTATTGGAAAGATATAAGCAATTGAAAGAATGTTATGCAAAGGGCACAATAAAAAGGTCTAATAAAAATAAATAACTCGTCTTAACCAAGAGCCATACCCATTTATTATTTTCAGTATTGAGGTTATTGAAATATCACAAAATGTAGAGTCCTCTAATATATTTGCCTTTCATGAAGTTTTCTGAAATATTCACACCATTTCTAAATATCCAGAAGCCTACTAACCACATACATTCCCTAAGTAAATGAGAAATCACTGCATCATGGTAGTAATCCACTGATTTTTCAGTGTGCAATTTCCATGAAATCCCTAATATTATGTGAATGTAGTTTACTTAACTCTTTATATTAATTTATAATGATATTCCTTAAATCATGATGTTTTAAATAAGCTGACTATAAAATTAGTCAGTGGAAATGGAGAAAAGGAAAGAATGATTGTTAAGCATCAATCTGTACCCACTATAGCATATCCAGCATTATGCTGGTTGCTTGAAGTTATTCTACTTACTCTAAAAGCTAAGAATTATTTATAGGTATGTAGAGTTAATAATGAACTTTTGAAATTCAACTGACTGTATCCATTTAAAACTTAGATTCAAATAATTTAATTTGTGTAATAGTACAGAAAACAAATGCTATTCATTTATTATATTCCAAGTTATTGCTTAAAAGTTAGATGAAATATGTATTTCAAAATATAACCAATTATATTTTCAAGAATTCTTCAATTAATCTAATTTTAATTATTATGCTATTATAAAATGTTTTCAGTAATTTTAGCTTGAATCATTGGAAATACTATATTTAATAGATCTTAAATACTGTAAACAGGCAGTAGAAATTTAACAACTTTGAGTACTATGGCTTTTTATAGGGCTCTAATTTAGAGTTGCATGACGACGCAATTTTTGACCGGCTTTTAGATTACAGTATAGAACATATTTAAGCATATTTTATAGAATGTACTTAAACATATTTAATGGGATATTAAATGTATCAGTGATGTATCACTGTATCACTGTCGTCCCATTGCTCATGAATTTGCTTGAGTGGGCACCAGTAGCATCTCTATTGTGAGACTTGTTACTGGTTTTGGCATATAAAATAAGCCACGGCTAACTTGCTAGGCTCTGCCCTGAGGGCGAGATACTCTCAGTAGCTTGCCGGGCTCTGCGAAAGGCAGAGGAACCAAACCCAGGTCATCCGCATGCAAGGCAAACACCCTACCTGCTGTGCTTTCACTCTAGCCCTATTATATATATATATATGTGTATATATATATAATATACAGTTTATATAATATATATTAGACAAACGTTATATATAGGATATAGCACTGTAGCACTGTGTAGCACTGTCCTCTGGTTGCTCATCGATTTCCTCGAGCAGGCACCAGTAACGTCTCCATTGTGAGACTTGTTGTTACTGTTTTTGGCATATCTAATACCCCACAGGGAGCTTGTCAGGCTCTGTAGTGCCGGCGGGATACTCTCTGTAGCTTGCCCGCTGTCCCAGAGGGATGGAGGAATGGAACCCCGGGTCGGCCACGTGCAAGGCAAATTCCAACCCTCTGTGCTATTGCTCTAGCCCAAAGCTATTCATAGTTATGGAAAAAAAGTGGGGTCAGAGCATGGGGGGAAAAGAGGGTGACAACCGGATCATCTACGGGATGACCACTAGGGGACAGTGTTGGCCTCACTCAGTTTAGCTGCCTGGGAAGAAGGTGAGTTGTTGACGGAGGGAAGGAGCGCCGGCTGGGGCCTGTGACTCTGAGTCCCCTCTGCTTTGCCCTCCGTTTTGATTCCCTGTCATTCCAGAGCGGGGCCACGCGCCCTAGAGATGCTTGAGGGGGAAAGGCGAGATGGAAGGCGGTGCAGCTCAGAAGCACAGAGGATCCTAAGCCCAAGTGGTTCCTGGCTTCCATCCAAGGGCAGAGAGGGGCTGGGCAGCGCAGCTGAGCCATCGAGGCCAGCTGCAGACCAGTCAACCTATCCAGAGCCCTTGGGCCAGCTCCAGTCGATAGTGGGGCACTGCCTGCAGCCCGACTTGAGAAGGGTTCCGAGGGAAAGTGTGCTGATGGATTATTTCTGTCTGCCACGGGTGCTGAACGGGCAAGTCTGGCAAGGCTCCCCTTTCCAAGAAGCCTCTGCTTTGTCTTCTGCATCCTGCCAAGGCCGGGCAGGGGCAGGGCAAGGAAGCAAGCGGGGTTCGGGGGATGGAAGGGGCACAAACCAGCAGTGAAAACTGGTGGAAACCGGGTGCCACCTCGCCTGCACACAGCTCTCAGGAAAGCTAGCAGGAGGCAAGGAGCTGCTCGCCACGCCCCTCCACTCCCTCACACGCCCCTCCACATCCCTCCACTCCCTCACACACCCCTAGACTCCCTCACACACTCCTACACACCCATCTATATAAATATATATAATATGTCCCATATATAACACATATATTGGTATATAAATGTATATATAAACTTATATATCGGATATATATTATCAAGTTATATATTATTTTAAAAATTAATGATTTTTTATTTCTATTGGAGAGCACTAGAGACATATAGTCTGGAATACCCCAATGGAGATGTGAAAAAGTAGGTCTTTACCATGTAATACTTATTAGTCATTGATTGGGAGGAATTTCCTGATATTCCTAACCTGACACTGATATTTCTTTTTTTTAAAATTTTTTAAAAATTTATTTATTTTTTAATAAGTGAGTTACAGTGAGGGTACAGTTACAAATTCACACATTTTCGTGCTTGTTTTTCCTTCATGCAATGTTTGAGAACCCATCCCTCCACCAGTGTCCATTCTCTACCACCAATGAACCCAGTATCCCTCCCATCTCCCCAATCCCATCCCCCCACCCCCCCTCTGTGGCCTGTGATGGGGCATTCCAATTTGATCTCTCTCTCTCTCCTTTTGGGTGTTGTGGTTTGCAATAGGGGTATTGAGTGGTCATCCTGTTCAGTCTCTAATCTACTTTCAGCACGCATCTCCTTGTATTCTGGTCACTGTGTCTTTTGCGGTGCAGAAACTTCTTAGTTTAATGTAGTCCCATTTGTTTATCTCTGTTTCTATTTGATTGCTTAGTTCCGTGTCATCTTTGAAGATACCTTTATCTTTAATATCGTGAAGGGTTTTGCCAACCTTGTCTTCAATGTACCTTATGGGTTCTGGTCTGATGTTGAGGTCTTTAATCCATTTTGATCTGATTTTTGTGCATGGGGTCAGGTCGAGGTCTAAGCCCATTCTTTTGCATGTGGTTGTCCAGTTATGCCAGCACCATTTGTTGAAGAGGCTTTCCTTGCTCCACTTCACATTTCTTGCTCCCTTATCAAAGATTAGATGATCATACATTTGGGGTTGTGTGTAGAGATATTCCACTGGTCTGCAGCTCTGCCTTTGTTCCAGTACCATGCTGTTTTAATTGTTACAGCTTTGTAGCAAAGTTTAAGATTGGGGAGGGTGATGCCTCCCATCATCTTTTTCCCCAGAATTGTTTTAGCTATCCATGGGCGTTTATTGTTCCATATGAATTTCAGGATTGCTTGATCCATTTCTTTGAAGAATGTCATGGGTATCCTTATAGGGATCGCATTAAATCTGTATAATGCTTTGGGGAGTATTGCCATTTTGACAATGTTGATTCTCCCTATCCATGAGCAGGGGATATGTTTCCATTTCCTCATGTCCTCCTTTATTTCGTGGAGTAGCATTTTATAGTTTTCTTCATAGAAGTCCTTTACTTCTTTAGTTAAGCTGATTCCAAGGTATTTGATTTTCTGGGGCACGATTGTGAACAGGATTGCTTTTTTCATGTCCCTTTCCTCTGTCTCATTGTCTGCATATAGGAAGGCCATAGATTTTTGGGTATTGATTTTATAGCTTGCGACTTTACTGTAGAGGTCAATTGTTTCTAAGAGTTTCTTAGTAGAGCTTTTAGGTTTCTCTAGATATAGTATCATATCGTCTGCGAATAGTGAGAGTTTGATTTCTTCCTTTCCTATCTGAATGCCCTTAATATCTTTTTCTTGCCTAATGGCTATTGCTAGTACTTCCAGTACTATATTAAAGAGAAGTGGTGAGAGTGGGCATCCTTGTCTTGTGCCTGATCTTAGAGGAAAGAAAGGCCCTTATTTTTTCCCCATTGGTGATAATTCTTGCCATAAGTTCGTGGTAGATGGCTTTGACTATCTTGAGGAAAGTTCCTCCAAAACCAATTTTGGTGAGAGTTTTTATCATGAACGGATGTTGGATCTTGACACTTATATTTCTAACCTGACATTATATATGCACAATTCCTTTTTGGATTAGAGAATGTATTCAGGAAAAAGATGAAGACCCTGGATGTTGGGATATGTATGGAAAGTGAGTTGGAATACAGTAAATGGAAGAGCAATGAGAATTTTTAAGACAGTGGTAACATCTGTTAAAACACCTAAAAGAAACATTATTTTTAAATGGGAAGTAAGTTAAAGTTAGTGTTAAGTGATGGATAATTGTATGGCCATTATAGGTTGATAGGCCAATAGTTAAATCCAGTCTCTGCATATTCTGGTAGACTAATCTTGAAAAAGTATTTAATTTGTCTCCTGGTAGGAGTCCAAATCTATAAAATAGAGAATCTAACATCAACCATAAAATCTATAAAGCTTAAGCAAGATAATATTACAATATCTACAGAAAGCTAACAAAGAATCTAAAATACAATAAATGATATTAGTATATTCAGAAAAAAATGTACTTAGAATACCTTAAAATTTTTATCAGTCTTATTCAGTCTTATTCCAAAGCAAAAATCTTCTAAAATATCCTCTGTGACTGTTTAACCTGAACTTGAATTCTTATAGTTACAGGGCATTCAGAAACAGATTTGTCCATAATGCTTTGGGATATCAATAATAGTAATATACTCTTTCCTGTATTGAAATTTAAATTATTTTTCATTAAATAGCCTCAAAGACTAAGGGTGGCTTAGTTTCATTTCCAACATTTGTAGAACCTAGGGTTAAAAACGATAATCCCATGCTTTTTATCTTGAAGTCACAATCAAAGTAGAATAATTGATAGATACCATATTTTTATTGTCTTGTTTTGAAAAATACATATGTATATTGGGAAAAAATTATTAAGATACCACTTGTTAATATCTGGAGGATGTCAAAATATAAATTAAAACATTTCATTCTGTTTAATATCTAGTTAAAATGGGTTTTTATTACTTATATTATTACTAAATTAGTATGGGCATTTAAAAATATTGTCTTCCTTTATTCAATTCTAGTTCTTTGTTTTACAAGCATTATTTTCTTATAATCACAATTTTAGCATTATATGACAGTATTACCAAATTAAATACCTTTTTTCTGTGAAGCAAAATAATTGTTATTGCAACAGTTTTACTAGAGAATAGGAGAGAAGAGAAAGAGAGATGTGCATGTTTAAAGAAAACATGGGCTTTCTCAGAGTAGAAAATTTCCAAACTACAAAACTTTTAAAACATGAAATTATTGTATAACTGAGACTTAAACCTGAAAGCTTTGTAACTTTCCACATGGTGATTCAATAAAAGAATAAATTAAAAAAACATGAAATCACTTTTATAGTCCATTATTATGAATTATACAGTCAAGAACCAATGTTGTAATCTTTTGGAAATCAATTTAATTATGTTAAAGTTAGTATCTTTAGGTATACAGCTGATGGACTTCACAAATGATTAGTTTCAAAATGACCAACTATTTGGTATTTGAAATTTGAAACTATTTGGTATTTCTCTAATTCTAAGTTCCCAAATGCTCCTTTTCAGACAATTTTTCTGACAAATCCCAGTCCTCAATAATCTTATTGAGTTATTATAGTGCTTAGTTATTTAGTTATTTCAACATGAAAAACTTTCCTACTGAGGTACTAGCACTACAATTATCAACATCATTATTGATTAAAAGTCAGAATAAAAAATAAATTATAGTTTTTATATAATGTGCTCAGATTTTATAATAAGTAAAATAGTCAAGTTACAAAGCATTTTAATTTCTCCTGTAAATTGTTATCAGATTGCCATTTTCATAATCCCACAAGAACTATACACAGTTCTATAGATTATTGCATTCATTCTTATTTCAATTTTTTCAATGCTAGAGTATTATAAAAAATAAAAGTAACAGCATGGTGCCAAATTTGTTCTAATTTCTCTTAATATACATTGATCTATGATTGTCAGAAAATATTATTCTCTATGGAAAACGCTGTTGTGATTATTTGTTCATGAATCTTATCCCTCACAGCCAGAGTTATGTTGTTCATTTCCTTGTTCTAATTGTCTTGTTTTTACTGAAACTTTATTTGTGATGTTTATAAGCTAAACTTTATATATAGAATTAAAAGCTAAATTTTTCAAAAGACAGCCCTTGAATATGGTGTTTTTCTTATTCACCATGCTTTCTAGATACAGCCCCTGTAGTATTAAAATTTTAATATTTATTCATAAAAATGAGCTTTAAAACTGAGCCTATGAAATTTCAGACATTCAAATTTTAGACACCGAGCTAAATGTTCTCTATTTCCTTGGTCTAGATAATTGATTTTGAAATCTCAAAAAAAAAATAGTGTAATGGAAATAACAATTCTATATTTCTATTAGTTTAAGAATTGTTCATTTAAAAAAACTGGTAAAATATCTTCACATTTTATACACTTTATTGTTAAAATGGAAGTATTAATTAAAAATTGGGGGTGATCAGTAGAAGAATGTATGCAAAGCATGGTGAGAATGATTGAACACAAATGAAAATATAGATGTGTGCTAATAAAACTCTATATTCAGAGAAGATAATAAGGTGTCTTTTACCAGACTACCAAAAAAAGACAAGCATTTGTTAATGTGAGGTGAGGTGATGGACTACTTAAAGAAGTAAGAAAAGATCACTTGTATCACTTGTCATCCCGTAGTTCATCAATCTATTCAGTGGGCACCAGTAATGCCTCCATTCGTACCTGTAGCGTGCTAGTGCAGCCCAATTGTGTCTGCTTACTTCAGGAGCACGAAGAGCCTCAGTCGTTCATTCAGAGTCTTGACAAAGAAGTCTGTCTATCTCATAGGTGAGCAGCCACATGGTCTTTTGACATCCCATGGCATCCAGTCAGTAACAACTCTAATCCAGTGGTCATCTCTAAATCACATTCCCTGTCCAGCCCATCTGATTTTTGATGCCTTGGCAAACAATTTAGCATCCCTGATTCTTGATCGTCAACAGAGGTCGGAACTCCAGATTCCTTCTCTCACTTGAGTGAAACGTTATACTCCAAGCATAGCACTTTCCATTCCTCTTTGGGATACCCAAATAGCGTTCTCATCCTGTTTTCATATGGCCCAGGTCTCTGAGGCATATGTTAGTGCAGGAAGAATGGTGGAGTCGAAAAGATGTGCCTGAAGCCAGAGGTTCTTTGTCCTCTTAACCACATCTTCAACACTTTTGAAGCTGTTCCATTCCGTTCTCTTCCTCCTGCACAGTTCAGGTGCCAGGTCGTTTGTCATGATGAGTTCTTGACCTACGTACACATAACTGCTGCATTTGAAGATGTCTGTTCCATTGAGGGCAAATGGAACATCAGGAACTAGTCTGTTTCTCATGAACATTGTCTTCATGGGATTCAGCTGCAGTCTGACCTTCCACACTCAAGGTCAAAGTCGGCCAGCTTTCGTGTGCTTGGCTGATATTTGGTGTTATGAGAACGATGTCATCAGCGAAGAGGAGGTGGTGTAGTTGCCGACTATCTATCTTCACTCCCATTCCTTCCCATTTCAGTTCTCACATGATGTTCTCGAGGGTGGCACTGAAGAGTTTTGTTGAAATGGTGTCATCCTGCCGAACCCCTCTCTTTACTTTGATGATCAATTTTTTGTAGAATGGTGAGATCCCAGTGGTGAATCCATAATACAGCTCACGGAAAATTCTGATGTATTGAGTTTGAACAATCGGTTTAGCTAGAGCTTTGATGACCACTTCAGTCTCAACAGAGTCAAAGGCCTTTTTTAAATCAATGAACATTAGACAGAGTGGCATCTTGAATTATTGAGAAACCTCAATGAGCTTGGTAACCAAGTGGATATAGTCGATTGTGCTGAATCCATTTTGAAACCCGACTTGCTCCCTTGGTTGTCTTTCATCTAGTTTTCTGCCAATCCTGTTCAGGATGACTTCTCACAGGTAGCATGTGAAGAGCTGAGCCAGTGTATTGACGAGTACTGGCAGGATATTCTTCAGGTGTTCGGGTCTGACCTTGTCTGGACTGGGTGCTGTACATTTCTTTACTGATGAAATGGTATGTTGGATTTTGGAAGGGAGAACGCTGGAAACGACATATACATCCTGTGGAGTTTGGTATGTGGGCAGGTGGACGTGGCTATCAAAGAGATCTGAGTAGAAGTCATGGATAACCTTTTTCATTGCCCTTCTGTAAGATGTGATAGATCCATCAGTATGTCGAAGGGCAATCATCTTGGTCTTACACTTGGCAAAAATCAGGCAGGTGTTGCGAATATACTTTTCCCAGCTTCTGTCTTATCAGCCAACACTGCTGTTCTTCTCTCATTGAGGTCTTCCTTTATCGCTTCTCTGCACAGCTTTGTGAGCTTGGATGTTAGCTTGTGATTGCCTGAGGCTCACAGCAAACCACGTTGATTAATGAGCTTGAGAGTTTCTGAAGCCAGACGTCTTTTCATGGATTTCTCACTCTTGGTATTCCTTGTACAGTCATGCAGGTGCTGAACCCGTCGATTGTATTCTCTGTTGATGTTGTCAACGAGAGCATCTTCCCACATTGCCGCAATAGTGCCAACAAGCTCCTAGTTGGCGTTCTGGGAGTTCTCTTCTTAAACTTTGCAGCCCTTTCTCCTTACTCCATGAAGTAGATTTTTGCATGGAAGAGGCGGTGGACTGATCCTGTTTGGAATTTTGAGACAACAGCCACATCAGTCAGGCAAAACCATCGATTAAATATGATGTGATCAATTTCATAGTGGAACTGTCCAGCAGGAGACTCCCATGTCCAATGTTTAGAGTCAGCCTTCTCGAACTGCAAGTTACCAGAGATGGTCTTGGTGAAAATGATGAACTCAGACAGTCTCTCATCTTTTTCTTTCCATTCTAGGCCATGGGTCCCAATGTGGAGTTCTTCAGGTGACCTTCTAGTTCCTATTTTGGCAATAAAAATCACTGAAAATGACTTTGTAGGTGTGGTCTTCTTTATAGAACTTCTCCAGCTCCATGTAGAACTTCTCAATTTCTTCTTTGTCGTAGTTGGATGTTGGTGCATAAACAACGAAGATAGAAACTGCCAGCAGTGAGCCACATCTATTCAAACGTAAGCGTCTGATTTGGGTTGGTAGGCATTCTAATGAATCAATGCTCATATCTAAATTCATGTTCATAAGGACACAGACACCACCGACACCTCTACTATCACATGTTCCAAGGAACAGTTTTTCTCAGTGTTGAAAACAGCATTATGTGTTCGATGCCTTCTCGTCTCGGTCAATTGAATGACGTCATACTTGATCCTCCATACTTGCACCATCACGTCCTTGATGGATACTTCCAATGCCAGCATATGTGCATTAAAAGTGCAGACAGTCATTTTAGTCCTTCTTCGTTTGGGCAGCCTAGTTCAGCCCTGAGATTTTATCAGCCTCTCCTTATTTGTCCTTCTTAATGCTGCTGTATTGGGGGCTCTTCCAGGGTCAGGGAAGTGAGGCCCATTGTTGTTACTGGTTTTGGCATACTAAATACACCACAGGTAGCTTTCCATGCTCTGCCATGCAGTCAGGATACTCTTGGTAGCTTGCTGGGCTCTCTGAGAGGGATGGAGGCTTTCAGGATAGCTTCCAATCACCATTAATTGTGTTCTGATGGTTCACATCATATTTGAACCCCATCAGATATGGTGCGGTAATAATGGAAAATGGGTAGGAAGTGTTTATGATGTGTCATGCAGCCACTTTGTGGCCACGTGATCTGGAAAAGCAGCCTGGAGCGTGGCGGCAGTTGGGTATTAGAGGTCGGCTGATGAGGAATTTATATGGCACTGACAGGGTGGGTCTTATGGCTGTGTCCCCTGAGTTGCCAGAGATTGGTGGAAGCAGGCAGAGGATCCCCATTTCCAGGTTCCATTGAGCCTAGAGTCCAAGGTCACAAAGTTCCATTTTACCTGGTTCTGTGGGACTTCACTCATGCTTGAGGTTCAGTACAAGCATCCTGAAAAGCAGCCTGGAACATGGGGATACAGGGGGAATTGTGTTAATGAGAAAAGGATTCTTAGGTGAGATATAACTAAGACTTGAATAGAAGTAAATAAAAAGAAGTAAGAAAAAAAGACAGAAATGAAAACTTTGGAAGAATCGACTGTCCACTATTATTTTTACCTTAGGTTGGGGTACTAGAGAATTAGGGGGAAGGGTAATTACAACAGATAAAATACAAAGAAGAGAGGAACTTTTGAATAAACATTTTAATAAACTTTTGAAATAAACCATTTCAACTCTCTATGGCAAAATGAAAATATTTTTCATATGTTCATTTATACCATATTTGCAATAGAGAAGAATTGTCAACGCTTAATGTAAAATTTCACATGAAAATCTACACTAAGGTTTTTCATCTATAGGTTTTGAGACCACACTATGTGGGCCTATGATCCAACTCTGGTTGTCCACATAAAAGACAAAAACCTTATTCGCTATACTATCTCTCTAGTCCCCAAAAGCCTTTGGTAATACCGATGTTTATTATTATATCATTTCAAAAGGTGGGTAAACTTGTGTCAGTTTTCATTTCATATTAAGCTTTATAGCATTTTTAATTTTGTCAAGATAATGTCACATAGGTATGAGGAAATAAAAGATGATAAAATAAAACCAGCATTAAAATTATTCTAAAAAGTATCTGGTGATAATGTGCATAAGACTGAAAACCACAACAAAGGATACTGAGTATGATGACTAAGTACTTTTATTTCCCCTCTGCTTTGGGGGTCACATCCGGTGATGCACAAGAGTTACTCCTGATTTCTGCACTTAGGATTTCTCCTGGCAGTGCTTGGAAGGCTGGGAATCAAACCCGGGTCAGCTGTGTGTAAAGCAAACAACCTACCCACTGTGCTATTGCTCCAGCCCCAAGCACTCCTGCATAGTAGACTGGCCCCATTTTTCCTATTGATATGCAGAAGGTAAATATATGCTGTTATTAGTATTTCCTGCTACCCATGCAATGATTCAACTGAGATAATTGAATAATCCATATGCAAATTGAAAGGAAAAGCAATTTGGTAATTAAAAAATAGACAATGGTGGTCTGTGGGAACATGTTATCCTTGTCAAAATAGGGGCTTTTTAATACTGGGAAAGAAGAGTCTTCTTTCTAGTTCCATTGTGTAGGATTGCAGCTATTCGTATTCATTGCACGTCTTCCTATGCCTAGTCTCTAGAGTTTTAAATGATGCTACTTAAGTGCTTTCCTGTCAGATGGCACAAAAACTCATTTGTCAACAAAAGGAAAATAAAGTACCTCTGCTCTGCCAAATACCAGAACATTCATCTAACTCCACTTCATAGAATATCTGTTCCTAATAATATATATAGTGGTAAAGACCTAGATGTTATTAACATGTAAGCCAAAGATGGCTTCTATGTTTTCAGGGAAAATAGTATCCCACAAGGGGGGTTATAAATAAAATTCAAATCTCCATTTTACACTACCTCATACCTATTAGAGTCTTATTCATTCATCCTGAATCTCTTTG
This sequence comes from Sorex araneus, assembly GCF_027595985.1. Taxonomy (NCBI): domain Eukaryota; kingdom Metazoa; phylum Chordata; class Mammalia; order Eulipotyphla; family Soricidae; genus Sorex; species Sorex araneus. Next base: position 320,404,050 of record NC_073313.1, read on the forward strand.
AGAATTATACTCTTCTTTTTGATATTTAAATCTCATAAAAACTTTTTAAAAGGGAATTTTTATTTTATTTTAGTGAAGCAAAATATTTTTTAACTGAAATAAATTTATAGAGCTATGAGGAGATAGGAAGAGAGAGATACAGAAAGAACACAGGCTTCTCCAGAATAAAAAAAAACTCTAAACAGTGAGTTTTTGACTGAAACACAAGCATAAAAGTTTCTAAGTCTGTAACTGTACCTCATAGCGATTCACTAATTAAAAAAAGAAAAAGAAAAAGAAAGAAATAAAAAGGGAATTTCCTTCTGTCTTAGAGTATATGAGTCAACCAATGACTTTAAGTTTATATTCCAGCTACGCATAAGGTATCCCAAAGACTACTCATCACCGAGCCATGCATAACCCCTAAGCACCGCAGGGTATGGCAAAACAAAAAGACAAGCTCAGGCCATTGTCTACATTGATGTTCATTTTTAATTTATCTTCCCCAAGTAATTATTAATCATGTGTGATTTGCTATTAAAAGAACATTGGCAAATGTCCCCCCCCCCCAAAAAAAAGGTTTTTAATTTCACACTCTGAGAAGTAGAATACATACATCTAGTTGAGTAGATGCCAAAGATATTGCTCAATATCTCACAATATATAGCACATTCACACACATACTCAGAGTGAAAAATTATCTAGTCCAAGATGAAATAATGTAACTGTTAGAAATCTTAATTTGTAGCTTTTAGATTTCTGCTCTGGATACCCACAGAGCCATCTTTTTTTTTTTTGCTAACAACCAGTATGTATTTTTTACTTATTAAATTGTGGTGACCTCATATTTTGATCTGCTAAGAAGAATAAACCAAAAGATGCTTGATAAGATACTATTTTTTGCATAATAATAAATATATTTGTTTGAACCAAGTGAGAAACTTTCACTGGGATGATTCATTATCTTCACAGAAAGGTGAAGCCTGCCACCAATCTAATCATCACTCAGGGCAGAATAAGTGAATTTTGGGTTTCTCTTATTCCTGCATGTGAAATCTTTGCTGAACACTGATGACAATTAGGATTTGCTCTAGTCTCTTTGTTGCAGATGGGTGTTCTCTGGGTGAGTTATGTGAAGTTGAGTGGAGAAGGGTAGCAGAAGAAACTCTACTACATTGTCTTTATCCACCTCTGTCACCCCAGAAATTCTTGGAAGATCCTAGGAGGGTCTGCTCTGAGGCCCCGTGCAGCATGGACTTCACGTCCCTCCACCTGTACCTGATGTCCACTTGTTTTTCCCTGCCACCGAATTTCTCAGGGAGCTACAAACTCAGGCTGGAGTGAGAAATTATTCTTGCAGAAAAGGAAAGTCAGTCCAACCTAGCCCTTACCCTAGTTTTTCAGGTCCATTGCCGTGCTCTGACAAAAAAACGAATTTAATTCACAAGATAGTCAATTTAAAGCAGTTTTTATTTGGAAATTTTAAGAAAAGGGGGGAGACGAAGGAGGGAAGGAGAGTCGAGAGAGAACTTGAGCTTTTCCAGAGATGGAGAGAGCTGAGGGTACACATTCCAAAAAGAGAAAACGCAGAGAGCATGTGTGTGCAGGAAACATGTGCCCCGCAGTATGGACATGGGCAGCTTGAGCTGGTAACACATGTATGCTTTGTGCAAATTAGTTTATATACAGTTTTTGCAAACTTCCCCCACAAGGGGATTTCTATGTAGGTTAGTTTCTGGCTATGGCGTTTTCAAAGAACAGACTTCCAAACTTGTGATGGTCTTCCTTCATGTCCTCATCACAGACCTCTGTTCCTGCCGGAGCTTCTATTGGAAGGGATTCAGTCTTCTCTGTGACCATGCTGGTGCCTGTTAAAAACTCTAATAACATCTCAGTTCCTGTGTCCACAAAGTAGGTCCTGGCAATAAGGTTCTTAGAAGCTTTGGGGTATTGACAGAATAATTTCTTCAAATTCCATTGTCCTTTTACTATATCCCAAGAACTCATTGCAGACCTTCTTCCCCAATTACCTGCTTGCCTGCTTCAAAATCAATAAAAAGAAAATTCATCATTAATATATTTAGTCCTTCATGGGATAGAGATTATTTATAATTTTATAAATGCTATAAATTGATTTATGCCTTACTACTTTCAATATTTTTTCTTTCACTTATCATTTCTTATTTAATCCATATCATAAAGATTTCCAAAATTTTCTTTTTGTCCTTTTGGTTGTTTTCCTTTTTCTATAATTAGAGGGTTCTGCCATTTAGAATTCCATCAACTTAATTTACAGGTTTATGTTCAGCTTAAGTATCACTAAGCTCTCTAATTTGATACTTACCCACTTCAACGCAATTAAGATTTTATTCTCATTATACTGTTATAAAAATTCATCATTTATACTTTAGGTTACTCCAGCATTGGTTCTGATGGAGGGTTTTGCTTCTGGGTTTCTCCTCTGGAAAATCATGATAATCTGTATTCATCTATTAGGTTACCCACTTTAGGGGGACATTGTTGGTTCTATGACCACACTGCTTTCTATATGTAAGAAGGGTTGATGATATTTTCCTTTGGTCCAGCTTATTTGTTGCTTATGTAACTACTTGCATGATGTGCCAGAAAGTAGAGGTCCTTTTATTTCTTATTTGCTTAAACAAAATGTTGTTTGCTCTAAGAAAAAAGTTATTTACTGTAAAGAAAAATTATAAATTAAGACAAAGTATATTTTATAGAATATATATGTAAAATATAAATTCTAACTAGAGGACAAAATAACAAAAATAACCAACATAGGGTATGTTAAATTTGAAGCTATTTCCTAAACACCCTTTTATCCCTCAAAGGGTAAAACAAATACATTGAAGTAGCACTGCCGTGCCAGTTTAGCTCAAAAATTTGTTTCTTTATCAAGCAGATTCATCTATGAAAGAATATAAAAGATAAAAGTGAGTAATAAAAAACAATGCCTTACATTGACAATCTGTTGCTTAGATTTATTATTGAGAGTGCCAGTAGGGCCTAAGAACTTGTAGATAACTCCAAGTGAAATAGATTATCTTTATATAGTTTGACCAAACCTACTTAGAAAGAATTGAGTTTGGCAGGATAGGGTATATATAATTGCCCTTCTGTGCACAATTTATCTCACCTAATAGCGCAGTTTAGTCTATAATATCCCCCTAGCAATAATCAGTGCTGACTATTCCAGAAATCCCAAACTCCTATGCATAATTCAAGAAAATAAATAGGCGGGCACTTTTTTAAAAAATTTCAAATGTAAAATATAGGTCTAGATTTACTTTTTTATAAACTTGGATTTCTCAATTTTTATAAACTTGATGGCTTACAAAGCTGTGTGAGAATTGTACTTAAATACAATCTAAGGCTGAGGTGCTTTATCTTATACCTTTTTGTTTTATAATTTAGTAATATACATTATCGAAGGTATAATTTAATAGTAAAATTGAATGATATCATTTGATAGTATACTATAGAAAATAACTATATAAGATATGTGAAAGAAGGCAGATTCCATACCAGAAAGCATTCATCTCTTCATTTTTTAAAATTTTAAAATGAAAGAAATTAGTTTCTTTATCACATGGTGAATTGGGGCCATAATGATAGTACAGCAAGTAGAGTGATTGCCTCACAAAGGACTAAACCAGGTTTGAGTCCTAGCACCACATATTGTTCCCTGAGCAGAAGTAGTCCATGAGTGCAGAGCCAGGAGAAATCCCTGAACACTGTCAGGATTGGCCCCAAGCCAAAAATAACAAAAAAAAAACATAGCGAGATTTGTTTATAATTTCCTTCACTCAAAAACTGGCTAGACAATAGGACTAAGAACATTTATCTCAAACCCTACTTTTAAAAAATGTTCTATTTGAGTGTTTTATAATACTGTTAATGATAGGGTTTCATGCATACAAAGATTCAGCAATACACCTTCCATCAGTGTCCAAAAATTGTATGGAACTATAAAAATCCCCGACAATCCCTGACAAAGTCAATGTAATACTAAAAAGAAGATGGGACACAATGCATTACAGACTTTAATTTTTACTACAAAGCTATAATAGTCAAACTTCATGGTCTTGGAACAAAGAGAGATTCAATATATGGGCAGTTAACAGAGGTGGGGTTGGGAGGGTTGGGGTGGTGGTGGTGGAAGGGATACTGGGATCATTGGTGGTAGAGAATGGGCACTGGTGAAGGGATGAGTACTCAATTATTGTATGACTGAAACGTAAGCACAAAAGTTTGTAAGTGCAGGCGTAACTCACAGTGATTCATTTAAAAATAAAAAAATTTAAAAAATATATATATATACATATATATATATGGAAAGTTAGTTTTAAAAGCAGAGACTAGGTGCATGAAGTAGAGCATGTATAGTGGCTTCAACAAGTGGTATAGATGTACTAAAGAAAATAAAATTATGTCCCTATCTCACACCATACACAAAGGCTAATTTAAAATGTATCAAAACCAAGTATCAGATCTGTTTCTACAAAACACAAAAACAGAAAAACATAAGCAGAACTTTAAAAGATCTTGATTTTAGAGGAATCTACAATTATATGACTGCACTGGCAAAGTACACAAGAACAGAAACAATCAACAGGGCTATATCATACGAATGAGTTTCTGCACTGAGGAGAATATGAAGCCTACAATAAAAAGGTACACTGCTGATTGGAAGAAAATTTTTATGGAACACCCATTGAACATAAAATCAGGATAATATCCAAGATTTGTAACATACTTCCAAAACTCAAAAAATATAAAATATAACAGGGCTAAAGAGATAGTTCAGGGATTAAGATTCTTGATTTCAAGCATTTTATTCTAGCTCAGTTCCATGACACTGAATATGGCCCCACGGCACTATAAGGACTGGTCTCTGAGCACAGAGACATGAGTAAATCTCAAGTACTGCTGACTGTAGTCCAAGAATGAATACAAATACAATAACAATCCCATCCCCAAACTGGGATTAATCAGGAACAGAGATCCACAATGATGAAAAAAATGACCAATAGGTAGATGAGAAAAATGTTCATTATTGATTATCAAGGAAATGAAAATAAAGTTATGAGATATCACATCACACCAACTAGAACGGTCTATATAAAAATTTGGAAATAGTAAGTACCAGAGAGTATATGGTAAAAACAAACTCTCATTAATTGTTGATGGAATTATTGCTTAGTTTTATAAAATTTTTGTTGAAAAGTTTTTGTAAACTTCTAAAAGAATTTAGAATAGAACTCTATATGACTAAGAGATTCTAACTCTGGGCATTTACTCCAAGAAAACATGAACATTCACCTGAAAGGACATATACACTACCATATGTATCACAGTATTATTTATAATAGACAAGATATGGAAATGAGTAAATTAAACTCCCCTCAATTAGAAAATTTCATCTTATAACCAACTCTTAGCCTTATTGATCACTGCTTACCCAAGCATCCATTTTAGATGACGCTATATCCCAGTTCCAGAATGTGATTTCCTGGGAGCAGTAAAATTTCAGTAATCTTATCTCTTATTTAAAATAGTCCTTAGCATATAGAAGACTTTCAGTAAATGCAGGAATGAACTGAACAGAAAGTACCCTATCTGTGCTTTGATTTTCCAACTTAAATTAAATTAAGTTATAGATTATCATTTATTCCTGGGCTGGAGCGATAGCACAGTGGTCGGGCATTCGCCTTTCACGTGGCTGACCCATGTTCGATTCCTCTGTCCCTCTTGGAGAGCCTGGCAAGCTACCGAGAGTATTGCACTCTCATGGCAGAGCCTGGCAAGCTACCTGTGGCGTAATTGATGTGCAAAAACAGTAACAAATAAGTCTCACAATTGAGAGACGTTGCTGGTGCCCGCTCGAACAAATGTATGAGCAATGGGATGACAGTGACAGTGACATTTATTACTTTATAAACATTTATAACTACAGATTATGGTTGCTATAGAGTCTCCTGCATTGCACAGTCATTCCATAGAGCCACCAGTATTTTGTTAACTAATGGATTTGTATCTATTAATTCAAGAAGACCTAATTAAAGTGACAGATATGTTTAAAAGCATGTAAACTGAAGGTTTTTTCATAATCATTTGTCTTCTTACCACATTGATAGACAATAAAAATTCATTTTTTCCTGATATATATTATTTGATCTTAGTGTCAGTGATTTCATATGTTAAGAAATTTGGTTTTTTTTTTTTTTTTTACCATTCCATGCCTTCTCCTTTGGCCACAATTGATAGAATTCATTCCTTCAAAGAACTCCCTGAGGCCCTCCCTTTCCCCCACTTCCCGCTGCCGTCTTTGTCTCCCGAGTTTCTGAAGTCACTCCCTGCTCGCCCGGCGCACCCCGTCTCCCAAACCAGCTTGTAACTGCGCACGTCCATCAGGTACGAGGACCATCCCTCGGCCACGCCCTCCCTTTCCCCCACTTCCCGCTGCCGTCTGCGTCTCCCGAGTTTCTGATGTCACTCCCTGCTACCCCGGCGCACCCGTCTCCCGAACCGGCTTGTAACTGCGCACATCCCCCCCATCAACAGGAAGACACTGGGGGCGTGCCCTGTGTCTTAGTGGGCGTGGTCTAAAGTGGGCGTGGCCTCCTCTCAGAGCGGCCAACGCTAACGCGGCCGCAGTTATTCTTTGCTATCTCAGCTCAATCCGTACTGTGTATTCCTTTGAAAACTCACTTTTGCGATCTCAAACATGTATGCAAAATAGCCATTAGCTTAGGCTGACAGTATAAAAGCTATCAGTGAATAAGGGAAGTTTAGCACAATCGGAGCCCCTTCTTCCCACAAAAAGGAAGAGGAATAAATAACTACAAGGTTCCAACTCTGCACTTCCGTGACAATATGAAGAAACAGCGAAAATCCCCTCCACGAAGAGAGGGAGAAGAAAAGATACTAGAAACCTCAAAAGAGTCTCCCAACATCTACGACCTCTCAGATAAACAATTCAGAGAGGAAATCTGGAGGAGAGTCGACCTACTCCAAGCAACTATGGAACAGACATCCAATAAATTAAGGGAGGAGATGAATCAAGCGCTGGAACGGTCTACCAAGAAAACACAGGAAGAAATGAGAGCAGAAATGAGAGCAGAAATTTCAAACCTTCGAACGGAAGTCTCACAAATAAAGCAATCGGTAGATGAAATAAAAATCTCACTAGATGCCCTCAACAGCAGAATGACTACAGCCGAAGACAGAATCAGCGAGCTTGAGGATGAGCTGCAGAAAGCTTACAGACAGCAACAAATAATGGCCAAAGACCTCAAAATGGCTATAGAGCGAATCAGAGCCCTGGGGGATGACTTCAAGAGGAACAACATAAGAATCATTGGAGTACCAGAACCACAGGGAAGTAACCCCAATGAAAAAAACATAGTCAAAGACATCATCACTAAGAAATTCCCAGAGCTGGAGAAGGCAGGCGTCCAGATACAAGAAGTCCGAAGAGTGCCAGCAAAAAGAGACCCAAATAAAAAGACTCCAAGGCATATCATAGTCAGAATGGCGGATGCTGTAGATAGAGACACAATTCTACAAGTAGCAAGGTCAAAGAGGGAAATCACATACAAAGGAGCACCCCTCAGATTTACGGCCGATCTGTCAGAAGAAACCCTCCGAGCCCGAAGACAATGGTGGGACATAGTGAAAAAACTCAACGAAATGAATGCCTCACCAAGAATACTTTATCCAGCTAAACTCTCACTCAAACTCGAAGGAACCATACACTATTTCTCGGATAAACAACAGCTCAGGAACTTCATAGACTCAAAACCAATCTAGAAAGAAGGTCTAAAGGGGCTACTGTAAGACAAGGAGGAGCCCCATAAGAACAACAAATCCCACAGAAAGATGACACAAAACCACATCACAATAATCTCTCTCAATGTCAATGGCCTAAATGCACCTATCAAAAGACACAGAGTGGCTAAATGGATCCGGAAATTAAACCCAACATTCTGTTGCCTGCAAGAAACACACCTGAACAAACAGAGTAAACATAGACTCAAAGTCAAAGGATGGAAAACAATCCTCCAAGCAAACAACCCCCTTAAAAAAGCTGGAGTGGCCATCCTGGTATCCGACAACATAGATTTCAGGATAAAAAGATCAAAAGGGACAGCGAAGGTCATTTTCTGTTTATCAAGGGATATGTACAACAGGAAGAAATCACACTCTTAAACGTATATGCTCCTAACAAACGACCGGCTAAATATTTAAAACGACTCCTAACAGACTTCAAAGAGGACATCACTAACAGCACAATTGTAGTCGGAGACTTCAATATGGCCTTATCACCTCTAGATAGATCCACAAGAACAAAACTCAACAAGGAAACACTGACTCTGAATGAAGAAATTGAAGAGAGAGGCCTAATAGACCTATACAGGGCCTTACACCCCAAAAAGAAAGAATACACATTCTTTTCCAGTGCACATGGAACATTTTCAAAAATAGACCATGTACTGGGCCCCAGAACATACCTCAATCGAATCGGAAAAATAGAAATTGTATCAACCATCTTTTCAGACCACGATGCGCTGAAGATAGAAGCTAACCACCCACAAATACGGAAAATCAAATCAAACACCTGGAAATTAAACAATTCCATGTTGAACAATGAGTGGGTCAAGAAGGAAATCAAGGAAGAAATCAAAAGATACTTAGAAACAAATGAGAATGAAGACACGAGCTACCAAAACCTATGGGACGCAGCTAAAGCCGTGTTAAGGGGAAAATTTATAGCTCTCCAAGCATTCCTCAGGAAGGAAGAAAGGACCCACATAGATAGCTTGACTTCACGACTCAAGACCCTAGAAAAGGACCAGAGAAAGGACCCCAAACCAGACCGAAGGAAAGAAATAATAAAAATTAGAGCAGAAATTAATGACATCGAAACCAAAAAAACAATCCGAAAGATCAATGAAACAAAGAGTTGGTTCTTTGAGAAAATAAATAAGATTGATAAACCGCTAGCAAGTCTCACAAAGAAAGAAAGAGAGAAAACTCTAATAAATCGAATCAGAAATGAAAAGGGGGACATCATAACAGAAACCAGTGAGATTCAAAAGATCATTAGAGACTACTTTGAAGATCTTTACGCCACAAAAAAGGAGAACCTAAAAGAAATGGATGGATTCCTTGATTCCTACAATCTCCCAACACTGAAGAAAGAAGACCTGGAATACCTGAATAGACCCATCAATGTTAAGGAAATTGAAACTGTAATCAAAAACCTCACCCAAAACAAAAGCCCAGGCCCAGATGGTTTCACTGGCGAATTCTTCCAAACATTTAAAGAAGACCTATTGCCTGTTTTCCTCAAACTTTTCCAGGAAATTGAAAAAACAGGAACTCTCCCAAACAGTTTCTATGAAGCACATATCTCCCTAATACCAAAAGCAAACAAAGACACCACTAAGAAAGAAAATTACAGACCAATTTCCCTGATGAACACCGATGCGAAGATCCTCAACAAAATACTAGCAAATAGGATCCAACAACTCATCAAAAAGATCATACATCACGACCAAGTGGGATTCATCCCAGGGATGCAAGGATGGTTTAACATTCGGAAATCAATCAACATAATCCAGCATATCAACAAAAGTAAAGATAAAAACCATATGATCATATCAATAGATGCAGAGAAAGCATTTGACAAGATCCAACATCCTTTCATGATGAAAACCCTCGCCAAAATGGGGTTTGGAGGAACTTTCCTCAAGATAGTCGAAGCCATCTATCACAAGCCTACGGCAAGCATTATCCTCAACGGGGAAAAACTAAGGGCCTTTCCTCTGAGATCAGGCACAAGACAAGGATGCCCACTCTCACCACTCCTCTTCAACATAGTACTGGAAGTACTTGCGATAGCTATTAGACAAGAAAAAGAGATTAAGGGCATCCAGATAGGAAGGGAAGAAATCAAACTCTCACTATTTGCAGACGACATGATACTATATCTAGAGAAGCCTAAAACCTCTACTAAGAAACTCTTAGAAACAATAGACTTATACAGTAAAGTTGCAGGCTACAAAATCAATACCCAAAAATCCATGGCCTTCATATATGCAAACAATGAGGCAGAGGAAAGGGACATGAAAAAAGCAATCCCATTCACAATCGTGCCCCAGAAAATCAGGTACCTCGGAATCAGCTTAACCAAGGAAGTAAAAGACCTTTACAAAGAAAACTACATAACGCTACTCCATGAAATCAAAGAGGACATGAGGAAATGGAAACATATACCCTGCTCGTGGATAGGGAGAATCAATGTTGTCAAAATGGCAATACTCCCTAAAGCATTATACAGATTCAATGCGATCCCTATAAGTATACCCATGACATTCTTCAAAGAAATGGATCAAGCAATCCTAAAATTCATATGGAATAACAAACGTCCAAGGATAGCTAAAACAATTCTTGGGAAAAAGATGATGGGAGGCATCACCATCCCCAACCTCAAACTTTACTACAAAGCAGTAACAATTAAAACAGCATGGTACTGGAACAAAGGCAGAGCCGTAGACCAATGGAACAGGGTGGAATATCCCTACACACAACCCCAAATGTATGACCATCTAATCTTTGATAAGGGAGCAAGAGATGTGAAGTGGAGCAAGGAAAGCCTCTTTAACAAATGGTGCTGGCACAACTGGACAACCACATGCAAAAAAATGGGTTTAGACCTTGACCTGACACCATGCACAAAAGTCAGATCAAAATGGATTAAAGACCTCAACATTAGACCACAAACCATAAGGTACATTGAAGACAAGGTCGGCGAAACCCTCCACGATATTGAAGATAAAGGTATCTTCAAAGGTGACACGGAACTAAGCAATCTAGTAAAAACAGAGATCAACAAATGGGACTACATTAAACTAAAAAGCTTCTGCACCGCAAGAGATACAGTGACCAGAATCCAAAGACTATCCACAGAATGGGAAAGGATATTTACACAATACCCATCAGATAAGGGGTTGATATCAATGGTATATAAAGCACTGGTTGAACTCTACAAGAAGAAAACATCCAACCCCATCAAAAAATGGGGCGAAGAAATGAACAGAAACTTTACCAAGGAAGAAATACGAATGGCCAAAAGGCACATGAAAAAGTGCTCTGCATCACTAATCATCAGAGAGATGCAGATCAAAACAACTTTGAGATACCACCTCACACCACAGAGACTAGCACACATCCAAAAGAACAAAAGCAACCGCTGTTGGAGAGGATGTGGGGAGAAAGGGACCCTTCTTCACTGCTGGTGGGAATGCCGACTGGTTCAGCCCTTCTGGAAAACAATTTGGACGACTCTCAAAAAATTAGATATTGAATTCCCATTTGACCCAGCAATACCACTGCTGGGAATATATCCCAGAGAGGCAAAAAAGTACAATCGAAACAACATCTGCACATGTATGTTCATCGCAGCACTGTTTACAATAGCCAGAATCTGGAAAAAACCCGAATGCCCCAGAACGGATGACTGGTTGAGGAAACTTTGGTACATCTATACAATGGAATACTATGCAGCTGTTAGAAAAAAGGAGGTCAAGAATTTTGTAGTCAGGTGGATGGGCATGAAAAGTTTCATGCTGAGTGAAATGAGTCAGAAAGAGAGAGACAGACATAGAAAGATTGCACTCATCTATGGTATATAGAATAACAGAGTGAGAGACTAACACCCAAGAACTGTAGAAATAAGTACCAGGAGGTTGACTCCATGGCTTCGAGGCTGGCCTCACGTTCCGGGGAAAGGTCAACTCAGAGAAGCGATCACCAACTACATTGTAGTCGAAGGCCATGTGGGGGAAGGGAGTTGCGGGCTGAATGAGGGCTAGAGACTGAGCACAGCGGCCACTCAACACCTTTATTGCAAACCACAACAGCTAATTAGAGAGAGAAAACAGAAGGGAATGCCCTGCCACAGTGGCAGGGTGGGGTGGGGGGGAGATGGGATTGGGGAGGGTGGGAGGGACGCCGGGTTTACGGGTGGTGGAGAATGGGCACTGGTGAAGGGATGGGTTCCCAAACTTTGTATGAGGGAAGTATAAGCACAAAAGTGTATAAATCTGTAACTGTACCCTCACGGTGATCCTCTAATTAAAAATAAATAAATTTAAAAAAAATAAAACCTTTTTAAAAGGGAAATAAAAAAAAAAAAAGAAATTTGACATTACTATTGTTAAAAAGAACATCATTGATTGAAGCTGTTAGTATTCTGGAGCAGTTTCTGCTCAGTGCATGACATGTTTTCATAATCAGCTAATGTGCTTCAATGAGTCATACTATTTCAATTAGGAAATTTTAAGTTTAAATTATTTTTCTGAAATTTTACTACTACTTTTTAAAGAAGTTGCATGCTTGTTGGATGCCAAAATTCTTCATAGCTACTGATTATGTGCTGTTTATAACCAATCTACAATTTGACAAGCTGCTTCCAATAAAATATTAATGCAATCAAACTTAAACTGTTTTCTTTTAGAATGATTTTTTTCAACCTGGGCCAAGAGTCAAAGCTCTTTTATTAAAATAAGCAAAGATGTTGAGCTAAACATAAATATGCTTTAAAAGAACAAATTTGAAGATATCCAAGATATTTGGGGCTTAACTTGAACTTTATCACAAATAGATGAGCATATGACTTGCAACTATTCAATTTACAACTATATAATTTACAACTAAGTATTTTATACTGTTATGCTTTTATGTTCTAGCCTTGTTGTACTAGGAAAGACAGATAAATGTGGGATATAAAGTGTCTGGCATTGGTAGAATAATTTAGGAGAAAATAGAAGGTGTACAAAGATTGAGAATATAAAATAGCATTTTCTAAAGAGTGCTGCAGTCCATATATCTAAGAAGTACTTGTTTTCTTTGAGAGTCTGGGTAGTGACAGATTACATAAAATTGAGAAATAAACCGAGAGATTAATGGCAGAAATGTATACTATACTCTTCTATTTTGGTCACAGTGAAGGGAGGAGGTATACCAGGTAGTCTAGTTAATTTTGTTGAATGTTTTATATTTTACTAAAATGAGGGATTGCCAGGTAGATAATGGAAATAGCTACTGAGAGAGGTAACAAGCACATAGATAGGGATGCAGGAGAGCAAACCTCTTTGACTGCTCACTTATGCACCTGTAGATGGTAGGAAAGCAGCAGTTCTCACAAACAGGGCCTGAAAACAAAAGAAAGCCAAGGGAACAAATTGCCTAAAGGCTACAGGCCTTGAGAGGAAGGTCAGAGCCCCAGTGAAAGACAATGAACAGCAGATTCAGCTCAGAACAGGAAAGGACGGGGGCACTCAGCAACATGGAACAGGAAAAGTGATGTTGTGCAGCATTGGAAGGTCAGCTTGGGGACAGAATAAGTGATATCCACTGCAAAGGGGAGAGCAGCCTGGGAACAGTACGTGCGATTTTCAACACAGTTGAAATAGAGCAGCCTGGATATTAGGGAAGAACCTAGAACTACTATCTTAAGTTGGGCAGTAAAGACAGCACAACTTAATATATCATAAGCTTCAAGAGTTTTATATACTAATTTTAAACACAAAATTCAAGCACTAACAACATTCAAGCTTTGTGGTAACATGGGTGACTTACTCTTTCCTTTTCTCAAGAGAGTCATTTTTATTTTTATTTTTTATTGTTTTAATTTTATTATTGAACCACTATGGGATCCAGTTACGAAGCTTTCATGAGTGAGTTTTAATCATATAATGGTAGAACACCCATCATTCCCCCAGTGCCCATTTTCTACCACCAATGTCCCCAGTATCCCTCCTGCCACCCCCTCCCTATCCCATCCCCTGCCTTTGTGGCAGGAACCTTCCTTCTTACTTTCCCTCTACTTTGGGGCATTATAGTTTGCAATACAGATACTGAGAGGCCATCATGTTTGGTTCTTAGTCTACTTTTAGCACACATCTCCCATCTCAAGCAATCCCTCCAATCATTATTGACTTAGTGGTTCCTTCTCCATCCCAACTGCCTTCTCCCCCAGCACATGAGGCAGGCTTCTAAACTGTGCAGCTTTGGAAGATTACAGGAGTCCAGAAATTTATCTATTTCTTTAAGGTTCTCTTGTTTCATGGCATAAAGATTCTCAAATCAATCTCTGATTCTTCTTTGAGTTTCTGTGGTTTCTGTTGTGATGTTCCCCTTTTTATTTCTGTTTCTGTTTATTAGGGGTCTCTCTCTCCTTTGTGAGTATTGTTAGTACTTTATCTATCTTATTTATTTTCTCTAGGAACCAGCTCTTGGTTCCATTGATCTTTTTGGATTTTTTTTGGGGGGGTTTCCATGTTGCTAATTTTTGCTCTAAGTGTTTTTATTTCCTTCCTCCTGCCTGATTTGGGCTCCGTTGTTATTCAATTAAGATCTTGGAATATCTTAATCTGTGAGGTTAAGTTGCTTCTGTGGGCTTGCTCTTTCTTCCTGAGGAATGCTTGTGAGGCTATAAACTTTCCTCTTAATACTGCTTTTGACATGTCCCATATGTTCTAGTAACTCACGTCTTCAGTCTCGTTTTTTTTCCAGGAATCTTTTGATTTCCTCTTTGGTTTTCATTCTAAGCCACTGCTTGTTCAGCAGTGAGCTGTTTAATTTCCAGGTGTTGCTTGATTTGAATTTATGTTTCTATGTGTTATACACTTCTATTTTCAGTGCATGATGGTCTGAAAATATTGCTAATACAATAGCTATTGTCTTAATATCTTTATTTTATGGCGGTATGTTTTGTGGCCAGCATGTGCATGTGGTCTATCTTGGAGAATGTTCCATGTCCACTTGAGAAGAATGATGTATTCAGCTTTTGGGGGATGAAATGTCATATATATATGTATATATATCTGTGTGTATACATACACACACACACACACACATTAAACCTCTCTCTTCCATTTCTTCCCTCTGATAAAGTTTGTCCAAGCTGAGCTTGAGTCTGGTTGATCTATTGAGAGATGATAAAGTGGTGTTGAAATCTTTGATTGTGTTGCTATCAATATCTTTCTATTAATAGCAAAGTCTATGAACAGTTGCTTTAAGTATTTTGCTGGTCCCTCATTAGATGCATATACATTTAGTAGTTTGAATTCTTCCTGATGTAAGATCCTTTGATCATTAATAAGTGATCTTTACTGTCTCTTGTAACCTTCTTCAGTCTGAAGACTGACAATAGTATGGCCACCACAGTCTTTTTGAGGGAGTTGTTTGCTTGTAGAATTGTTTTCCATTCTTTGACTTTGAGTCTGTGTTTGCTTTGACTGTTCAGATGTGTTTCTTGCAGGCAGCAGAATGTTGGGTTTGATTTTTGGATCCATCCTGTCTTTTAATTGGTGTATTTGTTTAGCCCATTGACATTGAGAGAGCTTATTGTTAAGAAGGTTTGTTCCATGTTTCTTTAGTAGTTTTTTGTGTTTGGGAGACTTTCTAGTCTAAAAGTAGCCCACTTACTTTTTCCTGTAGCTGTGGTTTTGAGTCTATGAAGTTCTTAAGTTGTTTGCTCTGAAGCTATGTGTTGTTCCTTGAAGTGTGAATGAGAGTCTAGCTGGGTAGAGTATTTTTGGTGAGGCATTCGTCTCTTTGGGTTTTTCCACTGTATCCCCCTCACTGTCTTCAGGCCCAGAGAGTTTCCTTAGATAAGTCTGCTGTAAATCTTAAATCTTCTCCTTTATAAGAAATTTCCTTCTTTGACCTTGGTTCTTTCAGAATGCTATATCTATCTATGGATTTTGTCATTCTGATAAGGAGGTGTCTTGGAGTATTTTTATTTGGATTTCTTTTAGCTGGTACCCTACGAGCCTCCTGAATCTACATAAATGTACTCTTGAGCTCTGGGAAAGTCTCAGCAATTATGTCTTTGACAGTTACTTCTACATCAGGGTTTTTTCCTGTCTCTCTGGGACTCCAATGATTCTTATGTTGTTTCTTTTCTCTTCATCCTGATTTCCACTTGATATCTGGTTGTTTTATTTTGACGCTCTTTTCCATTTACTGCTGTTGTCGGGAGATTCTCTGCACCGCCTCTTGGAGCTCACTGATTCTGTCCTCAACAGCTGTTACCCTGCTGTTACCTCAGGCCTTTCATTGAGTTTTTAATTTTACCCTCCAAGTTTTCTAGGTCTGTCATTTCTGCTTGTGTTTTTGTTTGCATTTTCTTATTCCTGTTCTTATATTGTCTTAGATTTTACCAGCAGTGCCTTCCATTGCTTCGTTGAGCTCCTTATGCATAGTTAACAGCTCCATTCTAAATTTCTTATTTGAGAGGTTGTGTAGTTCAGTATTACTGTATGATTCATCTGGGCTATCAACTTCACTCACTAAGTCTGGTGAGTTTCTGCATTGTTTTATAGAGGTGACCATTGTGTTCTGTAGTTTTTTTCCTAAGTGTTATTGTATGTTTTGGCCCCTGCAGTTGGACTGTCTTTGTGTATTACCATGGGTTATGGATAGGTAAAGACATGTGAGGCCTGGGTTAACTAATACAAATAGGTTAACCAATTCAAATGTTGGGCATAGATGAAGTAACTTCTTCTGTTTGGGGATTAGAGATTTTAAAGGTATGACATGATGGGGGTTGGAGAAATAGCACAGCGGGTAGGGCATCTTCCTTGCACGCGGCTGACCTGGATTCAAATCCCAGCATCCCATATGGTCCCCTGAGCACGGCCAGGGGTAATTCCTGAGTGCCGAGCCAGGAGTAATCCCTGTGCATCGCCAGGTGTGACACAAAAAGCCAAAAAAATTAAAAATAAAAATAAAGGTATGACATGAGGGGTGGATCTAGGGGCAATGGCTGGCAGAGAAGGACATATCCCAGGCAAGATGCTGGGAAAGGAAGCTTCCCATTGGGTGTTGGGGGGGCAGGTTCAGGCTGGGGGATGGGCGTCACTGGCCACCAGGGTCCACACTCCTGGTTTGAGAAGTCAGATCTGTGCATTGGGCTACTTTATACTTTTAAAAGTATGAAATATTTGTTAAAAATATAGAGACAAAGAAATGAGAATGCCTTGTGGTTTATGAATAGAAAAAATAAACATTATTGAAGTATCAGTGTCACCAAAAGTAATCTCAAATTGAACACAATTATTACAAAATATCAATGCATTTTCCAATGAGATATGATACATCTAAAATCTATACGTAAAGATGAACATCCTGAATATACAAGACTCACGAATCACGAATCACGAAATCCCGTTGATCGTCAATTTCTTGAGCGGGCTCAGTAACCTCTCCATTCGTCCTATCTCTGAGACTTTAGAAGCCTCTCTCCACTCGGCCCTCCCAATGATGTAGCACTGGAGGCTCTTTAAGGGTCAGGGGAATGAGATCCGGCTTATTATTGGCTTTAGCATATGAATACACCATGGGAAGCTTGCAAGGCTCTCCCATGTGGGCAGGAAACTCTCAGAAGCTTGCTAGTTTCTCCCGGAGGGAGAAGTAGATTATAAGATATCGCACTTCTGGGAGCTTGCTTTTAAGTTTCTGGATGTTGGCCGTTGATGGGATTACACACACCTGGGTTCCTCTGCCGGTACCTTCATGCATGAGGCCTGTCTGAACGTGTGGAGAGGGGCCTCGAGTATGGCTGGGACTAGGTTCTGGTGTTCTTTGGCCGCTGGAGCTCTGCTCGGGGTGGGGAGGGAAGCTGGAGCCCATCCCTTCCGAGGGGCCCCGGAGAAGACAGCCAGGCATGCGGGCAAGAGACTGAGAAAATACAAGAAACAATGAGAAAAAGAACTAAATTTCTCTTTCTGACTAAAAATTATATATGCATATATACATAGTGTTATTGCAAAAATATAGTAATAATAACATTGTGACTTCAGAACACAAAAGCACACACATAAACCAATGAAAATGATACAGAATTCAGAAACAAATCCACATACATATGAATATCTAACCACTCTAAATGGTTCACATTTAGAAAAAAGCAAATTTTTCAGCAAATGGTATTTGGAAAACTAAACAATTATATGCAGTAAAAAAAACAGAAACTTAAAACAACAAATCTTAATCACAATTTAACTTTGTTCACAAAAATTATCTCAAAATAACTAAAGATTTTGACTCAAAGTCCATAAAATACACATAAAAATCCCCAGATGATACATCATAGGACTTTAACAACAGAAATATATTTGGACATTCAATTAAAAAAAATACTTACCTGGCAGGGGAGATCCTATGATTATGAAGATGATTTTCCCCTGGGCGAGGCTTATACATTGCACTCTGGATGTGCTGACCTCTGCAATTTCCCCAAATATGGGAAACTCACTGCATAATGTGTAAGCACTCTCCCCTGAAAGAAAAAAAAAAGCAAGAAAAACAAAAGTCATCATAAACAAATAGGACTACATGAAATTACAGTGTTATTACACAGCAACAGTATTACCATAAAGGGGCCAGAGCGATAGCACAACGGGTAGGGCTTTTGCCTGGCATGCGGCAGACCCAGGTTGGATCCCCGGCATCCCATATGGTCCCCCAAACACCGCCAGGAGTAATTCCTGAGTGCAAAGCCAGGAATAACCCCTGAGCATCGCTGGGTGTGACCCAAAAAGCAAAAAAGAAAAGTATTACCATAAAAATAAAAGTGCAATCTAAAAATTGGAAGAAGGCATTTGCATGTCATATATCTGACAAAACATTGGAAGAAGACATTAACATGTCATAAATCTGACAAAAAATGGAAGAAGACATTTTTATGTCATATATCTAATAAATCATTAAAATTATTTTAGAAATTCTTTATTTTAAATTAAATGTTGCTATTTATTAAATATGAAGACAAATTTGCATGCTAATAGGATGGTTGTGTTTATTTATTTTTACTTAAAATTGAATCTGGATCACCCTATCTGCTATACTGTCACTTCGGTCCTATATTAATATTTTTAATTTCAATTGAGTATGGTTTATATGGCAGAATCTTGAACAGCAGAGTCTGGCAAGCAACCTGTGGCGTATTTGATAGGCCAAAAATAGTAACAATAATGGGCCTCATTCCCCTGACCCTGAACACAACAGGGATGAATGAGACATTACTAGCACCCACTCGTGCACATTGATGAGCAACAGGATGACAGTGATACAGTGATATCTGACAAATGGCTAATATTTAAAATATACAAATAATTAAAACAATTCAGCAAAAAAATAAGCAACCCAATTAAATTCGGACAAAAAATTAAATAGAAACTTCTCCAAAGTAGACATAGCAATGCCTAAAAACACATGAACAAATTATTAACATAACTTATTGTGAGGAAATGGAAATAAAAACCGCAATGAAACTTCACTTTACACTGGTGAGATGACCTGAATTCTAATTCAGACTGCCTTGGTCTCTGAGAATCTGGAACACACTTGTCATGATTCTTATATTTCTAGGTATTATTAGTTGTCCCTCTTGTGAGCAAAGTGAGAAATTTCCTACATTATTATCTAAAGGTGGTAGTATTTTATGCTAGAGAATAATTATTTTAAATATTAATATAATAGTTTGCTTCAAAGTACACATACTTTTCAAATGTTTGAATTTTAATGTGTCATTCTGAGTTATCTTAAAATATTTGTAGATATGTAAACTTTCAAATTATTTTAAAATATATTAACTAGGAGATTTTAGGTACACAGAACTCTGAGTAACATGTCCCTAAAACTAGTTCATGAATCTACATAACGTTTACCCATAAATTTTCAGAGAAAAAAATCATAATTTAAGCATGGCTAGCTGAGTTGGTTAGCAGTGATTTGAAGTAAATATAAGTCTCACTTTCCTCAACACTTTAGAATTCTTACATTCATGTACATACAGAGTCTCTTTAATCCCTTTAAAATTGAGATAAATAATAGGATAATTTTTCAGGAAATCCATTGTCCATATGTTTGATGCTTTATGAAAGTCAGAAGTGAAAAGATTCCAACCAGAAACTATAGTTGGAGTAGATTTCAAAGTTTTGGCAGCTACTAAAGTTATTTTCTTGGTGAGAAATATATTTGGTAGGAATACATTCATTTGGAGCCAAAGAGAAATTTCTTCTAGATTGTATTGAAACTCTATGAACAGAAGTTAGAGAAAGAATGAAAATCAACAGAGCTCTCATGTTCTCCTTTGAAGAAAATTATGTTCCATAATCATCATTTTATTAGATTATATACTGAATGCTCTTAAACCAAAGTGATAATAAAATTTAACATAATTTCCATAAAATCAAATTTATTTCATCATACTTAGCAATAAAGTTGCAAAAAAATCAGGTATATTGTTGTCTATCTTATTAACTTATACTATGGAATAAAACTGCACAAAATTAATCTTTATTATACCAATGACTTAATTTTATATTTCTAATTCTCCAGTTAAAATAATGATGGTGCAAAGAATTAAGTCAAATAAAACATGATATATTTAAAAGCTGTATGTCAAATAGCACTGTAGCACTGTTGTCCCATTGTTCATTGATTTGCTCGAGCAGGCACCAGTAACGTCTCCATTGTGAGACTTGTTGTTACTGTTTTGGGCATATTGAACACGCCATGGGGAGCTTGCCAGGCTCTGCCGTGCAGGTGGGATACTCTCAGTAGCTTGCCAGGCTCTCCGAGAGGAACGGAGAAATTGAAACCGGTGTTCCACATACAAGGCAAACTCCTACATGCTGTGCTAAAGCATATACTCCAGGCCTTGGAGCCCAGTCCTAGCTCTGGTAACTTCTGACTCAGCTATTGATGGACTTTCAAGCATATTCCCTGGCAAAGACTGGAAACTGGAAGACGTGGAGAATTTGTGTTCCCCGTAACTTGGGATACTCAGGATTGATGGAGGTTTCTGTGTTGGTGGAGGGTGTTTTCTGCTACAGTGCTGTAGCAGGGGCAGGGCAGCCTGGCAAATTCAGCTTTGCCAAGAGGGGCCCTATCACGTAAGTAAACCAGTAGCCTGTTTGGACAACATGACCTTCCTAGGG